>NC_135612.1:49537916-49862500 GCF_053574225.1 Canis aureus | reverse complement strand
GAGAAAAGAGTCTACAACTTGAACTACTTTTGCAAAGTTGGGAAAGAGAATCTAGTGGCGAATGTTAATGAGCTTAAGAAATTTTTACTACTTTAATGTAGATAATAACTTGAAACTAGGAGCCAATAAAACCTGGCCAAGAGGTTCTGTTTGACCTGCTACAGTGATTAAAACCTGTAATTAGCACACTGAGTAAACGATGGTGCCCTTATTAAGGATAAACTTTACCCCAGGCTACCTCCACATTACAAATTTCAATTAACAAAGTCCAAATTAATGAAAGTTCATAGAATATGATGCTTTGCTATTAAATACAAATTTATCCCAAAAGATACACAAATAAATGAAATCCACTAGGTTCTACAAATTAACTCCTAAAAAGAAGGAACTTACTTCCACGTTGGAAATTCTCAACTCAATCACGGACTTCATTCTCAGATTACTACTAGACAAGAAGAATGAGCAAAAGGCACCAAAATCCAACATTCCCACTTCAGAGTAAAGTACAGGATAAAGGCTAGGCAAAAATGTAAAAGTTCTCTCAGAAGAACAAACCTATTTCTGAAAACTAAGATAAAAGATTCTTCTTGATTATATAAAACTATGGTGCATTTCAGAATCATAGATTTCCTGCCCCACCCCAGACCTACTGAATTAAATCCCCCCAGGATATTCTGATCCAGGGCCAGGGTTGAGAACCACAGCCTCCCTTTAATAACGATAGAAATGTGTGCTCCCCTCCCCCCTTCTAAACGGTGGTCTGGTTTGGGCTGGCTGGTTACCTGGTTAGACAATCTATGGCCTGGTGGCGCTTATCATAATAGCAACTGTGCATTCTTTAGTTGCCAAATTAAATCTTAAATTTCCTGAGAGCCAGAAAGGAGGTTACTATTTTCCTGGGTGCCTACCACCAAACGGCATCAGCAAGAGCACTCTAGTCGATGCTCAACCAGCAAAGGAAATTAGTCCAACAAAAACAAAGTATTAAGAAGCAGTTTAGGGAATTACCTCCCATGCTTCCCTCTTCCCTGGCCTGAAAAACAACTCCCAGATGGACCATTAGTATTGTAAGGGAAAGAGGAAGGGAGATCATCTAGGGAAATTCTAGAGGTAAAACATGACCCTAAAGAAGAAACTCAAGAAAATTAAGAATTCAAGAAAATTCACTAGGAAAAAGGGTAAAACATATTTAAGTGCCTAAGACGTACTAAAGTACATAATAAGGCAGAAGAGAATTGTGGTTGTTAGGCCATTCTAAACAAGAGGAATATAATTTGTCCTCTGTGGCCATAAAATAGGTCTTCTAAGATCAAGACACAACTGAATTAAAATCCCAGCACCATCAGATGTATGACATTACTTCATCTATGTGCCACAGCTTCTTCACCTAAAAGTGGGATAAGAACACTAATATAAGGCAAGGAAAAATGAAATAGTTGTAAAAGAATCAAGCTTGTTATCTGGCACATCCTAGGTGTCCAATAAAGACTAGTTCCCTTCCTCCTCAAATGGAAACTCAGAAGGTAAGATCATAAAAACTGAAGATCACTTAGTAAGAAAGGATCAAGTGGTCCTAGCATGATTTTTGACTGTGTGCTTTCTCAGATGTTTCCTGGTTTTTCTATTCCTGAAGGTATGCTAACCTCAGACTACCCTCAGCTACCATCTCTGAGGTGCAAGATCATAGGAAAGCTAAAAAGTCACTGCTATGCCCATAAATCTTTTTAGAAACAAGACGTTTTTATAAACAAGACCTTAACAGCACAGGTACAAAGCCACAAATGACCATTTAAACCCAGCCATTGGGGGAGAGGGAAGAAGGTGGGGGGAGAGATCTTAATTTCATCTCTACAAAGGCTCAAGGCAAGACACTGAGAACAATTTCTAACCTTCACAGCTTTAAATAGGGTCCTATGTGCTGAGCAGGCCTCTAGGAATGTAAAGGGCATCACTATGATCTTTACGCAGTACAGAAGGTAAGAAATAATGTTAAGGAAAACAGGCAAGACACTAGTCCTATTCAGGTGGCCAGGACCAACATCTGAAGTCAATTAGAGTGAACCAATTATCCAGAAGCATCTGGGGAACCTGGCTAGGCTTCTGGTCTCAAATGGTGCTCAGGAGTATGAGTTGGATGGTAACACAAACTCATTTGTTAATGTTCCTCTGAAAAAAGTGATCAAGGATCCAACACGATACTCTGAATCTTCTGTGTGTCCTTGTTTCCTCTTATGGACCACCAGTACCCCCTTTTTTTGACCTTATACTTTTTATTACTGCAAATCAAGATCAGTTGAGCAATTCTCACAGCCAAAGTCACTCATGACTAAAATAAGCCTATTATGGGGATGCCTGGGTGGCTCAGAGGTTAAGCATCTGCGTTTGGCTCAGAGCGTGATCTCAGGTCTGGGGATCGAGTCCCACATCAGGCTCCCTCCAGAGAGCCTGTGTTTCTGCCTCCCTGTGTCTCTCATGAATAAATAAATAAAATCTTTAAAATAAAAGAAGCCTATTATGGTCAAGTAATGCTAATTAAACCAAGACTTCCTTCATCTATACTTGTACAACTGGTTTTCTGAACCCAAATGCAGACTCTTACAAATATGTCTACAACTAGCCTTATCAGAATTAGCATCCTATTTCAGTCCCCTCTCACCTCCATAGCCCTCAAATTTCTCATCAATAGCAATTAACAAGATGATTTCAACAGTTCCTTTCATCTTCAAAATAGTATTTCTAGCATTGACCAAACTTACATGGTTAACATGTACTTTTAATTTTTTTTAAGTAGGCACCACACTGGGAGTGGAGTACAACATAGGGCTTGAACACAAGACCCTGAGATCAAGACCAAGAGCTGAGATCAAGACCCTGAGATCAAGACCTGAGCTGAGATCAAGAGGGTTAACCGAATGAGCCACACAGGCACCCCAACTTTTTTTTTTTTTTATCTTAAAGCAATTTTATTTCCACTGGGATTTTCAAAGGACTATTTTTTTCCCCAACCACAACTAGCTGGAGATTTCTGCCTAAAGGAATCACTATGCTTGCATGCTATTATTCATACTCCAGCCATAAAACCACCCTACCAAGCTTTTAGTTTATAACACAAAGCTTTTCAAAACTTCAAT
The DNA here is from genome assembly GCF_053574225.1 of Canis aureus. Lineage (NCBI taxonomy): Eukaryota > Metazoa > Chordata > Mammalia > Carnivora > Canidae > Canis > Canis aureus. The sequence goes on along the minus strand of NC_135612.1, from coordinate 49,859,369 downwards.
GTACAAGAAGGAAGGAGAGCAAACTCCAAAATTTCTAATGACCAACCAAAGTTATTTATGCCTAGGAAAGCAAAATGCAAAAATGAGGCACAGAAAAATGAAGAATAAGGTTTGAATTCCCATAGACCAGAAAACAGTACTAAGGAGATCATGTTGAAACTAGATTTTCTACATCTCTAATCAACACTACTATATATATAACTGATAACCACAAGAATTACTTGGAAGACAATTCTTCAGGGCGCCCCTGACTGGCTCAGCCAGAGAAGCACATCACTCTTGATATTGGGGTTATGAGTTCGAGCCCCACGTTGGATCTAGAGATAACTTATGTAATTATGTAAATAAAACTTAAAAAAAAAAAACAAAGAAAAGGAAGAAAATCACTGAAACAGTTAGGAAGAAGAGGGTATGATGTGAAAATAAGTCACAATCTCCTACAGTGCACCAGCCTCTAAAAAACATCTAAGGGTAAAAACAGGGTTGTGGGTTCTTAGGATTTTTTTTTTTTAACAGTTTATTTATTTATTCATGAGAGACAGAGAGAGAAAGAGAGAGAGAGAAGCAGAAACATAAGCAGAGGGAGAAGCAGGCTTCATGCAGGGAGCCCGATGTGGGACTCGATCCCAGGACTCCAGGATCACGCCCTGGGCCAAAGGCAAGCACTAAACCGCTGAGCCACCCAGGTGTCCCAGATCTTAGGATTTTAAATGAGAAAATATAGTAAATGTGTAGAAACTGTATTAAGTCAATAGATGAAAACCAGCACGTAGTATCTTCCACCAAGTTCTGCCTGAGTGACACTAAGAACTCAGAATTATTTTCTCTCCTTTACATTTTTCTGTGTTCCTCAGCACAAATCAAAATGTGAAAATACACTTCAAATGTGTGTAATTATGTCAGTTATAACAAAAATTTATAAAGAAACTATGTCAGTTATACCAAAAAAAAATTTTATTCACATACTGTACTACCTCAAAATACAAGTGAAACTGTATATGCACAAACTTAATCTTGGATTTCTACCTATTTCCATCTTTGATGATCCTTGCTTCTAAAACTGTCAAAGGTGGGCAGCCTGGGTGGCCCAGGATGTGATCTTGGAGACCCAGGATTGAGTCCCACATCAGGCTCCCTGCATGGAGCCTGCTTCTGCCTCTGCCTCTCTCTGTCTCTCTTAAATAAATAAATACTAAAAAAATAAAAATAAAAACTGTCAAAGGTCCCAGAACAGCGAAGGCTCATTCATACACTGTAAGAGATGATTAAATTCTCGCCTCACTGGCTGAACACTGCTCTTTTGCCAACTGCTCTAATTAGCACTTGGCTTAAAAATTATCAAGGTCTCATGCTACAGTGAAACCTTACATTTAGATTAAGTAAAAACCAATACAGAACATTACCGAAGATTTTGACAAAACAATTCTAACTAAATGGGGAAACGCTTTGGAGAACCACAATTTATTTTCAAACTAGTTATTTACTACTTTACCAAACACTTAAAAGGCAAAATTGGAAATTATACAATGAACCAAGGATTACCCCATGCAAAGTCTTTTCGGAAGAGTCAATACTTACTCCATCAATGCTGCCATTGCTCAAAGTATTTTTGAGAGATCCTTTTACAAGGATCTTCAAATAGTATTAGAAACTCATTACTTTACAGATATGTCTCTTATTTTCTTTCTTTACACAAGACAGTTTTCTGCAATTTATATATTAGTCTTTTACACTAATCTTGTTTCTAAATTTCTTTTGGGCTATTTTTAAAAACCAAAACTATATCTTACCTGCTCAAAAAACAGATATATCCCACCAGTTACTAGTATTTTCAAAGGCCTTGCCTTAAGTTCCTATAATAATAGAATGAGGAAGTTCTTTCTGCCTAGCCTAAGTCCTTAGAAGGCTTTAAATGAACATATAGTTTGAGACTCCCATAATTAAAAGAAATCGAAGTTTTTATGTTATATAATTTAAACATGCCCAGAAAAGTAACTTTTTTTTTTTTAAAGATTTTATGTATTTATTCCTGAGAGAGAAGGGGGGGCGGTGCAGAGACACAGGCAGAGGGAGAAGCAGGCTCCATGCAGGGAGCCCGACATGGGACTCGATCCCAGGTCTCCAGGATTATGCCCCGGGCCGAAGGCAAGCGCCAAACCGCCGAGCCACCCAGACTGCCCCGAAAAGTAACATTTTTTAAAGATTTTATTTATTAGAGAGAGAGAGAGCATGCGCAAGCGCATGCACACATGCATGGGAATTAAGGGCAGAGGGAGAGGGACAGATTTCCACATGCAGCCCAACTCGGGGCTTGATTCCAGGACCCTGAGATCACAACCTGAGCCAAAAACAAGAGTCAGATGCCCAAAAGACTGAGCCACTCAAGCGCCCCCAGAAAAGTATCATTTATAACCAGATTTTTCATTGTAAATATTGTAAAAATAATTCCAATAAACCTGAATACATACTGTACCATATTCAAGTAGCTCACTTGTATACTGGCCATGCAATACATCATAACTAATAAGGTGTTAATATCATATTAGCTAAGAAAAATAGAGTATTAATAAGGTGTTAAGTGTTTTCAGTCACTCTGTTTACTGCAGAGCTGAGTTATTATCTGTGTTACTGAGATAGATTTGTACCAATATAAGAAATTATACATTAACTTCTACAAATAACAAAGCTGGGGTGGGTTTCTTCCTTAATTTAGAATCATAAACAGGGATGTACTGAGAAGGAGACAACATGTGGCTCAGTTTGATTTTGTTCAGTTGATTAGGTTAACTTAGTTTAGGTTAGAGTAGGATTAATACTAAGTTTTTTTTTTCTTAAACTTCTCTACTAAAGAACTTTGTTCAAATGACAAGAGGAGTCAAGTCCAAACTAGGCCAATTACACTTCCTTACAGATGAGTCAAAATGACACATAACCTGAAAACTTCCCCATTGCAAGGGACAAAGTTCTTTCTCCTCCAAGTCTTTCCCAGTCTAACCCCAACTGTTCTCTAGCCAACTCCTCCCCATCCTTCAAACACGGTAATAGAAACACCACCACCTTCAAGAAACAATCCCCTAATTCTCTCAACTCATACTGAACAGGGTCAAGTGGTCCATTTCTGTGCTTTCCAAAGCATACTGTCAAACCTCTCAGCAGATCCCCACCATACTGTAATTACAGGCCACCTAGCATAGCCTCTCCTACCAGAATGTAAGTTCCTTGGGGGTGGGATGAGTTCCTAAAAATGTACGACCCCAGGACCACACACACTGCTTGGTACCTAGTAATCATACAAATGACCGTGGATAAATCACTTGCAGATGGAAATTATGAGAGCCCACCATTATCTGTACTTCTCACATCAACCTGGACTGGGGGAGGGGGCAGTGAGGTTACTAACACAAATGTTCTTTAAACATGGAGAAAAACAGTTCTTTAACAATTCATACACACTATAAAATTAGCAGCTTGAAAAATAAGCTTTTACTCAGAAATTTGAGAAAAACAAGCCTATGAAGTAAAATGTTCCTTCAGTTGCCCTCCCTGGACCTGTGAGTCTATAATGCATCAGCAGGGGAGGAAGTGTCTTTGCCTCTTCCATTAATTACACTGTCATGTCTCGACAAGAATGAACATTAGATTGGAGGAGAAGCAAAGAAAAAAAAAAGATATAAACACGAATACACACCCCTCCATCAAAACATATGCTACTCTCTTGCAACCTCTCCAACCAAATGGTGCTTTTTTTGACAGTGGCAGAAAATACCAAATACTCTTTGTCATTCCACTTCCTATGCTCTAGTTCATGTTTCTTTCATATCTTTCTCAAAAATGTCCTCAGAGGCAGTGAGGATGTCTCAATCAAGCTGTTAACAGATGGAGAGAATTATTCAGTTGCAAGTGGTAGAGAATAAGAGATCCACTCCAGTTGCTCCAGAAGTTCAAATATGCAGATAAGCTTCACTATTTTTAGGTTTAGCTTTGCCCAGCCTTTAAGAGACAATGGTACACTACAAGAGCTCCAACAGTCTAAAGCCAACAATCCCCCAATGTGATCCCAATTCTATGTGTGCCATGTACTGTTGTGACACTCAGATTTCACAAAATACTTACCTTCCCTGAGACTGTCACTGTTTTTTCTAAAAATTGAGAAGTCACACAAACATAATCAAAATTGTTATCGCCTTGATTTCTGAGTCACTGTCCATCTGGACTTTTGTTTAATGAAATCCTACTGGAAATGGTTCACAGACTTCCAAATAACTCAAGTTTCCTCATCTATGAAACTAGGAAAAAACAAAACTCCTTTAAATGCAGTATTCTAGGGCAGCCCCGGTGGCCCAGCGGTTTAGCGCCACCTTCAGCCTGGGGTGTGATCTTGGAGACGCTGGATCGAGTCCCATGTCGGGCTCCCTGCATGGAGCCTGCTTCTCCTCTGCCTATGTCTCTGCCTCTCTGTCATGAGTAAATACAATTTTAATAAATAAATAAATGCAGTATTCTAATTTTTTAGGTGTGGTCCCTTTAAATTTTTTTCCAATGTTGAACAGCGAAAATGAAATCTATCTTTTATATTTGTTTCTCTGCCCTACATTCCATGCTACTCAGATAAATTTTCTGAAATAAAATAGTACTCTTGACCTCTTTCAAAATGTTATTTCGAGTCTACATTTTTACCCTCAGGAAAGTTATCTGGCATCATCTTATCATATGGATATGGTCAACTGACTGCTTTAGAAATAGTTAAGCAGTGGCCTTCATATTGGACCAAAAACAAAACAAAACAAATCACACACACACTACACATCCATTCTTTCAAGCAGGACAGGTAAGAGACCAGGCCACAGGGCCCAGCAATGGTGTCCCAAGTCATGAGTCGGCTCTCTGTTCTGCAGGTCACCATAAACATAAAGTGACAACTTTATGCTTTAGCCTGCATTGTGAAGCTACCACTGCTCTGAGAGCATTGTTTCAGGGGTCAGACCTTCTTAAGGCATCTAGAAACTATGAATATGAAAGGTGTGTCTTCTTTCTCCCTCCCTCTTCTCTCTGCAACCAGAAAGAAAATGAGGCACACAAACTTCCCCATTTGTTGCCCTATTTACCCTTAGACAATGACACTCAGCAATTCAGAAAACATGACAGACGTACATGTTTGTTACTTCTCACAAAGGCATATACTATCTTCAAGAGCTTTACATTTCTTAAAATAAAAAATGCTGGTTAGCTAATAATTGCACTCTGTTCTCTACCTTCTCACCAAAGAAACCAACCAAATAAACAAAAACATTAAACTCGGAAAAATAGGCCTCTCCTCTCCCAACCGAAATAAATTAGAATGCCAAGAAACTTTAAATGATTAGGCAACTGTATTTCCATTTCTTGCAACCAAGCAATTCTATATATAATAATATCCAGTTGAATACATACAATCATATTCTAGATATGACTTGGATGAAAACCTTGGTCAAAAATGCAGACCGAGTTCATCAATACGATCATTGGGTCTTTATCAAGAATAGAAATGTGGCAACATAATGTTAAGTCACAGGCTATCAAAAGGAGAAGACTCTATAAACTTACTATGAGATTGTCACAATTCAACTCTCTCAGTATAACAGAATACTTTTTAAAAATGCACACAAAGAAGTTTGCAAAGCACTAGTCTGCAAAGTCCTCTTCTGAAATCCTATAATGCTATGGGATCAGGTTTGTAGCTAAAGCAAACACTGTTTTCATGGTGAAATGTCCTCAAGAGTTTGACTCATCCCATCATCCCCCAATTTTTCTTCTCAACCCCAATCAGATGGGAAAAAATATCTTTCTGGAAACAACTGTTCTAAGTAAGGGTGAGATCCTCGAGCATGGGGTCCACTTCTTATTTTAATCCCTAAACATATATACAAAGCCTAGCACATAGCAGACACTAACAGATACTGAATTTAATAATCTACCTTAAGCCCGCACTATTTCAACTGTTTCCTTTTTGTGCTTCAAAATAGTCTTAGCCAGGAGCACCTGGGTGGTTGAGCATCTGCCTTTGGCTCAGGTTGTGATCTTGGGGTCCTGGAATCGAGTCCTGCATCAGGCTCCCCATGGTGAGCCTGCTTCTGTCTCTGCCTATGTCTCTGCCCCTCTCTCTCTCCGTGTCTCATGAATAAATAAAATCTTAAAAAAAAAAAGGTGGTTTTAGCCAGTGTGGTCTTTATTATTAAGGATAACTATGTGACTACATTCCTTAAACACAACTGTTTGCCTTTTAAATACTATTTGACTACTTTATTTTAACCTGTATCACCTACTACTGTTCAGAGGAGAATTTCTAAAAGGGAAATTTTTGGGAAAGACAAACCAAATGTCTGTATTCCTATAAGACCTCTATGCCACATTTTCTAAAGACTGATTTTACTAAACTAGTCAATGCTATAATTGTACACTGTTAGCTATCATTCAAAAACATGCAAAAGCTAGGCTGATGGGGAGGTCTTGGTTCAGTACCTACACATTTAGGAGAAGCAGAATGGAGAAGTGGCAACAGCCACATACCAGGGCCATACCAATCAAGAGAGCAGCCGCCAGTCACCTGAGGGCACTGAACATGTGAAAAGCAGCTAGTCCAAATGGAGATGTGCTACACATGTAAAACAACACACTGACGGAAGAATACAAAAAAGAATGCATGCAAAATATCTGGTTTTTATGTTAATCATGTTGAAGTGATTTTTTTAGTATGTTTTGATTTAAGAAAATATTATTAGAGTTATTTCACCTAGTTTTGTTTTACTTTTTTGATGAGACTACTAGAAAACTTTCGATCACATCATGTAGCTCACGATATACACACCAGGTAATGCTGGGCTGGAACCACAGCCCTCGGTTCAGTGCCCAGCACTGATAACTTACTTGGCTTACTGTGAACAGCTGATTAACATCCGGGCTTCATTTCCCCATCTATAAAACTAGGATGATGGCACCTTCTTCCCAGGCTCACAGTGAAGATAAAAGAGCACTTAGGACTTATGGCTACAATTCAGTAGATGGCCGTCATTTTTAATCAGCAAAAGAAGGATTAGTAATTCTACCAATGATACTCCTGCTCCCAAATAAGTGCATAAAAAGTTTGTCAATGGGGAAATAATGGATTGTTCTTTAAACAATGCATCATTTGTCCTTATATTACAACATTTCTCTTCCTGACAATAACCACTGAGCATATAACCTGCCTCTACAACAACTGACCAACACTCCACTACATTTCAGTGATTTCTAGTTTATCTTTACATAAAATATATTTTTTAATTAAAGATCTATTGTTTGAATGCTGTTTCAGGTGTATCAAAAAAGGATCAGATCAGAGATTCATTGGGTCCTACCTAACCGGTTTAAGCTAAGCAGCAGCAGCAAAGCCAAAATTGCTCCCAGAAATGAGGTTCCTAAAATCTCAAAGTCAAAAAACTACTGGAAGTCCACCTGGTGTAGATTTTAAAAAGCTTTGCCCCTGCCTAGCTTGAACATATTAATATTTCCAAAAGCAATCTAGAACTTAGTATCAATCAGCAACAAAAACAAAAAGAAAAAGTTACCTTTCGTTCCTAAGTTAGCAAGCTTTTAAGGGGAAAGTTCATTGCCAAAATCAGTTGATTGAATTAGGCATTAATATTCTTTGAGGAAGGAATGGTAGAAGACAGTTAAACTGGTGAATAAAATTCCATTATTCATGTTGAAACACAGCACACTTCTAGGACTCCAACAAACCAACCACCACTTACAGATACCAGAGATCAGCTCTGCAAGTACATAACCCCTGGTGGGCAGGTCAGCTTTCATGTTACAGTACAATTTCAAAGAAGCATGTGTGTAAAATTTACTAAAATGCCTAAAATGTCCTGTCTTTTACAGGGAAGAGGAGGAATGACCTATGAGGACAGCGAAACCATGACCGTGGTGAACATCAACTGGTGTGAACATACAAGGTTTTCAGATGGGTCAGTTTTCAGCAGAATGACCTTGATACTATCTCTAACATTCAAACATACAACAAAATTTCCATAATCCTAACAGATGTGATCTGATGCTTCATATGTCCTGCAAATTAAAGCAAATTACCCAACTTCTCAAATTTTCTCTTCCCACTAAAAAACTAGTTAGTCATAGAAGAAATTAAACTTTGTTCAAATCTCTATAATGCCATTTACGTACCCACTCTAACTCATTTTTCTGTTTACAAAACTGCCTATGCCCACGAATCCTGAGCTCAGATCAAGGGGCTATGCCAGCTGAACTACAGGGCTCTGAGTGCATGAGTTCCCTCTCAAAACTCCCATCACTCTTTTAAAAGCAAATAAGTAGCACACACGTGTCTCACTTTACAAAGTCATTTCCATCTGAAATTCCTCAGGACACCCAAGAAAAATTACTAATTTCTACAGTAACCTACCACTCCAAACCTGAAACTACAATTTAAGAAGCAAAACACTCCAACCCCAGAGAACCCAACCCAAAAAGCTCATACAACACCCCTAGTCACACTCTGTAGCTATACACATCCCCCCCACCAATCATAAAGCTGTAATTCCACATAATACAAGTCCAGAACCAACTTTAGAAAAGAGAATACTAACCCTACTCCCAGATCACATCCAGTCACGTACTTCCCAGATATTAAGGGAAGGCTAAAAGAAAAAGTCTCGAGCAGATGCCAACAGTCTGTTAGCAAATCGTCTCAATTTTTCATGTGCTCAAAGATGAACATTGAAAAGAACCAAGAACAAATTAACCATTCATCTTAGAAAAGCATCCACCAAGAGAAGGAATTTTGACCTAAAAATTAACAAAATATGTAGTACACCAACTTAGCTAAACTAACTTTTGGAGCTCTGCAACCCTTTCCAAGTGACTAAATGAAGGAACACTCTGTACCTTTGTATTAACATTGTATTTCCCATCTTTATTCTCTATAGCATCATCTGCATCTCACAACAACTCATTTTTTACATATGTGTATGTACCTCCATACAGAAATCTTTTTGTTAATGATCACTGGAATAAAAAGCTATTGACACTCACTGAGAAACAAAAGCATGATGATCATATTCTTCTACTGTTTTACTGTGCAACTATTTCTAAGTTCTCATTTTGTTTTCCCTCATTTTAAAACCCCTTCAACACAATTAGCAATTCAATTCTACCACAAAATGCAGTTTTAGAAATCAACGGCCATCTTTACAACAGTTTAAATTTGCCCCCTGTCAAAGCCTATTTACAGGACACAAATCTGAAAGACAAGTTGCAACTATAAAATGTCCACCGAATTGCTGCGTGAAAGACGGATTTTTGCTCAGGTTGAGTGTCAGGGAGAAATCCGGGAATAAAGCTGGAGCTAATGAAAATCAAAATGAACAAGAAGCACACCTCCTTTCCCTGCTGTTCAGGCTAACATAGGTATCCTTATTTTCATTTCCACTGAGGTGGTAAAAAAGATATTTAGAGTTTAATAGTTATAATAAAGTATAAGAGAAACATCTATACTCTTTAAGAGCTATAATGTATAATATAAAGATGTTCACATAATTAATTTCAAAATACATTCTTCAAGACAATTTTAAAGCAGGTATTTGTCCAAGCCAGAAATTAGAGCTGTGCAGGCACATGAGGCATTGCCAGTACAAACAGTGAGTTCTCCAGTCAGCAGACCCACCAGCAGAAACACAAGTGCCCTGCAGGGGGTCCCAAACCAGTGGGCCTGAGAACACCAACTGCCATTCTCAGCAACCTGGGATGAAGCTGTGCAGCATACATTCCGGCATGCGGTGCAGGTCCAGCAGCTTTCCCTCCTTTCAATCTGTGCTTTCACGCTGCTTTCCCTTCAGCATGAAGAGGACCCAACTTCACTTTCAGGCCCGTTTCCCTTTCTCCCCATGGGAAAATCCCTTGCTGATCCAAAACAACACTTTCAGACAACCTAAGCTTTCTGTGCCCCTGAATGAAATCCAGAGGGGCCGCTAATGCAAGCAGTGGCCCTGAACAAAAGCCATCCTGTCAATCTCTTGGATCCTGAGCTACATTTACCTACTACTCTAACCTATTAGAAATTAAGCCTATAGACTTCCAGTCAGGGTGTTCTGAAGTGCCACTTATCTTCTGAGGACCTGGTTCCATAAAACAGTACAAGCCTATGGCCTGGGTTAAAAGCAATCATAAGCAGGACCCACAGCCACTACCTGAACCCTGCATGAGCAATCTTAAGATTGCAATCTTAAGATTTATCCTAACTACCGATCTATAAAGGAGATACAGTGCTGACTTATATGCACATATTGCAAAATAAAGGTTAGAGGAAATAATACAGGTACTCTGTTTGACACAGGGCCAGACGCATATTAAGTGGCCAATATCTCAGTATAATACAAACAGAAACAAATCATTTCTCTTTCTTCCTGTGTTGCTCCTATTAAGATTTTCAATTAAGCCAGAAACTAATGTATTTCCTCAGCTAGCTTATTTCAGTCCGTTGTAACCTATAATTCATGGTTTCAACCTTTTTAGTCTTCTGAGACTCCTCTTTACAACTTGAGGATCCCAAAGACCTTTTATTTATACGGATTATATTTATTGACAGTTATTGTATCAGAAATTAAAACCAAGAAGCTTTTAAATATATATCAATTCATTTTAAAAATCAATGAACTCATTAAATATTAAAATAGCATATTTTTAAAGAATATAACTATGTTCTGAACAAAACAAGCTTAATGAGAAAGTGATATTGTTTTACATTATCACAAACCTCTTTAATGTCTGGCTTAATAGAATACAGTTGGGAGTCTCACATATGCTTCTGCACTCAAACTATAACATACAACATTTTAGTTAAAGTATATTAAGAAAAATCCAGCCTCTGGTACATAGCTGGAATAGGGAGGAGTATTTTAATATCCTTTTCAAATAATTGCTAATATTCTTCTGATATTATACTAAACCTTGACAAGTGATAGTTTCTTAGAAGGTTAGCTGTAATATAAAACTTATCCATATCAATGACTTTTTTGTACTTTGTGACAATAAAAGCCTTGGCTCTATCTTCCACTTTGCATAGAAAGGGTAGAAATAAGTACCCATGCATGATAAGGTAATATCCTGTACTGATCACCTGAAAAATACTGGTTCTTCAACTCGTACAGTACTTCTTCCAAATTTTGACACCTTCCTCATACAATATTAAAAAAGTACATTTGTGGGGCACCTCCTGGCTCAGTGGGTGGAGTGGGCAACTCCTGATCTCCAGGTTGTAAATTCAGGCCCCACGTTGGGTGTAGAGATAACACAAAAATAAAATCTTTAAAAGAAACGAACATTTTATCACCACCAAATTCACGAGAAAGTGTTTAAATACTGGAAAGCCATAAAGATCCTGGTGGCAAATCTAAGTTTTCCAAATTTCCAATTTTTCAGTTCAAAGTTCAATTTTTATCACTGGCAACAAATACTTCCAATCCTTTTTCTTAAAGTAACAAACTTACTTTACTTTCAAGAAAAAGTCTGCCAAACACCCAAATTCTGAGTAACCACAGTTCGTCAACCCTCCCTTTAAGTAAAAAGGATGCTCCTCCCTAAATAAATAAATAAAATAAAGCCAGTTTGTTCACCTCCCAAGCCAAATAGACCCTCGAACCATGGGTACTTAAAGACTGAGATTTAATAAAATCAGTATGTTTAACTGCTTCACTGAGAACATTAATTGGCACTATTTTTCACTCTCAGTACATGACTGCTTGAAGACCATGGCTACCCAAATCCAGTTTGGTGCCACTGCCCTGATTAATGCTAAGATATCGGCAGTTTTATCCAGCCTGCTTTAGCGCAAATATCTGCAACAATATAAAAAGGTAAACATAATTTCAGTATTATTATGCAATGTTGGCCTCACACCTCACTGCAAGGGTCTCAGGAATCCTCAAGGGTCGTCCATGGATTACACTTTGAAAACCAATGTTATAGGGGCACCTGCCTTGCCCTCAGGTCATGGTCTCCAGATCCTGGGATCAAGCCCCAAGTCAGGCTCCCCACTAGGTGGGGAGTCTGCTTCTCTCTCTCTCCCTCCCTCTGCTCCTCTCCCCCATTCATTCAAAGTAAATAAATAAAATACTAAAAAAAAAAAATCTACAGATGAATGAATAGCTATCAATTACCTATGTACACAGGACTGTACAGAGTATAAGACACGGTTACCATGTCAAGAAACTAAGAGGGACAGGGGTATACATATACACACACACCCACAAAACTAGCCACAATACAGAGCAGTTATAATCAACTGCCCAATGAAACAGCACAGAAAATAAATGCCATAATCCTTTTAAGGAAGGGAGATGATCCCCTGGGTTGGAGCAGCTACAGAAGAACTCAGGGAGGAAATGCATTGAGTTGGGGTCTGAAAGGCAAGCAGAGGTGAGAGCATTCCAGGCAGAGGGCACAGCAGGAATACAGGCATGTTCAGGGCACAGTGAGAAAATCTGGAAAGTCACAGATAGGGAGCAATGTCCCAGCTGCCAACCACCTTAGCCCAGTCCTGGGAAAGTAAAACACCAAGAACACCAACAGAGTGATGACCTGGGAAGTAAAAAGGCTGGAAAGGAAGGCTGTAAGGTCAAGGTGGAAGAAGTCTGACTGCCAAGCTCAGTAGTCTGAACTTGACTCTGGAAACCCATGAAAGAGGTTTGGTTTGAATTTCCAAGGTGTTCTGGGAAGGCCAACTGGAACAGTGAGCAGGAAGAATGAAGGTAAGCAGAATCTGAAGCAGAAGGCCCACTTGGAAGCCAGTGTCATGACCCAGGTGAAGTTAAGAAGCAAGGGCATGAGCAGGCCTCAAGACAACCACAACAGTCAAAGGTTGTTCACAAAAGAGTATGACAGGACCTGGCTTGAACTGAATTGGTGATGAGCGACTAGCCCAGGAAAATAATGGGCATGATGCTTACTCTAATAACCATAGCAAAGGGCCATAAAAAGGAAAGGGAAGCAACAGTACTCAAGAGGTACTGGGTCAGTTAACCCACACCTAGAATGTAAAATCCCAAAGAGAAATACTCTTTGGTTCAAATTGTCACATCCCTCATCTGTGTCCTTTACAACTTGCATACATCACTGTCACAGCACAAAATCCCATCTCTCTCCATCTACCCAAAGTTACCTTTGTATTCCTAGTGGCTGATTCCATTTATTCTCCTCAAAAAAATTTTTTCAATGAGCTCATACGACTTGTACTTAAAATTGGCATACCTATTCTTTTTGTTTTGCAAGCAAGATGCTTATCCTCCAGAGATGAGCTTTTAGAGAACTGGGACTGTACATTATTCTCCCTCAGTTCTTTCAAGGCCTAGCTTCTAATATGCTATTTCGAGTGTTGGCTGAGCAAGAATCTCAGAATCATCTGCCTCTAGAAACAAAAATCACGTCAGCTTCTACACACTCTTCCCTCCAAAGCATCTTTGTTCTGCTTACACAAGATGTTGATTATGAAATTCAGTTGCATTTACAAAAATTAACAAAAAATACAGCTGCAAACAATTCATTAGGAGCAGTGAACAATTCACAAATCCTAAAACCAGAACAAACAAATCTCATAGGTGACTTATTTCTTAATAGGAATGTACACTGAAAAGATCAGTACCTGCTGTGTAGGTCTTCTTTTTCCTTTCTTTTTTTTTCCCCCTGGAGATTTTATTTATTTATTTATTTATTCATGAGAGACACAAAGAGAGAGAGGCAGAGACACAGGCAGAGGGAGAAGCAGGCTCCCTACAGGAAGCCGGACGTGGGACTCGATCCCGCGTCTCCAGGATCACGCCCTGGGCCAAAGGCAGTGCTAAACTGCTGACTCACTCAGGCTGCTCTGTGTAGGTCTTCTTTTACCTTCTTCCAACATCCTATACCATGATCCACACTTTAAAAAAGTTCTTTCCAGTCACAGCTACAACTACAGATGAAATCTAGCAACATATTAAACAAAGTATTGTTTTTGCATTTTACACACAAGACAACTACAGGTCAAAAAAGGCTAAGTATCTAATTCAAGATCACAAAAACTAGTCAAAAGAAAGCAAGGCAAACCCACATTCATGAAACCATGTAGTGCTGTGGGGATTTCAGTCAGATTCATTCATGTCAGATAGAAAGCACACCAACGGAAACAAAAAACTCGTCCACTATACAGTACAGAGGGCAAAATCTTAATAGATCTTAATAGATCCAGAAAGAGAGCTTACTCAGACACTCTCTTTTATATTTTAAGATTTTACAAACACTATCATATGCAACATAGAGTCCTTCTTCCAAGAGACATCCAAAGCATCCTTCCTTTGGTTCTAAAGGTTATTCTGTTAGCAAAATACAGAACTGCTTGTAATTACCAACAAAAAGGACCTTGGCTTTGGAGAATGATTTTAGCTAATGCTCTGGATCCTGCTCTTGTCTGCTATACAGCTTAAAACAAGTATCCTAACTTCTTTGAACCTCAGCTTTCCTTAACTGAAACACAGAGATAAAATGAATAAAGCCAATAAACAGTGAATAAAATAAGTAGCATCCAGCATATAGTAAGCACTAAAGTTTGCTTCATCCTACCCCAACTCCACCAAAATTTTTTCTCTAATTCAGCAGCCACATAATATTAGAACTCTAATAACTTACCTGGTCCTCTGTAAAATCAGGATGAGAATTCACAGAATTCTTGTCAAACCCACTTATTTTGTGGATACAAAGTTCACAACTGGTTAGTTAAAATTAGATAGTAGTAGCCAAATTAGAGTCAAATCTGGGTCTTTTAACTATCCAGTTCAAAACTCTGAATCAAAGGCACATATCTTTCAAAGACTGTTAGTAGAGAAAACAAAATTCCAAGACAAAACAAAACTTGAACTGTAACAGGTGACCCATACATTCATAAGTCCTAGACTTACCCCATACATTAAGAAACCCTCATAACTCTTCAAGGAAACACAAAACTGACCTTACACAGTGGCAGAGAAGATTCACTGGTATGTCACTGTGTCTTAGGATATAACGTTATAGATATAGTTCAAAGGGAAAAAAAAGAAAAACCACTGCCACATAAGGCCCTACTACATCACCCTCAGAATGCTAAGAGTATACATATACAATGATAATAGCCAGAAAGTGGCAAGTGCAAGCAAGGAAGGCAGAAGTTTGAAGATAACAATCTGTCAAACAGAAAAGCAAATTAATCAACCAACTGGCTTTTCAACACAGCCACAATCTAACAACCATTTACTCAGTAAACATTACTGAGTCTCTATCATATGCTTTGGAGCTGCGTACTAGGGAAAGGTTTAACACTAGCCTAGGACATCCATACAAGTTTATAATGCAGGATAGAAAGCAGTGTGCCACAAAGGCTTGAGAGGTCAGAGAGATGATACCCAACTATAAGAATTAAGCACATTAACATAAGAAATCTCCTTCAAAGCTCATATCAAAAACTATGTCAAATTTGGACATGCAGAAATGAGAGAAGGAATATTCAATGTGCCCCAGAGTCCAATCTCAGTACTGGCATGCCAAGTGGTTGATACATGCTTCCCAAACACAGGAGTGGGAAAGGGCACTTGCTGAATGTACAGTTCAGTGTGGCAAGAGAACAGTTTTTAAGGCACGCCAGGACCAACCTATAGCAAGCCTCACTCAGATTTTATTCCATGGAGAGTGAGGTCATGATATGACCAAAACTGTGCTTCTGGAAGAAAAATTGACAGAACATAAAATGGATGATAGCTAAACAGAAACTTTGCCATTCAATATATATAGGTGACCCCTGGACAAAATAGGGATTAGCAGTACTGACCTCCAGCGCAGTCAAAAATCTTCTAACTCTCCAAAGACCTAACTCCTGATAGTTGACCAGAAGCCTTACTAGTAAAGTCCATTAACACATATTTTATATGTGTATTATATTCTATATTCTTATAATAAAGTAAGCTAGAGAAAAGAACACATTAAGAAAATCCTAAGGAGGGGATCCCTGGGTGGCTCAGCGGTTTCACGTGTGCCTTTGGCCCAGGGCGCGATCCTGGAGTCCCGGGATCGAGTCCCACGTCGGGCTCCTGGCATGGAGCCTGCTTCTCCCTCTGCCTGTGTCTCTGCCTCTCTCTCTCTCTCTCTCTCTCTGTGTGTGACTATCATAAATTTAAAAAAAAAAAAAAAATTTAAAATAAATAAATAAATCTTTAAAAAAAAAAAAAAAAGAAAGAAAATCCTAAGGAACAGAAAATACATTTACAGCACTGTACTGTTTTGATAAAAAAAAAAAAATCCACCTCTCAGTGGACCCACACAAGTTCAAACCCTCACTGTTCACGGGTCAGTGGTATTTTTGTATCACTGAGCTTACCTGCATCCAAAGTAATTTTGCTCTGTTCTTGGTCAGTCCCTCTCCTTAGCAATTTATTACACTAAAAATTACTGATGATGCAGATAGCAACATTAGGATAGGCTAGGTTATCCTACGGAAACAACCAGAAGCAATAAGAGACTGATCACAATAAAGTTTCCTTCTCCCTTGCTCAAAGATCACCATGTCTCTAGGCCACTCTCTAGGGCAGCTGTCCTTCATGCCTTAGCTCAGGACTCAACCTGCTTCGATCAGATGGTACAACCCCACACTGTGGGGGCGGGGAAGAATTTCACATCAACTTTTAAATGCTTCTATCCAAAAGTAACACTTCATTCCTGCTTATATTTCATTGGACAGAGGAAGTCACGTGACCACATGTCTTGCAAGGGCAGTGGATCCTCCACGTGTGCACGAAAGGACAACTAGAAACCTGTAAGCAGCACTAAGAGCCATCACAATGTGATGTCCCTTATAATGCTCAGTAATCAACTATTACATTTCAAAGAAAACAAATGCCCAGTTTCTTTGCAATTAGGTAACCTATTCTTGAGGCATGAAAACTGTCACATTTCCCATGCAGCCCTACAATCATGAATCTCAAGACTACAAAACAATCTATGATTCTATAAAGAATTTCACATCATCTGTTGTAGATTTTTTTTAGCTTTTATATTATTATTCTTTTAGGTATACTTTCTAAGCTTTTAAAAAAGCATACAGATGGCTTCATCTTCCTCTAATCTGATAGGTTTCTCATTTAATCCATATTTATAAAGACATAAGGAAGATATATACAGTCTGATCAAATCATCTGCCCTTTTAAGAGTCTTTGGCATAATCTAAGCAGTTAAGAACAATGAAAGTTTCCCATTACTTACATGACCAGATTTAATTAATGAGAAACATGAGTAGTAATGGTGCTATTAATAATTTCTTCAAGCTACAAATCCCCCGTAAATTAAGGAGAGGCACCAACGTAATAAAGAATGTACACATTTTAGAAATACAATCCTAGTTTCAAACCCCAGCTCTCTCCCCTCTTGTTGTGGGACATCAGAAAAGCTACAGAATCCCTGAGCCTCAATTTCCTCATCTAAGGTAAATTCCAGGTCCTTCACAAGACTAACCTAGGGTGAAAGGAGACATCTTACATAAAATGCTACAAGTTAGATGTTTTTTTAAAGTGGCAAGTAGTATGAATATATTTGATAAGCAAGGAATATGGTTTTCTTTACCTTCTTATGAGGATTCCCCAAGTTAGGAACAGCAAAAACGGCTTAATTACTGTTTGGTTGAGAAATATCTCATGAGCAGTTGACATCAGGACACAGCCAAGCAGTCAAACATCACAATTATCCATTGTACTACATACTTCCTCGGCAATTGAGCCAATATTTCCCTAACCCTGAGAAAACTATACCAAAAACAAAGACAGTGAGTATTCACAGATACCAAATCTTAGCATCAAAAGCCATTTTCAAGATGTTTTTGGTCTAGATGTTTCCAAATTGATTTTTGGCCATGGGACTTTCTTCAAAGGAAACATTATATGAAACCCACAAAAATAACAGAAGAAAGTGGAGCTATTCTGGGGGGACAACTAGGTCTCCTCCCCATGCCTTGTTCAGGTCCGTGTGGCTCCCCTAATTCTTAAATCTTTTTTTTCTTTTTTAAAGATTATATTTATTCATGAGACACAGACAGAGAGAGAGGCAGAGACACAGGCAGAGGGAGAAGCAGGCTTTACACAGGGAGCCCGACGGGAGAATTGATCTCGGGTCTCCAGGATCACGTCCTGGGCCGAAGGCGGCACTAAACCATGGAGCCACCCAGGCTGCCTGGTTCCCCTAATTCTAAGGAACCCCAGGGCTTGAGAACACCTTTAGAGAAAAAACTTCACAAAACAAACAAAAATGAATACTTCCACTTTTCACGGCAGAAACAGGAGGTGGGGGTGTCTCAGTGACTCATCCAATATTACTAGCAGCAAACTAAGTCTAGAATTCAAACTACTGAATCCTAGTCCAGTGTTTGTCCACTAACAGTCAAGTTCCTCTTACTGAATGCTCTGCATCAGAACTTACCCTTATTTTTACCAAAGTCTATGAGATGCAATCTCCAGATTTTAATCTGGCATCCTTACTTTCTTAGTATTCTCTTATTACTCTCACATTACTCAGTCTCTTATCACTTTGTTCTCTATTAGTCTTGTCAGGTGTTCAGGACAACTGCAGTGAAACATTTCACTCCTAACACTGATTTACCAAGCCCAGTATGTTCATGCCCAGAAGATCCATGAGACAGTAAAGAAAAATTATGAGACTCACAGGGAGAATCCCTCTGAAATGTGAGATGCTGAGATCCGATTTCTTGCCTGACCTACTCAATGTTATCACTTCTCCTTTGCTGTATCTCCATAAGGACAGTTTTATCAAGTGAATGCTCGAATAAAAATGACTAGCTTCTTCGGGAAACAAAGAATATTTCAAGAGCCCCATGGGACGAGAATGAAGGATGGCACACTGTTGAGAGTCAAGTCCACATAATATGGAGGTAACACGGCTGAGGGGAGTTCACCTAACCCCAGAAGATTTCCAAAACAGAGGCTCTTTGGCAATTCAGGTTGGCAAAGAGAGGTCCTCAACAGAGGGTCCTTCAAAGTCAAAATAACACCCAGACAGCAATGAAATCTGAACAGTTCAACAATTGGGTACACTTTGTCAAAACTAGGTCCTTCCAAGATGACCACAGAAGTCCTCTCACAAATAAATAACCACATGTCCCAGGATAATACTATTATGGAACCCTCTTTTACTTCTAGTGATATGATTTATCTACTAAATTAACCAGCTCCTTCTCTGCAATGGGGAATAGGCTAAAGAACAGCAAGATAATACACCTAAGAATGCCCAAGAGAAGCATTAATAGTGCCAGGAGATGAACTTATGCATCAATCTGACTTTAACTTGTCAGGCAACACTCTTCCTACCCATAGCACAGAAAATCTTGGCAAACGTTATCTGCTTAAAAAAATAAAAAAAAAAAAAAAATCAATGCTACCATAGCTGGGATCAATTAACTCATCTTTGTCTCAAAGAAAAATGGTTATATTAATAAGTCAAAAGCACAGTCCATGTTTAATTTGCTTATTTTCTGGGTTATTTAAAGCAGAATGTCAACACTTAACTGTGATTTGAGGAGCACATGTAGATTATGCATCTTTATAAGTAAACTAGACGAAACATTTTTATTTTTTAAAGATTTTATTTTTTAAAGACTTATTTGAGAGAAAGAGTGCAAGCGACAGAGAGTGAACAAGCAAGCAAGCAAGCAGGAGATGGGACAGAGGGAGAGAACCTGAAACAGATTTCCTGTTGAGTGTGGAGCCTAACATGGGGCTTGATCTCAGGACCCCGAGATCATGACCTGAGCTGAAACCAAAAGTCCAGCGCTTAGGGACACCTGGGTGGCTCAGTGGTTGAGCATCTGCATTTGGCTCCAGTCATGATCCCAGAGTGGGATCAAGTCCTGCATCAGGCTCCCTAAGGGAGCCTGCTTCTCCTTCTGCCTATGTCTCTACCTCTTTGTGTCTCTCCTGAGTAAATAAATAAAATCTAAAAAAAGAGAGAGAGAGAGACGTAACCAACTGAGCCACCCAGGCACTCCAAGATTTTATATTTTTTTTAAGTAACCTATACACCCAATGTGGGGTTCAAACTCACAACCCCAAAATCAAGAGTCACATGCTCTATTGACTGAGCCAGCCAGGTGCCCCATGTAACATTAATATTAAAAGCTTTCTTTTTAAACTGTCAGCAGCAGCACTTAAAATGCACTTAAAATGGCTCACTTTTTTTTTTTTAAGATTTTATTTATCAAATCATGAGAGAGACAGAGAGAGAGAGAGAGAGAGAGAAACACAGGCAGAGGAAGAAGCAGACTCCATGCAGGGAGCCTGACGTGGGACTCAATCCTAGGTCTCCAGAATCACGCCCTGGGAGGAAGGCAGCGCTAAACTGCTGAGCCACCCGGGCTGCCCATAATATTAAAAGCTTCTAATATTCATTCAGATATGCAACAGATAGTCTATCGTCATACCACCCTGAACACGCCTGATCTCATCGGATATGCAACAAATAATTTCTCATAGAGCACTCTGTATAAAGGGGGACCTTACTCCCTATCATCTCTACAATTCTTATTCCAAACTCTTCCCTTTTATTTATAATTGTTTGCCAGTAATTCTATTATGGCATTTAAAACTTTCTTTTAAATGTTGGATTTTTTTAAAAACTTTCTTTCTAAAAGTTAAGGAGAAATGGTAAACAGATAATCATACTGGACCAATGATAAAAGCTTTCTGTAGACAACTTGGCGTTATCTATTAAAAGCTGTTGAAATATACAGCCTTTGCCCTAGCAATTCCACTTCTGTAAGAAAGAGATAAACAAGGATACAAAAATGTACAAACATGGCTGTTCATCACAGCAATGTTTATAATAGTGGGGATGAGGCAGGGAAGAGGGGAAAGAGGAAGTGAAGAAGATAGACAATTATTCAACTGAGGGTAATTAGTAAACTGAGGATAAATCTAAATCCACACAATGAAATACTATATTTGGCCATTAAAATAACTGTGTTAGGTTACTTGATAGCATGTAAAAGTATTGTCATGTAATATGTTTTATAATCTTCTTGTACTCAAGAGTGTATGGAATATGATCACAAATGGTATATATATGTAAATGTAGACACACACAAACACACACAAAACCTCTATAGATTTTCAAGTCTGGACAGAAAAACACCAAATTGTACCAAAAAAATGTTCTCGGTAGTGTCATTTATTCAGAAGTATACTTTGTTCTATTTATGTGTAATTCCCAAATTTCTAGAAGAACTGTACATTACCATTCTTAATAAAACTAAAATAAAAACGTCTTTCATGAGTCATGAAAATTGAGGACTTCTAGGATAAGAAATAATATAGTAGAAAGTTAATCATAAAAATAAATCTACCAGCCAAGTCAAAGCTGTATAAAGTTCTGCCAAAATCACAGCTCACAATGATGTCCCTTTCACATAATTACTTATTTCAAGCCTTGCTAGAAATGTTCTTGACCACACATATAAAGGACTTGTGCCCTAGAATTAGAGATCCATGTTCTAGTCCCAACTCTGCCACACACCAACTGTGTGACCCCGAGCACTCAGACTCCATGAAACCCAGGAGAAACAGACCCACCCCGGAGGGCTGTGGGGATTAAAAAGAAAGGTATACAGAGCGCACAGTACTCAGCCTGGCACAGCAGTCATAAGTGATGGAAATTATTACAATTACAATTGCTGCTATCACATAATAATCAAGAAACAAAACCATGAGCACTTTAAGGGCAGCAACCATGTCTTAAGTTTCATTCATCCCTGGATCCCTGGCACCTAACAGTGTGCCTGACATACAGCATGCCCTCATTAAGTGCTTGTTGAAGTACACTCAAAACTAATTAACCTTCTCAAATATCAATTTCCTCTTCTGGTAAAATCATAAAAATACCTTGCAGAGCTGAGAATTGGTAAACCCTAAGATACCTACCTCAAAAGAGGCTCCTAATAAATGACAGCTATATTATATTAATGACCTTGTCCCTTTGGTTTCAACAGGCACCAAAGCTGAAAGGAGAAAATAGATAATTTTTTTCCTGAATTTCCTTTCATATTTGAGTCCATTATTTTTACTTAGACTAGGAACGAAAATGCTCTTTCCAGGCACATATGCTAGCGAGCTAACTATTAAAGGGGTAATCTTTACACTGCCATAAGACTTTTGGCAAAGCAACCAAAACTGCACCTTAGAATCCATGAGCTTATAACATAATATATACAAATAGCGACCATGAAAGACCAGTAAATCAGTATTTCCTGAAGCTTCAAATGAACTTTTAAGATGACCTGAATTAGGAAGCATGTGAAAAATCAAGACGATTTCTATACACATGACCAAATGAATTATTAAGGAAGTACGAGATTCACAAAGATATTCAGTTACCTAAAAAGTATTTTCTTCACAAAAATCAAAACAAATGGGAATGCATTTAAAGAAAAAAAAAAAAAACAGATCATCAAGGGAAAATAAATTTACTAAGCTCTATGAAGGGAAGTGAAAAAACTACTGACATGAAACCAAAAATCATTTCGTATAACTCACAACATTCTTATACTAGTATTAAGAGATAAACAATCATCTGAGGAGAAGGGGGAGGAAAAAGCCTACCATTAAGGAGAAGAACTCAAAAAACTGCCCAGGTCAGTCATTTGTGCAGCTTTGCTTAATTTCCCATGTCTAATTTAACAGAAACCTCAGATTTCATACAAAAGTGCTTAATAGAAGGTTTACGGTCCTATTTCTGCAATGATTTCCGTTAAAAGGCAAAAAGGCTACTCAGCATTCATTTGCTGTGAATTAGTCTTTAGTTCCATTTCCCTGAAACATACCATGCCACGATTTGCAGAGACATCTCATCGTTTACAGTATTATATATTGGAGTAAAAATACCATTTAAGTATCCCTATTAAGAAAATGATAGTTTTGTAGTGACTTTCAAGACTACTAGAATAAGCATATTCAAGTGAAGCAGGGGTAAATTTTACCTTATATGGATTATATCTCAGTGAAACTTCAGTTTAAAAACTGATGTATGAAGAGAACAGCAAAATCTTGCTAATGTCTAGAATTTGGCATAATGGGCACACAGGGGTCAATTCTACTTGTCTACTTGAGGTTTTCTCTGAGTATGTTTGAAAATTACTGTATAACATTTCTTAAAAATTAGGCAGACAAGGCACACCTAGTCTCATGTCAGTGTTGAGCTGCTGAACAGTTTAAAAGGTAAAGCAACAGCTAGACAGTTTAAAACATAAAGTGACCTACACTGACCAAGCACAAAAACCAAGCAAGAGCTGTACAGATTTTACCACCAGCCTTGGTCAACACTAGCCAGTCTTCTATTCAACATGGCACTTCTCTTCCCCAAAAAGGATGATTTAACTCACCAGAATCAAACTACAAACAATTCCAGGAAGAGAAAACTACAATCTGTTTATTCTCAACAGGGTAGATTTTATTAATAGTTCAATAATTTGCATATATCATTAATATGTACAGTTCTAGGCAGCCCGGGTGGCTCAGCGGTTTAGTGCCTGCCTTTGGCCCAGGGCGTGATCCTGGAGACCCGGGACTGAGTCCCACACGTCGTGCTCCCTGCATGGAGCCTGCTTCTCCCTCTGCCTGTGTCTCTGCCTCTCTCTCTGTGTCTCTCATGAATAAATAAATAAAATCTTTTTAAAAAATAAAAATATTATAAGAAAATATGTACAGTTCTGTCACAAGTTCATCCGTCCATCAACAATCCAAATACTGCCTGCATAGCAACTAACTTCTATGTGCAGTGCACAATGCTAGGTGCTAGGGATACAGCGATGAACAAAGCAGATAAAATCTACCCTCCAGGGGCTTATAATCTAGAGGAAATACAGGTGTCAGTTATCACCTTATCTGCAGGGAGTCAGTTTGCAGTGTAACAAATGAGTCCTACTGAATTAACCAGAAAGGAGGAAACATACAGTGGGCAAAGACATAATGGAAAAGTTAAAGAGGTGGGACACCTGGGTGGTTCAGTGGAGTAAGCATTTGACTCTTGATTTCAGCTAAGGTCATGATCTCAGGGTCGTGAAATTGAGCCACTGTGTCAGGCTCCATGCTAGGAGCCTGCTTGGGATTCTTTCTCACTCCCTCTCCCTGTGCCCCTCCCCCTCTCTCTAATGAAGGAAAGAAGGAAAGAAGATTAAAGAGGTGCAATCCAAGATACTTAATGTAAACAAGAAAAACATTCATTCATCCTGGTTGCTGGCACAATCTTTTAGAAAGAAAAAAAAAAACATTTATTTCTGTCATTTACAATACTGCTCTAACCAACTAGATGTTTCCAGAAGAAAACTTTCATCTTTCCTAATTTATATACATAATTTGTCTTAGCCAAAAGACCAAAGGTCTCTTTATCCAAAAATGTTAAAAAAAAAAAAGGTACCTGTAGCCATCCTTCAAAATAAAAGTGGCTTTAAATATTTAAGTCAATCCCAATTACTAAAAGTTCACATCTAGCATTATTCAGGGTCCAGCTGTACAACGTTCCTTCCAAGTTCTCAGAAATAGTGGAAAAGGTTCAAGTTTAAACCTGGGTGTATTTAATGTTACAAGAAGGTTCAAAATCCAACTTACTGTACCTTTAGGTTTTCAGATTTTCCAGAAGTGAAGGACAGGGAAAGAATAAAAAAGAGAAAGGCCTGAAAACAACACTACTTGGCAGAGGGAAAAACTCTGGGCCATTCCTATCCGGCCCCAATTCAAAGAACAAATTCCCACTAATGATAAAAAATTTAATCAAATACACATCCAAGCTCTCAGAATTCTTCTCCTTTCTGCCATGACATACTAAAACTTCCCTGGGAAGGTCATTTAGACAAAGATTCATGAAGAGGTCCCTCTGAATGACCAGGCTATAAGCAATGATGAAATGGAACTCGCACGTCCTGTTTTAGGAAATCACCCAGACACAATATTTATCAAGTGGTTCTATTTATTGCTCTGTATTAGAAAAAGAAAGATATTTTAAAGTGCAGTTATGTGGCTGGCAACAATAGCAAGAGAATAATTTAATTATTCTAACCAAAGTAGGAAGGAAGAAGTCACTGCAACTTTGAAGAATCCTCACTCATGTTAAAATATCCTCTGTCCTGCTTCCTATCCAAGAGCGTAAGTTTCCTATCCTCCTTTCCTTGCCACCCTTCTAGCACTCAACGAAAGGTTAACACATCTCAAAGAACTCAGGGGGAGAAGAAAGCAGTAATTTGCTCAAGGTTGCACAGCTAGTTTTGGGACAGAAACACAGCTGAACTGGGTCTAGTCTCCTTCCAAGTCTTTTTCCCCACTACATAACATTGCCAAGTAAAAGCCATTTTACTGGTGGAGGGGGAGAGGAGATGGAATCAAGTGACAAGTGGTAGTGAGGAAACCAGCAAAGTATTCAGTTACAGGGTTATTATCTCCTAAGCCAGAAGTAAAAAAGAAAAGAATTTTTCCCAGAAATTAGCACGTATAATGACTCTGTTCATCTGCCAGTCTCTGTGCCAATCCCTTCCCATCCCTCAAAACCCCCACAGGAATTAGGTAAGAACAATTCATACTGAAGGAACTACAGAAAAGAAACTTAAAACACAGGTCACTGAATCACCCAGGTCTTTCCCTGACCATCCTGAACCCTGTCTTTCTTTCAGTTCACATGACCATTCCTTTGCATTAAGCAGAAGATGTACACCCCAAAAACATGCTTAAGAAAGCAGATCTGGGCACAGAGCAAGGGGATTGAGGAAAGAGGTCTCACAGATTGCATGGTGCATACCTGCATTTTTCTCACTAAAGACTACTTATCATCCACCATGAACACTTCTGTACTGCTAAAATGAACCTAAAAAACTGGTTTTTCAACTTCCAATATAGATTAAACATGAACTAATTAACTGTTTGCAAAACACTCTGAAGACCTGAAAGAGTGTGTAAATGTTAATTATTAATGTTGATCCACAAAACTCCTGCATGTGAAGTAAAAATACAATTTTACTGGTAAGTTTCTGCTACTTTCAAGGCACAAACAGGGAAGCCTAGCATGTTTTTAAGAATTCTAGGAAAACTCTAAGAGCAGACCACAATGATTTTGTACTTCCAACATGAACAAGCTGGAATTTTAAGCTGGCAATTCTGGATATAACTATATCAAAGTTAAAAAAAAAAAAGATTTACACTATATATGATAAAACTACAGTATGTTTATAGTCACAAAGTCCTGGATGAAAATTATAGTTCACTAACCTGAAAAGGGCAAAAGGTAAAATCTCTGAACCCCCATTTTCTCATCAAAAAAAGGTTCAGGAGGAAAGGGAGGATACCTATCTTATAGCGTTATTTTAAGGAATTAGAAGAATATAAAGGAACGCACAATATATAGGTAGGCACACCTAATAAACGTTTCTTCTTTCTTTTAATGACTTCATTTTTTTTAGAAAACACCTCTTAGGAACTAGGCCTGCCTCAAAAGATCTACTAGACTGCAAAAGTCTCTTAAAAACACACTATCCCCTGCTCCAGGCATACATACAGCACCATTTTAGCAGGAGGGCGAGGCAACAGCTTCGGTCATTCCTGTCCACTGACCCATATAGATCCTTAATCCTCCAACAGAGAAAGCACCTCGGCCAGGCCCCAAAGGCCTCATGTGACCAAATGAACAATTAGAACTCTAGTTCTCAACTCTTCTTGCCACATTTTTTTTTCCTAAATAATTCCCAAACTGCAAGGTCGCATCCATAGATCCTTTGTATTCTGAGCCCAGCCATGCCATCCATGCACAAAGTACGCAAAGGGCAAAAAAAAAAAAAAAAAAAAAAAAAAATTTTCTTCCAGCTTGTAAACGGTAACATTATTTCCATGCAATGCTGCAATGGGCTGACCTTCTCCCACCCCAGAAACACACCTACTTTAGACGGCAGAACTCAACTGCCAAGACCAAGTAGGTGGATTTATTTACAGATACCATTTACATGACACTGAGGGTTTTTAGAAGTGATTCAGGAATTACAGAAAACGTCAAACTTGCAAAAAAAAAAAAAAAAAAATCTGACATATCTACTCCTTTTAGCAGTTGTCACCTGAAAAAAGGAATACTCCTAAAAAACTAAGTTAATGCTGACAATATAATTCAGATTTAAAATATATATATACAAAAAATAAATAATAAAAAATAAAATACATATATACATATACATATGTGTGTATGTGTGTGTGTGTGTGTATATATATATATATATATATATATATATATAAAATCATGTTCAGTTCAATTTATCTCAACTGATCTGCCCAACAAATTTCAAGTGCTGAATAATGTCCCCTTTGAACAAAATAGGGCCACAATCTAGCAAGGTGGGGAGAACATGTGCTAATAATTTTCCCAGGAGCTGTTATTGACCTATATCAAAACCACCCCTACTCTCTTACCTGATGTCCCCCTGTGATGAAGGGCTGAAAGTTTTCAAGACAACAGACCATAGTCAAAGACCCAGCTTTGGGAAGAAGTCCCCACAGACAAATGAAATTCATCAGCCCAGAAGCTCACCAACTGAGCAGGACTCTCCAAAAACACTAACTCCCTTTATTAAAAATAAGACTAGGGGCACCTGGCTGGCTCAGTTGGTGGAGCATGTGACTCTTGACCTCATGGTTGTGCATTCGAGCACCATGTTGGGGGTACCATTTACTTAAAAAATATATTAAGACTAAAGAAAAATGTATACAATGGAAAACATTTAGAAGATAAAAAAAAGACCCTATCATCTCACTCCTTGAACACAACTAAACAATTTGCAATAGCCTCCTTCCAGACTCTCTAGCATATGCGAAATACACACAACACCCCTGCATCACATTAAAAAATCAGATATCCTTAGAGATTGGAAATGTACAACAGATTTCACTAATATTTTTCTCATGCTTGGGTTAGAAGAGTTTTCAGCATGTTTACAGTCCCAACTGACCTGGATTTAATAGGCCAGGTATTGTTTAGGTCACTACTACTTCCCTCACTTATAGGTAGCCCCTTAGACATACCTCGTTGTTGTTGTTTGCCACTGTCATTATTATTATTACAGACCATGTCATGTGACCCTGCCATGTGCCAGGAGTTTATACATCTTCACTTAAAATCTCACAGATCTCAAACATAGCACATCCAAAAGAGAAATAACAATTTATTCCTCCCAACAAACTCACTCACATCTTTCCCAACCCTCAGGAAACCACAGCACCATTCAGCCAGTTAACTAAAATATTTGGAATCATTCTGGATTGCTTTCTTCCCTTTCAAAACCTTTTTTCAATCGCTAAATAATCCTATCAATTCTCTCTTCAAAATGTATCATGATTCCAACCACTTCTCACTGCTTTCACTACTACCACCTTAATCCATGCTACCATTTTCTTTCTCCAGAATGAACTACTGTGAAACTCTCAGTGGCCCTGTTTCTACTCCTGTTCCTAAGTGCACAAACTTTTAAAACCGAAATCAGCTCTTGTCATTCCTTTCAGATGTTTCCCACCATTCTTAAAAGCCTGTGTAATGTGGCCTCTGCCTCCTACACATTATCTCCTGTATTTTCCCCTCCTAGCCCCATTCTAGCCAAACCAACCTTCCGCCGGTTCATACTCCTACCTCAAGCTCTTCGTCTGGATGTTCCTTCTGCCTGGAACATCCAGGGAGATTCAGGTGGTTTGTTCCCTCCACTTTCTTCAGGTCTCTGCTCAAATCTCATCTCCAAGAGGTCCTGTTTGACACTCAATTTCTAATACTCGTCATATCATTCCTAAAATTATCACTTCACCAAAACTGTTCACTGGTTTATATTTTTTTAAGAGTTTATTTGAGAGACAGAAACAGAGATAGTGAGAAAGAGCACGAGCAGTTGGGAGAGGAGTAGCAGGCTCCCTACTGAGCAGGGAGCCCAACGTGGGACTTGATCCCAGAACCCTAGGATCATGACCTGAGCCAAAGGAAGAAGCTTAACCGACTCAGTCACCCAGGTGTCCCATCATTTATCTTCTTTTCCCCTCACTAGAGTGTCAGCTCCTTGATGGCAGCAACTGCCTCTTAATTGTCACTGAATTCCCATCACATGCAATAGGACTTCACACACAAGGCACTCAAATGTCTTGAATAAATTATCAAACAATGCTACAAGGGAGGTTATATGCCCATTTTACAGAAAAGAAAACTGAGTTACCTAAAGTCACATAGCAAATAAGTTGCCAAATGCATCTGAAAGAACCCGTACTCTTCCACTGACAGTGCCATACATATACGCTAAAGAACAAAACTGTAAAAGAATGTATTTCTGTATGAAAATATCAGACCACAGTGATTTTTTTCTTTCATCACTAGAGCATTTCACATCTTTGATTCAATCTTATATATGCACTATGTATGTCCCTCCTCAGGTAGAAGATAACTACTTTCCTGTAGTCCCCTCCAGATAAGGGCTAAGCTACAGACAGCATATATTTAACAAATGTTTCTTTGAGGGCGCCTGGGTGACTCAGTGGTTGAGCATCTGCCTTTGGCTCAGGTCGTGATCCCAGGGTCCTGGGATCGAGTCCCACATTGGGCTTCCAGTAGGGAGCCTGCTTCTCCCTCTGCCTATGTCTCTGCCTCTCTCTGTGGCATTCATGAAGAAATAAATAAAATCTTAAAAAAAAAAATGTTTCTCTGATATTTATACCCCCCAGTATTTGAAGAATCCTATAACAAGACTTTCAGCACCACCAATAAAGTACACTCTTCAAAGAGACATTCATTCAGTTTCTAATCATGATAGAGTAACTGGACCCAGCCTTATCCTGCCAACACCTCCTCCAGTAACTAGAAAAACAAAATATAAGGCAATGTCTTTTAGACACTGGACAACAGGGGCAAAGGGCTGCAATCCCTAACAGAAGAGAACAGACAAGATGAGCCCCACAACCTCTCTGCCTAGAGGCACACTGGAGGGCCGGTGCAACGAGGTCAGTCCTGAACAAAGCATGGCAATCTTGTCAAGTGGAGAAGGAAGACTTGAAAGCTTGCAAACGCTGAGGAATCTTAGAACTCCAAAGCTCAGCACAGACAGGTCTCCTTGAGTATGATGTTAAATAATAAGCTATACATGCATATTTTAAAAATCTATGGGGGCAGGCAAAGAAGGACCCAAAACCGTAAGCTAAATAATCCCAGAGTTGGCACAAGGCTGGCAGACATTCATATTCTGATCAGAGAAGAGAACATCCAATTCTTCAATGGAAACTTGAGACTAAGTAATGGAAATAAGCCTCAGAAGTATCATGCAAACAACTTAACCTGCAAACATAAAATCCAATCTTCTTTAAAGCAGTGCCTCTCATATTAGAAATGATTTCTCCTCCTGCCAGTGGACTTACAGCGTGTCCGGAGACAATTCTGGTTGTCACAATTGGCATATAATGGGTAAGGAATGATGCTACACACTCTACAAAGCACAGAACAGGCCCCAAACAGAGAAGTACCTGGACCAAAATGTAAGACCAAGGTTGAGAAACTGCTTTAAAAGAGCAAAATCTGGCAATCAGTAACTTAAAATTCACATTTCTGGAATCCAAGAAGCAATTACTAAACATGCAAAGAACACTTGGCCCATAACAGAAGAAAAATCAGTTCATAAAAATAGGCATAATGGGATTAACAGAAATCCTATTACGCGTATTATATATAATCAAGAATTTTAACATAAATAGGAGACAAATGAAACAAATAAAAAATTTCACTAGCAAACTGAATCCAAGGTATGAAAGAAACATCATGACCAACCCAGGATTATCCTAAGAACACAAAGCTAGTTCAAAGTTCCAAAATCAGACATCAACAGAGTAAAGAAGAAAAAACACATGATTGTCCCAGAAGATGGGGAGAAAGAAAGCTTTTGGCAACATAGAACATCCATTCATAATAAACTCTCCACAAACTAGAAACAGGAAAGAAGTTCTACATGATTTTAAAGGACACATGCAAAAACAAACTATAAGTACAAGCATACCTCATTTTATCGTACTTCACTGATAATTGCATTGTTTAAAAATTGAAGGTTTGTGGCAACCCTGCATTAAGCAAGTCTCTCGGAGCCACTTTTCCAACAGTATTTGCTCACTTTGTCCCTTTGTGTCATATTTTGGTACATCCTGCAGTAGTATTTCAAACTTTTCCACTGTGATTATATTTGTTATAATTAAATGTGATTGGTGATTACAAATCACTGAAAGCTCAGATGATAGCATTTTTTAGCAATAAAGTATTTTTAATTAGGTTATATGCTTTAAAAAAAAAAAAAAAACACCACTTTCCCATACTTAATAGACTACAGTATAAACACAGCAAAAAATTAATTTGACTTACTTTATCGTGATACTCTACTGACTCTACTGCAGTAGTCTGGACCCAAACCCACATTCTCTCTGGGGTAAGCCTGTAACATCATATGTATGGTGAAACACTGAAAAGTTTTCTGTCCCCTAATATGAATAAAGGATGTCCACTTTTAATACACCTACTCGGCATCACACTGGAGGTTCTAGCCAGGTCAATAAAGCAAGAAATAAAGAACATGCAAACTGCAAAGGAAGAAATCAAACTGCCTGTATTTGCTGATGTCACTACTATATAGAGAATCCCAAACAACCTACAAAAAAGGCTTCTAAAACTAAAATATATGCCAGCAGTGAACACCTGGAAATTGAAATTGAAATTGTAGAAGCTTCATTCACAACAGCATCAGAAAACATTATATATATATATATATATATATATATAAAATGCAAGGTCCAATTACTGAAAAATGCAAGACACTAATGAAAATATCAAAAAACAGTTCTGGTATGTTCATGGCTCACTATTATTAAGATGTCAATTCTCACAATTTATAGATTCAATTCAATGCCAATCAAAAATCCCAACAGGATTACAGAGAATCACAAGCTGATTCTAAAAGGTACCTGAGAATAACAAGCTGATTCTAAAATGTACCTGGAAAGGCAAAGCAACTAGAATACTCAAAAATATTTCTGAGAAAGTAACACAATTAGAGAAACCACATTTTGATTTCAAGACTTACTATAAACCTATAATCAACAGTGTGATAAAGATGAAATGAAAGACTCAGATCAATGTAACAGAATCCAGAATCCAAATGTAGACCTACAGGTAGAATGATTAACTGACTTTCAACAAAGGTAATACAATGGAGAAAGTATTTTCTAAAACTGTTGCATTTGGGTGACTGCTGATTAGCGTCCAACTCTTGATTTCAGCACAGGTCATGATCTCAGGATCAGGAGATGGAGTCCTGTATGAGGCCCCATGCTCAGTGGGGAGTCTGCTTGAGACTCTCCATCTGACCCTCTCCCCACTCACATGCATGCTCTCTGAAAAAATAAAAATCCTTTAAAAAAGTAATTTCTGGAACAAAAAAATAAATTCATACCCTGAGCCATTTAGAAAAATTAACTCAAAGTGAATCATAAACCTAAATGCAAAATTTTAAACTATAAAACTTTTGGAAGAAAATACAGGAAAAGTGTTTTTGTTTAGGTTAGGTGATGATTTCTCAGATATTACATCAAAAACATGACCCATGGGAGAAAACAAAAAAAAAACCTTCAACATTATCAAAAAACTGCTCTTCAAAAGACATTAAGAGAATATAAAGAGGGACTCTGGGTGGCTTAGTGGTTGAGCGTCTGCCTTCACCTCAGCGTGATCTCGGGGTCCAGGATCGAGTCCCATATCGGGCTCCCTGCATGGAGCCTGCTTCTCCCTCTGTCTCTGTCTCTACCTCTCTCTGTGTGTCTCTCATGAATAAATGAATAAAATCTTTAGGGGAAAAAAAAGAAGAGAATAAAAAGATAAGCCACAGACTAGGAAAAAGTATTTGCAAACAATAATCATGTATCTGATTCTTGAATATACATATAGAACTCTCAGGGCACCTGAGTAGCTCAATCAGTTAAGCATCCAACTCTTGGTTTTGGTTCAGGTCCTGATCTCAGGGTCATGAGATCAAGCCCCACGTGAGGCTCTATGTTCAGTGGGAATCTGCTTAAGACTCTTTCTCCCTCTGTCCCTCTGCCCCGCTCGCTCTCTCTCCATCCCTCTAAAATAAAACTTCACACACAAAAAAAGAACACTCAAAATTCAATAATAAAGCAATTTAATCTTTATAGTGGGTAAAAATTTGAACAGACACATTTGAACACATTGCCATTTGAAGAATGGCAAATAATTACATGAAAGGATGCTTAACATCATTAGTCACTAAGCAAATGAGAAGAAAAAAAAAGCCCACATTCTGTATGATTCCATTTGCATGACGTTTTAAAAAAAAAAAAAAAAAAAAAACATGGAGACAGAAAACAGATCGATAGTGTCCAGGGTCTGAGAGTGGAAAATGGGTTGACTACAAAGGGGCTCAGAAGAATTTGGTTTAGGAGATAAAGGAACCATTCCATACATATCTTCATTGAAATAGTGGTTATGTGAATGTCTACGTCTGTCAAAACTCACAGAATGCTACTGAATTTTAGTGAATATAAATTATACACTAAATAATGAGAAAATAAAGACTAAAGAGATAACAATGTACTGAGTAAACCCTGATTTTGCCCTGGTTAAATTTTTAAATCAATTAAAGAAAGATATCTGCAGGATAAATAGGGAAAGCTGAATATGCACTGAATAATATTAATAAAATTGTTCCTTTTCTTAGCTGTGACCACTGCATTTGGTTATGTAGAACACAAGGATCAGCAAACATTTTCTGTAAAAGGCCAGATAGTACATAATGTGTGGCTTTGCGGGCCACAGGGTCTCTTATTCACTACTCTCCTGCCGCTGTAGCACCAAATCAGCCACAGACAAATGAGCACTGCCAAGTCCCAATAAAATTTTATTTACAAAAACAGGCAGTAGGGATGCCTGGTTGGCTCGGCGGTTGAGTGCCTGCCTTTGGCCCAAGGCGTGATCCTGGAGACCTGGGATCGAGTCCCACATCGGCCTCCCTGCATGGAGCCTGCTTCTCTCTCTGCCTATGTCTCTGCCTCTCTCTGTGTCTTTCATGAATAAATAAATAAAATATTAAAAAAAAAAAAAAAAACAGGCAGTAGGCCAGATTTGGCCTGAGGGCTGTAGTTTGAGGACCTCTAATGTAGACAAAACAATGACAGAGGGCAGAGAGACTAACTAAGGTTGCCTATGGTGAGGCAGGCACGGGGTGAGGGTCAAGGGGAGTACTGGCCAGGGTTGCAATGAAACTTTTCCAGGATGATGGAAATGCTCCATATTTTGTGCTGTGATCTGCATGGACACATTTGACAAAATTTGTCAAACTCCATATACTAAAACCAGGTACATTTTCCTATATAAATAGTATTTCAATAAACTTGATTTGTTTTAACAATATACTCTTTCCAGGTTACAGCATCAATATTGTGAAAAGCCTAACCTTTGGAGCCAGAATTATCAGAGTTCAAATTTTAGTTTAATAGCTGTGTGAT
Organism: Canis aureus; assembly: GCF_053574225.1. Taxonomy (NCBI): domain Eukaryota; kingdom Metazoa; phylum Chordata; class Mammalia; order Carnivora; family Canidae; genus Canis; species Canis aureus. The sequence continues at coordinate 49,824,747 of NC_135612.1, read as the reverse complement.
CACTTTGGGGGTTGTTTCCCCATACTAAAACAGCATAATAATGCCTGCCTCATAGCTTTGTTTTCAAAATTAAATAAGAAATGTAGGTAAAACACAGAGTATAACATCTGGCACACATGAGGCACAGTCCCCTGATCTGAGATAACCAATCAAAAAAATGATTTTAGAAAATGAATCAGTAAACATCAGACAACTACACTAGCTCCTTTTGTACTCTTGAAATATTCTGACATTCTTTGTTCGCTGTTTATTGTGGTTGAACTTGACTTCAAGAATTGGCATCCGAAGTCAGTTCCTGTGATTTCACAGTAACTCAGGTCTAACAGCAAGCATCGTGAACTGAAATTTCTTTAGAGTCTAGAAAAATATTCCATGACAAATGTTATAGAAGGAAAACTGAGAAAAGCCAAAGTAAAACATATCAATTTTCCCAAGCAAGGAGAATGGTAATATAGTATATTTTAATTATCTTTTATTAAAAAAAAAAAAAAGGAAAACCAATATAGTTGGATGTTGTCCTCTTTTCACCTAGGATTTTAATTTTATCCAAACCAGCAGCCAACTAATAAAGTTACAAAATGACATAGCATTTATATTTTATCTCATGCATTTCTCACGACAGTCATGTGATAGATGATTAATATTAAATTTGTTTTTATTTTACAAGTAAAGATCTTCTGTCTGAGACAGATGAAGCAGCTGCTCAAGGACACAAGCCAATAAACAGCAAAGTTTGGATGTGAAATCAGACATGTGGCTCCGTATCATGCCCCCCGCTTTGTTTTTAGTAGAGATCACCATTAGAGAATCAACTTGGGTTCTACGAAATTCTTTACATAACTATATGCTTTTCCCTAACTTGACATCTTTAGTTGTCTAAAAGACAAACCAATTACACTGTGACATGCCTACTTAATTCCTAACCATTCAGGAATAACTGGCCATTTTGGATGGTAGAGGCTATGGCCAAATATGGGCTTATGATATTATCAGAAGTGAAAATTCAAAAGCATAGTTCCAGTCTACAGAGTGACATAAATGGTGAATTCCCCACACTTCTTCCTTTTCCCCACCCCAATACCTGCATCACAGGAACACACTCATATCCACCTTTGCCAGGCTCTGAACACAGCTCTGAAGAGGTAAAAAAGGAAAGCATACTATTGTTCCACACAAATATTCATACAATCACAGTATCTCAGTAGTAGCAGTCCATCCCCCAGCAAGGACTGACAAAATGGGTTATTTATTCATCTTCTATTTATTAGGTCCCAAACAACCCACAGGTGGCCTTCAAGACCATAAATAGGAGGAAGTATGAAGGAAACAAACTTCCTTCCACTAACATCTTCCCCCACTTTCCCCATTTACAGTGGTAAGACAGGCTGATGGTGACTCAGGAGCACTGCTTCCAAATGCACCCCTGTCCCCATCACTAATAACGAAGTCTATTCAAGTGCATTTGAATATTAACTTCAAAAGAAAAGATTGTCAAAAAGTCCAAGTTTATTCATCTAGCTTTGTCAGAGATGTTTTTTCTTCAATCTGTGAGTCTGATCAGATAAAATTTTTGAAGGTTTACTATAACCCTACATGTCTAATGTTTTACCCTTATTTTATAAGAAAACTAATGGGAAGATGAGATTCAATATATAGAAATGTCCTGATTACAGGTTCTAGAATATATCTACTCCATTTGGTACTATGAATAGTGTACACGGAGCTGGTACAATGGATTTAAATCAATGCTTCCTTCTGCACATGGTGACACCTTCAAAGGTGTTATCTTGAAGGGGAAGTGAGCGATTTGCTAATGTTGCAGAATTATGCTAACACTGTATTAACTCCCAGTCCATCCTATCTTACACTGAGTTTGAGAAATGTAGTCATAATCCCTATTATTTTTCAAGACTATGGTAAAATAAGGTAGAAAAGCTAGAACTGACTAACTCGGATATCCTACTACAAGTGTTGAAAACAACCCATCTGTCACCATTTCTTAAACACTATAAATGCACAGCCATATTCTCCCAAGCCATTCTGCAAATCCCAAAGACCCGTCAAGGTTAATGGGAAGATAACAGTTTCTATGAACATTCAGTTCAACTAACTCCTTAAAAAAAAAACATTCAACTAAAGACAATTCTCAGGATTTCTTGTTTATGAAAGAAATAGCTAAATCACTAAACTCAGAAGCATCAGACTTTTAAAACTGCTTCAAATCACATTTAAAGTTATCAAAATTATTATCATTACAGCTACCAGGTAAGAGGCATCTACTTAATGTCTGGCACACCATTAAGTACTTCACATAATTTCAGCTATGTTCCACAGAACACTGCAAAATATATTACTGCACTGTATGGTAGGGCACAGAAGCTCTGAGGACTTAAGTAACCCACTGAAGGCTCACAACTAGTCGAAGTATGGGGAGCTGAACTCAAATGTACCTAGCTACCTTAAAAAATATATATTCTTCAAAACTGTACTACCTCCCCAATTTCACAAGAGAATAGGCAGAGATGTGAAATGATTTGTCCAGCAATCTTAATCATTTCATCAGAAAAGGGAGAAAACTTCTAAAACAAGAACCACATTTTTGAAAATCCATAGTGCACTATTTAAACTTCACTTCTTTTCAAGCATCTGGGTGGCTCAGTCGGTTAAATGTCTGCCTTCGGCTCAGGTCATGATCCTAGGGTCCTGGGATCCAGCCCCACATCAGGCTCCCTGCTCAGCAGGGAACGGGATTCTCCCTCTCCTGCTCCCCCTGCTTGTGCTCACTCTCGCTCTCGTCAAATAAAATCTCCCTAAAAAAAAAAGGGAGGGGGGGGTTAGAAATCCTTTTAAAATAAATTTCATCACAGATCTGCAAGTGAACTGTCAATTTTGGGTAAGTTGCCAGAATCCGTGGTTCTATGCACACCATCACTAGCTTGGATGAAGTACAAAGCACTTCATCCAATTCAGACATACGCTGAACACCTGCACTGCGTTAAGAGTCCTTCTCGGCAGAAGGGACAAAGCTAAGTAGGAAATAAAGCCCATCAACAGCCCTCAAGGAGATAACAGTCTAGAGGAGGAGTCCATTTATACTAACGTATACACTATTAGCCAGGCAAACAAATGAAGCTTGTGAGAAATCCTGAAACAGAAGTATGTATAACATGGCATCACAGCTCAGAGGAGAAAAGCCACTGGCCTATTTGTCACATTCTGTTGCAAGCAACATTTGCTTACGTGATGTCCCTCCCTGACAGCCCCTTCCATCCACGCGACCACCCCAAGGAGGCACACGCGACTGCACAACCAGGAAGGCAAGCTTCTAAGAGCAAGAACTGTGACTCCTAAAAGCGACCTTGTTGTTGTAGCTCAGAAGTACAGTGCTATGCCATACAGACACTATCCTTCAGCCTCATCAGGTGAAGAAAGTTGGTTTTTCAAACCAAACCAAGAGACCCAAGGAATACGAGAACTAGGACAGTGATTTATCTCAACTGATCATAACTCCTTTAGAAACCTGCCAAAAAAAAAACTTTCAAAAACTACATGCAGCATTTGTTCTCATCTGGGCAATCCAAAGGTTTAGAAAAAAAGAATGAGGTGGTTCTTCAGAAAACAAAGCGGGGGTGGGGGGGCGGGGGGGGGGAGGAGGGGAAATGCACTGGAATAAGATAAAAAGGCACACTGCTTTTTCCTCCAGTTGTGTATATGCCCGAGGCGATAAACTCCCAAAATAACTTCACCCAGGAGTGTAAAAGCTGGGATGGAACACCAAAATATTGCTCAATCCGACTTTCATTGTGAATTCCTCAGTACACAGTTAACATTTAAAAAACTTAAATGTGACGAAATCATTTTGCTGTTAAAAACTACGTATTTCCAAAAACAAAACCAAACAAACAAAAAAAAAAAAACCAAAAAACCTGTTTTGGTGAAGAAAACCTGAGGGTTTTCCCCACATAAAAAAATAATAATAATTAAAAAAGAAAAAAAAAAAAGCTCTTCTCATAGTGGTTTTTGGAAAAAAAAAAATAGCAAGCCCCCCCCGCCCCCCCGCCCCCCCAAAACTGTTTTGTTTGGTCTCCAAGTATGGCCGCACTTGAACTCGGCGGAGCGCTGAGCCGCGGCGCAGTCCCGCCCCGGCCCCGGCCCCGGCCCCGGCCCCGGCCCCGGCCCCGGCCCCGACCCGCGCGGCCCGGGAGCGGCCGCGGAGGGCGCCCCCCACAGGCGGGCGCGGCCCTGCGTGCTGCCCGTCCGCGCCGGCCCGGGGAGCCGCTCCCTCGCGCCCGCCGCACTTGTTCGCCGAGCCCGGCGTCCGGAGGGAGCCTGAGGGGCCGCGGCTCCCGGGCTGAGGGACCGGCGCCGGCTGGGGGAGCGGGCAGGCGCGCCGCGGGCCCGGAGCAGACAATGAGCGGCGAGGGGGCGACGCGAGGGGGAGGCGGGGGCCCGCGGGGCGCCCCGCACCGCCCTCCACCCCGCCCGCCCGCCCGCGGCCCCGCCCCCGCCCCGGCCCCCGCCCCGGCCCCCGCCCGGGCCCCGGCCCCCGAGCAGCCGCAGGGGGAGGGGCCCGCGCGCCTCGCCCGCGACCCCTCCCCAAATCCCAAAACTTCCCCCAACTCCGCCAACTAAGTTGCGCTCTCACCGTGCGGCGCCCGGGGCTCCCCCGCGGGCCCAGCCGGAGCAGCTCCGCACCTTCGCCGCCGGGAAGGACAATAGGCGGCCGCTCGCCCGGCGGCGGCGGCTTGGGGCTGAGGCGGCGGGGGCGAGGCGGCGAGCGAGCGGGCACGGCGGTCTCGGCGGAGCCCGGGAGCTTCTCGGCGGCTGCTCCGGCTCCGCGCTGGCCCCGCACACAGCTCCGGCTCGTCCGCGCAGGCGCCACAGGCGGCTCGGGCAGGGGCGGGGCACCCGGGGGGCGGCAACGCCTACGAGCCCTCCCATGAGTAAGCGCGGAGCCGGGGGCTGCGACGTGGGATTGCGCTGCGGAGCTGCCCATCAAGCTCCGGAGGCCAATAGGAAGGCAGGTGGGCGGTGCGTTCAGGTTGCTAGGGAAGGCGGAGGGTGAGCGCCGCCGCTGTGCCGCGGGGAAGGCGCCCCAATGGAGCGAGGGAGCGAGGCAGCGAGCGGCTGGCCGAGGCTGCTCTAGGGGCTGCCCAGCCGCTCTCTCCTCTCCGCCGGGTCTCCGGAAACCGCCTCGCTTCTGGGGGCCGGTGCTTACCGGGGCTGCCGCGGTTGCCAACCACACACATATTCAGATGATTAACTTTTCTGTTTCCTTCCACTTGCAACCAGAACGTGGGGTTTCGTCTTCTGCGTGTCAGTGCCTCTGGGAGTCATTGTTAGGTATGCAACAAGTGTTTTCGATGGATGATGGACCATTGGATGCAGCGATGGCTCGCTGGCGGCATCGGGATGGTGACAGTGCATTCCATGAACTTTTGGCTCCTCCATCACCACAAAATCATAACAATCTGCTAGTTGCAGAGGACCTCGGGAATCCCTCCTGGAGGCTTTTGAGAAACGAAATACGGTCCATTAACCAATGGAAGAAACTTCATTTTGATAGTTGTGTGTGTGTGTGTGTGTGTCTGTGTCTGTGTGCTTCAGTGTGTTTCATTAGGAGAAAAATACCTGTCACATCAGACTGTTATTTCACTGATGCTATTTCTTAGATTAAATAGAAAGCTATAAAAAAAAAGAATCTATTTAAAGAAAAATATTCAGTAAAAAACGACATCTTACATGCAGTTCAAGCACGTGCAAATTGATAGTGTTTGAACTAAAAACAGTGGTTACCCAGGTGTAGAAGGATTATTAGCTGAGAAGGAGGAGGGGTGCTGGAAATGTTCCGTATTTTGATCTAGATGGTGGATAACAAAGTTATAAACATGAAAACTCATTCAGCTCTACACTTAAGTGCACTTTGCACAGTTTACACATGTATTTGTCTGTGTTCATTTTTTAAATATTGGCACAAGATATGGCAGAAAGAAAGGAAAGAAAGAAAGAAAGAAAGAAAGAAAGAAAGAAAGAAAGAAGAAAGAAAGAAAGAAAGAAAAGAAAGAAAGAAAGAAAGAAGAAAAGAAGTGCATGACTTTCTTTTTTGGAAACCCTAATCCAGGCAAGCTTACCACCAGGGACTGAGAGAGGGGTATGGGAGTACTTACTGGGTGTATCTGTCACTTCCATTGTGGGGTGGCTTTAAATCTTAGAAATTAACTACGAGTTAGACTTGAGCTGAAATCTGCTTCCCTGTAGGTGGACCTGGTTCTCACATGTATTTTCCTAGTTCACCCTCACAGAATGGAAAAACCAAGGCCAAACATTCCCAGTGCTTTATGTGAAATTATTTTCCAACCACCTCATCATGCTGCCCACCCTCCTCAACACTCACTGTAATCTGTCCTTGTCAATATTTGAACGGCAGCACAGAACAAGGAGTATCCTAGATCCTGGCCCTGACTACACCATAAAGGATCCCACCATGAACAGACCACTCCTCAAGAGCCTCAGTCTCCTGTAAACCTAGAAAATCACTTAGACTGTCATAGGTGATAATCTCATAGTTTTCTCCTAGAGCCTAGCTGCTCTGTTACAAAGGCAGCAGCAAATAAATGTTACCATGTCATCTTTCTAGCGACTGCTGACAACATCATTCCCTGCTCCCTGCCTCAGCAGGATTTACACCTTCCCAGTGGGCTGCATGCTGCATCCGGTGGTGGTCTCGAGCCCAGCACTTTTCAAAATTGACTGTGCTACAAATCACCTGGGTGATTTTGTTAAATGTGGATTCTGAGTAGGTCTGGGGTGTGATCTGGGGTTCTGCCTATCTACCAAACTCCCAGGTGATACTGATGCTGAGAAGCAAGGGTCTTCTCTAAATTTTCCGGACAGCTGAGCTCTGCGTCCTCTTTGGGAGGTCCTAAGCAGTTATCTGCAGGCTGGCACTTGCTCATCATTTAGGAATTAGCTCTAATGTCCCCTCCTTAGAGGAAACATCCTTGGCTGCCCTATCTAAAATAACCCCTTCTCCACTTAGTTCATTCATATGACTCAAATTGTTCCATAACGTTTATCTCAGTCTGAAAATAGCTTATTTGTGTATGTTTATTGTCTCCTCCCCCCACTATCATGTAAGCTCCCTGAAATCTGTTTACCCCCCTCTCTTGCATCTATCATGTCCCTGTGAGAAGAGGAAGAACTCAAAAGATTTGCATGAGTGAATTTGTACAGAAGGAGCTATCATGAGGGGTCATCCAACTGAGTGTCCCTGATACTAAACATTCCTCCTTCCAAAGTACACCAAATATCTCCATCCAACGTGCCCCATTTCACCAGAGGGTGCAGTGGGTTTAGTGATTTCCTCACTTTTCCTGAGAGCCAGGAAAGATGCCAGGGCCTTATGAAGCTCTAATAGGATTCTATATCTCTGAACTATCTTTTCGGTTGACTACTATCTCTTGTTAACCTCAAAAATAAAATTGCCAGTTATTTTACCAGCAAAAATAAGTTTATTCGGGAACAGCAGAGAATTTCAATTTAGGACATATCAGCTATAGCAGAACCATAGACAAGTTGCAGAACATAGAAATGGAATATTCTTTTATAGAAGAAAGGAGGGAGGGGGTAAGGCTGTTATAAACAAAAATCCCATGGAGTGAACTAGCATTTCAAAGTATAGTGGCTTTTTCATTAGCTGAGTTGTGACAGTCTCTCATTGGCTAGGCTATTGCCAGGGAAGGAGGAAAACCTTCCACCTGCTGGGATAGTAAAGTAGTATCCCTGTGCAAGGTCTGGCTCTTCCTATTGGATCTGCAATTGCCAAGGAGTGATAGGCAAAAGAGCTCCCCCTGCCCACCCACCCCGGACTAGACTCCATTCTAAATGCAGTTTCCTTTTATTAATTTTCATACTATCTGATTGATTTACACAGGCTCTAATATCTAAAAATATAACAAGGATAAACTCCATTTTACAGAGAGTCCCTGCTGATGCCAAAGTAAGGAAAAAAAACAAAATCCACACAGTTGTAAGAACATGAATTTCTCTTGAGATCATGGTTTCTAAAACGTCCACTTTTGTTAAAAAAAAAAAAAAAAGGAAGCATTAGAACAAACTTATCCCAGGGCTCTTCTTTCACAGAAGTGGACAATGCTTTCACTGGTACAAATACCCCAGTGTTGCTTTGAGGTAATGTCCACTTTCAGCCCCTTGCTTGAGGTGAAGCCAACTCCACCCACAATCCCAGTTCCATGACTTCAGCTTATGATCAGACCTGAACCAGTTTTAATGCATTATATACATAGGCAATAATTATTAATTTAGAGTTGGGCACTTGACCCCAAACACGCCAATGAGGAGACAACAGGAGTAAGTTCCACCCTCTCTTTGAACTATCAGGGGAGCTGCTTTTGTTTATCTCAAGTGGTACTTGGAAGGATATGCTTGTCAGCCATCTTGTCACCATGAGTGAAGAATCTCTTCCAATGGAGCCAGCATGATGGAAAGGTAGAGAAATGAAGAAAAATAATATCTAAATGATGTTGATTGAACTGCGGAATCTACCAATACCTGAAAGGGGACATCACTTGGACATTTCAATCATGAAAACCAATAAAGCCAGCCAGAATGGAAGTCTCTGTCACTTGCTTCTATAAGAGCTGCAGTTACGACAATACCCATGAGTTAATGATCACTGGTCAATTCCCTGACCAGCTTCTCAATTCAATTAGCAGATAGATTAGCTATTGAGAGTTTACTATGTGCCATGCCTTAGGCTTGGTTCTTGTCTTTAAGGAATTCAAGGTCAAATGAGGGAAATGGACAAGCAAACCAGCAAGGAACCAGAAGTATAAGTGCCTCCATGGAAGCAAATTCAGGCCAAGAAGAGAACATCTGCTTACTGAGTGAACGTTCAAGGGCACCATGGGGAGGATGCAACAGTGAAGCGCAGGTCTTGGAGGACAATCAACTGGGTAAAAAATGCTCGTATAGTGCAGGAGGCTTGAGTATGTATGCACAGGTAGCAAAGAACTTCCTAGAAAAGGAAGAGCAAATTCAAAGACCTGGAGGTATCAGAAATTCAACACACACAGGAAACCCAAGAGGGAAGGAGTAGGAGGGGAAGCCAAAGGAAGTTCACCAAAGCAGGCTTACTAAGGAGTATGGTCTGTATTCTGAAAGGCCAAGAGGGATCTTCAAAAGATCTTAAGTAATGAAACAATGATGAGAACAGATTTTCATCTTAGAAAGATCCATCCTAAGTACCCAGTGCTTAGGCTAACTTTAAGTGTGGGGATGAGGATGAGGGTGGAGGATAGGGAAATCTCTGAGACACCTGGCTCCAAGTAAGAGGTTTTGCAGTCCAGAACTAAGTGTTCACTCCTTGAGTGGCAGAGGGAAGCTTCCTCTCTCAAAGTCAAGCCCAATGCTGTCTAATGTATGGTGAGCCACGGATGTGATTTAAAATTTTCTAGGAACCACATTTAAAAAGTAAAAGCAAACAGATGAAACTAATTTTAATGATATTTTACTAAACCAAGTATTATAATTTTAGCATGTGATCCATAAAAATGATCCATAAAAATTATTAATAAGATAGTTTACATTATTTTTATCATACCAAGTCTTCAAAATAATCCAGTGTATATTTTATACTTACAGCATGTCTCACTTCAGATTTGCCACATTTCAGATGCTCAAAAACCACTTGTGGCTACTGTACCAGAGAGTAGAGGTCAGGTTGATTGATTCACATATAGAGCCTCCATCTGGGAATTTGTTCCAAATCACAACATGTGGCTAGGTCCGTAATTCCCCCCACTGTACCTCTTTCACCAATATTACTTCATTTATTTTGTATAACCCTGGGCTGGTGCTATTATCCCCCTTTTAAAAGTCATTCAGGCTTAGAGAAACTAAGTAATTTGCTCCAAATCACAAAGCTACTAATTGGCACAGCTTATCTTCCAAGGGTTGAAAACCAAGAAAAAGTTACTAAATCCAATTTAGAATGGCACACTTGGGTTCCCTCACTCTGCCCCCCTCCTCATTTCCATCTAGAATTGTAAGGGCTCAGCCTATCAACAGAGTTGGGTACTTAGTAAAGAGCTGTTTAAGCAACAAATCCCTTGTTCAGAATGTATGCCTAAAAAAGAAAAAGAATGTATGCCTATCACATGTTTCAAAAATTCTGCAGGCATAGACTAAACAATGTTGAAAAAAAGGACAGTTACATGTTGAATTACAGAAAAGTGCATAGTAAATGGCATTTATTATTATAATTATTGCCACCTTAGACAGTTTTAACATTTTTAGGGACCTTGATGTACATTCATTGCAAATAGTTTTCTAAAAAGGTTTTGCTGATTTATATCCCTCTTAGGGTGCCAGGGTGCCTCACTTCTCTCTTCTTTTAAGATTTTATTTATTTATTTGTGAGAGACAGAAAGAGGCAGAGATATAGGCAGAGGGAGAAGCGGGCTCCTTGGAGGGAGCCCAATGTAGGACTTGATCCCAGACCCTGGGATCATGCCCTGAGCCGCAGACACTCAACTGCTAAGCCACCCAGGCATCCCCTCACTTCTCTTAGTTAAGTTCTCATATTAGAAAGACCAGGGCTTTATGTGCCTGGCTGGCTCGGTTGATGGAACATGTGACTCTTCATCCTGGGGTTGTAAATTCAAGCCCCATATTAGGTATAGAGATTACTTAAATACATAAACAGGAAAGAAGGAAAGAAGAAAGAAAGAAAGAAAGAAAGAAAGAAAGAAAGAAAGAAAGAAAGAAAGAAAGAAAAGAAAGAAAAAGAAAGAAAGAAAGAAAGAAAGAGAGAGAGAGAGAAAGGAAGGAAGGAAGGAAGGAAGGAAGGAAGGAAGGAAGGAAGGAAGGAGGAAGAAGGAAGGAAGGAAGGAAGGAAGGAAGGAAGGAAGGAAGGAAGGAAGGAAGGAAGGAAGGAAGGGAGGGAGGAAGGGAGGGATAGAGAGAGAGAGAGACAGGCCAGGGCTTTAGAAGAAGCCAGGGCTAGGTTTAAATCCTGGATGCTCAAATTCTTTATAAAGTGATCACTCCTACAAAATAGCTACACAATGGCAAATTCATAAAACAACATGTGCATAACCCTTAGCACTTTGCATGGCACAGAGCTCTCTGCCCACTTTAAATCCACCACTTCCCCCTTTACAGACAGTAAGAAAATGACAGTCCAGGAGTAGATCTGATCATGAAAAAAAAAAAAAAAAAGGAAGTGCTACTAGAGAAATTCAGGGAAACATGGACCCCAACACAATTACAATAGAAAATTTCCAGCATAAAGTGTATGTTGTCATACATTGACCTCCCCAATAGATGTAGCAGCCTTCTAGTCTTCTGCCCTGAAGAGTTTCCCAGCTTTTAATAAATACATGCGCTATGCACTGCTTGGTGATAGAACAATTTATTTAATTTCTGAAATCTCGCTTTTCTCTATAATGATCCTTCCAATAACAGATTTGCTTAAATGCTGCTCATGGGATCAAGTAAGCTACTGAAGTCATTACATTTCCAATGGTAGAAGAGTTAGGGGCTGTTGGATTGATGCAAGGGACAGAATCACTAAAGCTACAGGATTAAGGGACCACCCTGACCTTGAAAGAGGTTATGGACATATTTCTCAGTGTAGACTCCAGGGGATTTAATGTGAGGGATGTAATAAGGTCCAGAGATTCCTTCTCCATAGCTAGAAAGGAAAACCAGAGTCACTTTGAGGGGTAACATTATTTTGATTCAGTTAGGTTTGGTTTGGTGTTTACTTTGAACATGGGTTCCAGTTGGGGGAAGGTGGAGACTGTTATTCTGATTCCAGAGAGATTTATGGGCTGGCTCAGGAACCACACATTTCATCCGATTGCTTTTCTCTTTATGCTCAGCCTTTTCCAGTTTATTCAGCTGCTCTCATAATTATCCCCAATTATTTATAATGGTAGGCTTTTGAAGCTGGCGTTAGGGAAACATCATGTTTTTTGAGCCCTTAAACAGCATTTAATAGAAATGAAGGCCAAGAGCTTGTGTGAAGTCCAAACTCAGGTTTGGTTGAGCAGATTTTTTAAAAATTTTGTTTTCATCTTTAATATAATATCTTCCCCCAAATTACATGGAGTTTGCTATATTAAAAGAGAAATTTTTGTTTGCACACAACTCTTACCAGTAACTACAGTTTCAGTGTAGCTTCAACCAGCTTTCCTTTTTTTTTTTTTTTTATTGGAGCAAATATACCACTTGTACTTTTCACATTATTAGGTCTTACAGTATATAGATTCCAGATACCAAAGTACTTCAGGAAAGAGCTGTACAATTCAAATATGATTGAGTCAGACCCTTATTTTCTTCCCTACTTTTTATTATCCAAAGTGTAGTTCATATTCAAACTTCACCTATAAGACAATAAATTGTCTTTGCAGCTCTGCTTATTTCTTTCCTGGAGGATCTGATCAAGGCTCATGCTTTGCATTTATTAATAATGACTCTTCAGAACCTTTTCATTTAGAAAGGTTTTCCATCATTTTTTTTTCCTTTTGCTTTTGCTTTTTGTATTAGATGACCTTGGACTTATTCGACCTTATTTAGGCCCAGTTGTTTTTTTAAAATTTATTGCACAAACTGAATTTTGTTTTATTGGCCCGTCCTTGGTAGACCTACACACAAAGAAATTTTTTGTAAGAGTTAACACATAAGCAATGCTATATCCTTATTGCATCACATCACAAGGGTTTGTTTGGCTCATGTTAAACTAGTTTCTTTTAAAATGCTACCCTTCTTAAGGTGTGCTTGGCTGGCTCAGTTGGAAGAGCATTTGACTCTTGATCTCAAGGTCATGAGTTTGAGCCCCACATTGAATGTAGAGATTACTTAAATAAATAAAACTTTTTTTAAAAATAAATAAAACTTTAAAAAAATAAATAAAATGCTACCCTTGAAAACATTAGTTTCTGGAACTATTCCTTAGAAAAAGCATTGTCTATTTAAGGGAATATAAAAAATACTTTCTATTCTATATCCCTGTTCTTTTGAGGATTCATTGTGCATACTTCCAGTATATATTAAGACTCTCAGAAGTCCTGAATTTAAAAAAACTGTTTAGCTTTGTTTAATCCTATATTTATTAAACTTATTTGATCATGAAACCAATTTCTCTTGGAAAATGTACTAGTATCTTACATCACGTTAAGGACTCATTTTGAGAAATAATTCCTTTTTTTTTTTTTTTTGAGAAATAATTCCTGAATCCATTCCATTCATCTTCCAGAAAGAGCAGTATAGGTATAGTTGATAGTTTACTATCTATGCATTATTATGGACTGAATGTTAGTACCCGCTAAAACCCATATGTTGAAGCTCTAAGCTCAGTATGAAGATATGAAGAGGTGGGGCCTCTGGGAGGTAATTAGGTTTAGATGGGGTCATGAGGATAGAACCCCCATGATAGGAGTTGTGCCCCAATAATAACAAGAAGAGACTCCAGAGCCTCCTTATTTTGCTATGTGAGGATACATCTGCTAGCCAGGAAGAGGACCTTCACAAAGAACCAAATCTTCTAGAACCCTGATCTTGGACTTTTAAGCCTCCAGAAGTGCAAAAAAGAACATCTGTTGTTTAAGCTACCCAGTCAGTGTGGTTTTGTGACAGCGTCTGAGCTGACTGATACACCCACTATCAACATTTCAGAGTCAAGAAAGGAAAACAGATGCTTCAGGTATCTCATCTCTAGCCTGATGCGATCATTCTTGTGAGATTTCAACCTGCACCCCCACCCACCACAAGCCACTCTTCACCTGGATAGTCTGCTAAACCACGAACTTGATTCCAAAAGGGAGATCTGCTCTCCTGTATTTGCTACAATTCCTGTTTTCCCACCTGCTCAGTTCCATCCTATAATTTCCAATGATCCATTCTGCCACAATAGCTTTTACAAACTAGGCCAGCCTTTCCTTTTCTTCTTTTTCTTATGTTCATTTAACCAACTTTTGATGGAGTGATTGCGATCTTCCCCCAGCTGGTTTCCTTACCTCTGAAACCTCCCAACCAGCCCATATTTCTCTGGGCTGATTTTCCTCAAGGACAGCCCTGCCTGTTCCGTCTCCTTGCTCAAAAAACTTCAATGGCCCTCATTGCTTACAGAATATTACCAAAACACCATAGGAGGGAATCCAAAAGTAATTGACTTACAGTGTCCACTTGCACAAAAACTGCATTGAACTTCTTGGCTATCTAAACCCAAATCCCTGCTCAAAGCCCCTAACTTCCTGCACGTGAACAGGTCTTACACTTTCCCGAAAACATTGGATCCAAATGGCCTACTCTCGACTAGCCACTTTTCCAAGGAAGCCTTTCACTGTCTAACCCTCCTGCTCAATAGCATTTATTTTGGTCCTCTTTGGAATTTTATTTTATAATTCTTGTTTCCTGTTTGACATCTTTAGTTTTTATCCTCTGCCTTCAAGCTTGCCTGAATTTCTCCTATCCTAAACATAAATAAATAAACCTGCTGACTCAGATACACACGTAGAACTTTGTGTCACTTCTCTCCTTTCCGTCACTATCATGTTTTTTAGCCTTATAGCCACTGATTCCACCTCCCTGACATCTGTCCTCAGCTTTATTTAGGTAAAATATGTGTTCAGTAAATACATCCATTTTTAAGTGGACAATTCAATGAATGTGATACACGTGTCACCACCTCCACAACCAAGAAATAAGACGTTTCGATGATCCTCCAGGAGCTCTCATGTGTGCCTGGTCAGTCAATCCCCACCCCCACCCATGATCCCAGACAGCTTATGTAAGATTTGTCTTCCCTAGAGTTCATTTAAAAGGAACCATAGAGTGTATATGTATATATCTAAAATACAAAAAATAGTATTTAACTCCTATAGTTGCTATGAGGTGAAATGAGAGAATATAGATGATGCCCTTGAGAACATTACCTGGCACCTAGCAAGAATGTGACAAATGTGGGGTTTCATTACTTTAACCATGTGAATGACCGCCAGATCTTTACCAAGAGCTCTAGGCACCTTATCTAGCACTTAAAGCACTAATTCACCTTTATTGACTGCCTGGGTGACTCCCAGTACCTTAAACATATATGTCCTAAAACAGCATCTTTGTATTCACTGAGACTTTTTTGGGTCACTGGCTTAAAAAAAAAAAAAAAAAGAAAGAAAGAAAAAAGGAAAATTTAAGTTTAGAGATAGATTTCCAGCAAATGATCCAATGGTACCATTAGGAATCTGTCTCTCCACCACCTTCTTTTTCTCTCCCCATCTCCCTCTCTTGACTCTGCTAACCTCTGTTTTGGTTTCTTTCTCTGAGATCTCTTCTGTTATAATGACAATATAACCTCGAGAAGCTCCAGTCCCCTATTCTATCAGCTTTGTAACCCCAATGAAATGAGAGTTTTTATACCCCAATCCTTTCATCAAAAGTCTCAGTGCTGTCTTTCATTGGCCAGATTTTGATCACATATCCATTTTTGAATCAATGGTGGTGGCACCATGGCACTCCAGGGAGGTCTTGAAGAAGACGTAGCTCCTCATAATCTTTATCATTTTCCCATTTTTTGACGATCTCTTAATCTGACAAATTGCTGTGCAAACACAGCTTAAAATTCCACAATCCCTCCCCTGCCATTGTATTAGCATTCACAAGCAATACTATAGGAAATTTTTGGAGTCAACCCTCATTGCCTGGGAGATGAAATGTTCTGATTAGTCAGACCTGGGTCATGTGTCCTTCCATTGAGCAAAAGATGGTGTCAGCTACCCCTGAGCCACATGAATTGAAAATGTGGAATGAAGTGTATATTTAGAGGAAAACTGAAGCACAGTGGCCACAAGCTGGTGGAATGGATGCTGGAAAGGTGAGGTCAACAGACATCTATCTTAATCACCTTCCTTCCCAAATTCATTCTTTTTCCCATGCTCCATCCTTCACTAAAGCTCATCATTTGGGCTGAAACCTGCAAGTCACCTCTGGGACGTCCCTCTGCCCTGCCCCAAACATCCAGACTGATGCCAAGTCCTTCTGACTCTCTAGATTCACACGCCCAGAGCGTGTCCTCTGCTTTCTTCTTTCTTGCCCCTGTTGATGTGGTTGCCTTTACACATAATCCTCTCCCACTGCATCTCTGCCTGGCTAATTCCACAAAGCTGAAAAGCCAGCTCAAGCACGGCACCTCCATGAAGCTCCCAGTCTGGGAAGAGTCAGATTAGTCACTACTTCACAGAAAGGTAGTTCTGGGTCTCACTTTTTTTGGGAGCTTCTTTCACAAATGTATCAAGGTATCCCTGAATCAAGAACTTTGGAGTTTAGGAAGCCTTGGAAACAGATGTGGGCTGAGCACTGGCCCTAATCCCTCTCCCTTCCTTGCCCTCTAGCCATGCATCCACTTTCCTTCCCACAAAACAAGCAACTGGCAAATGCCAAAACTGCCTAAGTGTGGAAATCTGTTCATTCAGAACTAGGTCATTAGAGAATGTTTTTTTAAAATTTCCCATCTCTACCTCAGTTCATTGAAGTTTATGAAAGACAATGTGATTTTGTTTTCTTTCCCCTTTCTGGCCTTAATCTGGATTTGATGGGTCTCCATCGAGTTAGCTTGAGAAGGCCCTCTGTTAAGGCACTTAAATGTTGACCCCCAGACCCCCAGGGGATGTATAATTCCCAGCTGAATGGTGACTGGAGGTTTGGCTTCTGCATACATCAGGGACAAAGCATGTGACACAGGACACTGTTTAGCTGGGGTAATTTTAGCTGGTCTCTTGAAATAGGTATCAAATCTATTTGGAAATCTGGTTTATTCTCTTTGTTTTTCTCTTGAAGATCCTTGTCTCTCTCTTTTCATTTTTAGTACAACACTGCTTCCTGATTTTCTATGTTAAGTATTCAGTGATGGAAAGACAGCAGCTGTATAAAACACGCGCGCGCACACACACTCACACATGGAGACAACTTTTAAAAGTCAGCCCAAACCAGTCTAACTTCGGCAGGGTTGCCAAGTCAGAGTGGAGTCTTCAAAATAACTTTTGTGTTGGGACTCTGGCCTGTGTGTGCTGACAGTTACACATTCCAGCTTGTCATTTGTCTCTGACTTGCTTTCCCAAATGCTTCTATTGAGTTATGCCACTTATCACCTGCTTAGTATGTGACACTTCATCTGCCAAGACAAATGTCATATTAGAAAAGCTTTCCGATGAGTGAGGGCAGTACAGGATCACAACGCATAAAGTTTGGGCTTTTTTCTCCTAATCCACTTTCCAAGTGTGCTTTCCAGATCTTGCTAGTTGCCGGCATTGGTGGGATTTTTATTATGTGGGCGTGTTGTACTTAGGTTACAGACAAAGCCTCAGATAAATGGGTCCTGATTGGTAGGACAAACTGCCCTTGAAACTCCAAAACCCTGACAGTAAATTTGATCAGAAGAAGTGACAGTGATTAAAAACAAATGTTCGTAAATGTTATGGAGCTACCAAGTATGAGGTCATCAGATTTTCAGGCACTTCTATAGATTTCTCACAATCATAATATTTTTTAATTACATGAACTTAATGCGTTTGAAAGTGAGATGCTGACAGCTTTGGTTAGGGCCAGAAATAGAAGACAGGCACTGGGATGCCTTAACGCCAGACTCTATAGTTATAAACTGCTTCTGCTAGTAAATTTCTCATCTCATGCCTGACAGACCTGAAAACCCATTTTTCAGAGGGAAGATTTGGTAAAAATTTCCATTTCCATTATAAGAACCATGGCTTTGGTCCTGCAGGTAAAAAGAGAGCCTATTAAAAAAAAAAAAAAAAAAAAAAAGAGAGCCTATTGATCAGATCATAGAGTCAATATTCCCATTTGAGTCCAATGCTACCACCACCACAACCAAATGAACCCCAAATTCCATTTAGCATGACAGTTTTAATTTCTGAAGATGTAACTTTCTCTTTTCTGTTGGGGGAAGGTGTGAACATTGGCTGGTGTCATGAATTTGTGAAAACGAATCGAATCTGTGGACAGAAATTGTGTCATGGCAATTTTAGAAGCAACTCCAAACATGTTACCCTCCTGCTTGGAATGCTTCAAAGACTCTCCATACATTTCACTTTAAAGACCAAATTTCGAGGTGCCTGGGTCTGTGTCTCTCATGAATAAAGAAATAAAATCTAAAAAAAAAAAAAAAATCACAAAGGGTGGTGTGCAGTGTGGGGCCAGGCAGACAAAGTTTGCATTTGGGGATAAGGAAGCTCAGTCAGTTAAGTGTCAACTCTTGATTTCCACTTAGGTCACGATCTCAGTCAGGGTTCTGAGATGCAGCCCTATGTCGCACTCAGCAGGGATTCTGCTCTTCTCCCTCCCTTTGCTCCTCCCCCCACTCATTCTTTCTCTCTTTCTCAAATAAATAGATAAAATCTTTTTAAAAAAATGAAGTCCAAATTTCGTAGCTTAGCTATGAAAATCCAGGCCCTTTGCAATCTGACCTCTACCCACCTCACCAGCCTCAGCCTGCCCCACCCCCCCCATCCCTCTGATCCTGAGGGTCAGAACTCATGGTGATTGCAGTCTCTGTGCCCAGGCACCTGTTGTTCCCTCTGCAGGCAGAGCTGATCCTTACCTTCTCCACCGCCTGGTCTACTACTGCTTGTCCCTTCAGGCTCTCACCTGCCCCCATTTCCCACCATGCCTTACTCCACGCCAACTCATTCCGCACACTTCGAACAGATCCGGAGAATCCCATTCAGGTGCTTTTCCCAGGACATACTAGGCACTGTTTTTGCCCTTAAAGATCTCACAATAACAGCCTTATTTGTCTGCTTCTCCCTCTAAACAGAGACTCATCACTCATTAATATATCCCCAGCTCCTTCCTGGTCTGTCCCTAACACTGAAAATGTGCCTAATAATTTTTATTGAATAAAAAAATAACTGAATTGCCCATTCTGTTTCCGGAACACAGGGTATCTGGAACGCCTAGTACCTTTCTGATCAATAAGCACTATGTTAGAAAAAACAGATGACACAAGGGCTCTCAAAAGGTCTTGATAATACAGAAAGAAGAGCAGGTCAGCCTAGGAGATTGGGCAACCAAGATATGATGCAGACACTCTCCTGGGCATGTTCACATACTTTCTTCTCTCATGTACTCTTCCCAACAACTTTCCAGGGTAAGTCTTATTTTCTTCACTGCTACAGATGAATAAGCTTCTCAAAGCCCATGTACCCAGAAAGTAGCAAAGCTGGGATTCCTTTCCAGATCTTTATGAGGCTGAAATCCTCGTTTTCCACACAGTATCTCTGGGAGAATCTGGGTGAGGAGAACATTTCCTGGTTTCTGCCTTTTGAAAGAAAGAAATGCAGATTATTGAGACCCACAAGAGCCTAGGTCTGTCTGGAGTTGGAGCACAAGATTGGACAGCCTCTGACGGCTGAGTTTACTCGCAAAGTTCAGATTCAGAGAAAGTAGACCTGGAGGTATAGGGATGAAAGGCACAGCACAGGGAATACAGTCGATGGTGTTGTAATCACCTTGTAGGTGACGGATGGTAGCTATACCTGTAGTGAGCACAGCATAATGTGTAGACTTGTCCAATCACCGTGTTGTACACCTGAAATGAATGAAACATTGTATGTCCACTATACATCAATTAAAAATATGTAGAACTGGACATGATGGGGGGAAGGATCAAGGACAAACTGAGGCAGGGCACCTGTGTGGCTAGTGGTTGAGCATAGGCCCTTGGCTCAATCTATCTGGGGTCTTGGAATCGAGTCCCATATTGGGCTCCCTGAGGGAGCCTGCTTCTCCCTCTGCCTATGTCTCTGCCTCTCTCTCTGTGTATCTCATAAATAAATAAATAAATAAACAAACAAACAAACAAACAAATAAATAAATAATTAAAAAGGACAAACTGGTGCAAGTCTTTTTCATTCTGTTTACGTCTCTACAAACTCATGTCATTGTTTTTAGAAGAACATACGGTCATGGGATTGACATTTTATTTTTGGCTAGTTCATATCACAGATATTATATAATGCTACAAACACATCTGTGCCTCCATTTTGGAGGCGTTATATGCACTTTTACTGAGTCCCAGGCACAGAGAAGAGCAGGTTCTCCCCTGATGGACTGTAGGAGTGTCTCTGAGGTTTTACTCACCGACTGGCCCAGTTTGTCTCTCAGGCCTAGCTAGTACTGCCCCTTCTCCCCAGGGCAGTCCACTCCAGGCCTCTGGAGTTCATGAAACCAGCTGCACCTTGGCAAGCCCTGGCCTGGGATTAAGTTGGCAGGAGATTATTCTGAGGCTTCTCTGACTCATAACTTTGGGTCTAATGTTGAGCACCAAGCCCCAGCCCTGCCCTCTTTTGCTTTTTCTCTGTGCTGATTCACACTGGGTTGGGATTTTATTGTCAGCAGTCATAATTGTGCATGGGTGGGTTTTAAAGACCACAGGAGGCCAAGTCTAGGGCTTTCTGCTAGCTTTGTACTCCGCTGTTTCATTTTTCTTAATTAAAAAAGAGGAAGGAAGGAAAGAAAGAGGATAGGAGGTGGGGAGGAAGAAAAAAAAAGAAAAGAAAGAAATGTCCCCCTAACCCAAGCTGGAACCTATTCTCTTCCACCCTGTATTTTTCTTCCCAGCCCTTGGAAAGGTTTGTCCTGAATCTAGTTCAAAAGAGAGGAAACCAAGCACAGTTTAAAAAAAAAGTTCTGTTGGCACATTTGAATAATTGTGTGATGGTGAGCAAGTTGATTAACCTCTTTGAACCTTTCCTCATCTGTGGAAGAACCATAGCAATATTTACCTTGTAGTGTTGTCACAATGGTTAGGAATATTATAAATAGTGTGCCCAGCACATTCAAAAGCATTTCATAAATGGCAAATATAATTGTTGTAGCTAGTTTTATTAAGAGGCCCTTTAAAGCAGTGAGAAGGTGGTTTTCACAGAGTTGACTGCGAGGTTAAACTTCAGCCCTCTGAGAGTGTAACAGGTTGTATGTTCTCCTTGAATGCCCTGGGGTGTGTCTAGTTTCATGATGGTTGGGTCCCAGGGACTGACTAAAGCTGAGAATACCCAAAGCAGTCAGTACAGGAGTGAATTAGATAATCCATGGAAGTCAGGTCCTGGTGGAAAACAGTAGAAATTGGGGATAAAGAACTCTGTTGGGCTCAGTGCCCAGCAGCTCTTCCATTTACTACTGGAATCATCTTGTCTAAGGTGGCTAAACCACCATGATTTGGTTCTCTTATCTGTATGTATCTCTCAGGATTAGAGTAGATCACACAGGCCAAGCCCCTAGTACAAAAAAAGGACTTAGAAAACACTACCTCTAGTGTTAAGGAGAGAAATATTGAAATTAAAAAAAAAGATTTTATTTATTTATTCATGAGAGACACACACACAGAGAGAGAAGCAGAGACACAGGCAGAGGGAGAAGCAGGCTCCACACAGGGAGTCTGATGTGGGACTCGATCCCGGGACTCCAGGATCATGCCCTGGGCCAAAGGCAGGTGCTAAACCACTGAGCCACCCAGGGATCCCAACAAATGGAAATTTATTCGGATCAGATGAAGTATGGCTTGGAGTTTGGAGCGACACTGCCTGGTTCAAACCTGAGTTCCACTGCTGTCTGCCTCATTTTCTCATCTGTAAGATGGGTATAACAATAGCTTCCTTGTCTGCACTTATTCCATACTTTTGGTATGAGGAATAAATGAATTCATAAACATAAGGCATTTAGAATCTCACTTCGTATATGGCCAAATACTACATCAACATTTGTTAAATACATAAGTAGAGGGGCCAGTGCTAGGATAAGAACAGAAGACTTAAACAGCTCAGTAAAAAACAAAATTAGGTGACCCTGGACCCGAATAGGGCATGAAGAACAAAAGCAGTAATGAAGCAAGAGCTTCCAAGATAATTGCCCTAAGCGAAGCTGAAATATTTAAGTTCAAGGCGCTTTTTCTTTTTTTAATTGGCCCCGGCAGTGAAGTGTGAGGGTGTGGCGACCTGAGTTAAAGCCCAGGATCTGGGTGGACACAGTTCTTCTCAGCCACAGACTCCAGGGGAATGCCGCAGTGTCATTGCAACAGCAGGTCCTGCTCCTTAGCTTCCCACACCCGGTGCCGGTGAAGAGTGGCTCCAGATCTTTTCTGGGAGGATGGGCTTGCTCGAGGAAAACCCATTCCTCAAGGAAGGGTGGTGACTAAGGGCTATTTCCCAGGTCAACTTACTGAGCCGATGGGAAACCATGGCCACTTCTGCTTCTTCTGCTGTCTGCCTTTGGTGCACAAACAGCACGTAAAATACTCAAATTCCAGTGATAGAGCCAACTGTGCAAATTCCTGACAGGCAAAATGAAGCCCATTATCTGTAATTACTGTCACCCAAATTCCATGCCAGAGAGCCCCTGCTTTCCAGCAGTCAGTAAGGGCAGCTGCTGTTCTGGTACCAGATGCATCCAGGGAAAGTTGTAGGAATGGGGTATTCCTGGCAGCCACAGTCGAGAAACCCGTCTCCTCTGCTTTCTATCTCTGAGCGGCTCCAATTGCTCTCAGGACAAACTCCTCTGTTGGGCTTATCTGATCCATCTCCCCTTCAACTTCCTCTCCCCTTCTTCACTGAAGCCATGCTGAATTACTATTTACCACAAACCCTCCAATCCCTGTTTCCATTATCGTGTCTTCAGTAGGGTGCTTTCCCACATGGGATTTAGTCCTTCTTCCTGAAATCACCTCCATTGCTAACTCCCTAACTCCGTGGCATCCTTAAGCACTTAGCTCTGCCCCCTCCTCTTCTCTGAGAAGCCTTCTTTTGCTTCCTCAGGCTGGATTTTATTCCTTTTCTCTGGGCTTACAGAACACAGCACATCATTTTATGTTTGATTTGTTTATTTTCCCCACTAGATTAGAGCTCCCTGAGGACAGGGGCTACATCTTATTAGATCACCTTGGAACCCCACATGATAAGCAGCATTACAAGGCATCTTTCCACTGAATGTTGGCTGCATGAACTAATGATGTCTCCCTTGCTTTGGCACTAATGAGATTGTTCTCCCATTTGGTAGATCAAAAGATTCCTCTCTTGTGATTACCATTCAAGCCTACTTTAAAATCAACCAGTGGAAAACCCAAGAAGATCATTTCATTGGTATTCTGCAGATAAATTTAACTCACGATATGCCCTTCTATCTTTAATGTTGTTTAAGAGGGTGGGGTTCCTTGGATATATAATAGGACATAAAGACTTAATTAACCTCATTGCTTCTGTTTCATCATGGGGCACTATTGAGGCCTTATTTAAATATGATTTAGCGTTAGTCTGTTTGTAGTTATTTAACAAGTCCAAAAATTTTTATTTGATTTCTATTCATGGCATTATTTGAGATCTAACTTTCAAATAATATCTATTTTAGTAGAAATACAAACATGTTATTTTTTATGCAATACAAATGACTAGATTCACCCTCACTACAGACCCTTTGTTAGTCTAGTCACCTCTTCTGTGATAACATTGTGTCTACTCAGAATATTTTCAGGTCTCTATTTTCTCTTTTTTCTTTCTTTTTTTCTTTTATTTTTGTCTTCAGAGACACTGGATGATGCTTGCTTGAAAAGTGGTCTTATTACCTTAGAATCCAAAATGACAACAACAACAGGGGCACCTGGGCGGCTCAGTGGTTGAGCCTCCTGCCTTTGGCTCAGGTCATGATCCTGGGGTCCTGGGATTGAGTCCTGCATTGGGCTCCCTGCAAGGAGCCTGCTTCTTCCTCTGCCTATGTCTCTGCCTCTCTCTCTCTCTGTGTCTATCATGAATAAATAAATAATATCTTTAAAAAATGGCAACAACAAACAGTATTGTCAGTGAAATGTCCACTTTATTTATTTATTTTAAGATTTATTTATTTGTTTATGATAGACAGAGAGAGACAGAGACAGAGACAGAGACAGAGAGAGAGAGGCAGAGACACAGGAGGAGGGAGAAACAGGCTCCATGCCGGGAGCCTGACGTGAGACTCGATCCCGGGACTCCAGGATCGCACCCTGGGCCAAAAGCAGGACCTAAACCGCCGAGCCACCCAGGGATCCCCTGTCCACTTTATTTAACTTCTGAAAACGGTGTAGGGTTTTCCAGTTTGGCTTTGCAAACCATTAGTAGGAATTCGGATATGTTAGGTAGTATTCACACATTTTTAAATTAAAAAAATTAATAGTTATCTAATTATTTTAACATGCATAACTATATATTTAGTTGTATATATAATATGTATATATTATACACATAAAAACCACATCAAACCCATAATTTCATGAATATTACTTACGGAAAAGTTAGAATAAGGTGAGTTCCTTTGCTAGAAAATGTTCAGCAGTAGTCCATGTTATGAGGGTAAGACATAAATTGTGAAGGGAGGACGTAAATGAGTAAAATGTGAGAAACATTCACAGAATGAAAGGAGCAAAGCCTGTTGAGTCCAAATTGTTTTACTGATTAGCTGGGAGCCATTGGGCAAGGCACTTAACTTCTATGAGTCAGGGTTGCTCCTTCCTACAATGAAGAGAGTGAGTTGTAGCTGTGGGTAGAGATAGGTCTATGTGCTATGAGATATCTAGCACAGGACCTAAAAGGCTCTAGAGTTAGAACTGTTTTTTAAAAATAGATTTTTAGTTATTCATGAGAGACACAGAGAGAGAGACAGAGACATAGGCAGAGGGAAAAGCAGGCTCCCTGCAGGGAGCCCGATAAGGGACTCCATCCAGGGTGCAGGGATCACGACCTGAGCCAAAGGCAGATGCTCAACCACTGAGCAGGTGGGCAGCAACCCAGGTGCCCCATGGTTTTTTGTTTTTGTTTTTTAAATTACATCCACTCTCAGGATGCCCGGCTGGCTCCGTCCGTGGAACATGGGACTCTTGATCTGAGGGTTGTGAGTTGGGAGCCCCACTTTGGATTTAGAGATAGCTTAAAAATAAAATCTTTTTTTTTTTTTTAAATCACATTCACTCTCATAGGACAGAGATGTGTATCTATTTTAGAGAAGTTGCCACCAGCTCAAAAGGGAAGATCAAAAGAGACATTTCACTAAATGTGATGAGCAGAGCAGCCTAATGGATAGCTTTCTCAGTGACTGCTTTGAAGGCTCAAGAATTCATTTGAACCTATTCACTTGCACAGGTTTGGTAAGACCCCCAATCACATAACAGAAAAGATAAGCAGTTGCACCTTATGTAATGCTAAATAATTGATGCTGTCCTTGGACTCTAGGATTTTCTAAACGCTTAGACAGTAAGCCAGTGAAAGTTTGTCCTTTGCTGACCCTTGCAGTGCTCTCCACCCATTCTTTTTCTATAGCCGGCTGGAAGCTCATAGCCAAATGCACAGCTCAATCCTAGAACTCTGTATTACCTTGTGAAATACTTGCTCTTCCCCTTGATTTACACCTTCTATGCTAATGTACACTCTCCCTGGTCCTCAGATTGTTTGCCCTCACTTTACTATTTTATTATACAGATTCTCTCTTTTGTGTGTGTTTGTGCAATGAGAAAGGAAGAATACCTAAGTGCTTTAGTTGGCTTGTATTACCGTAACAAAATATCATTAACTAGGTGACTCAAACAACAGTTGTTTATTTTCTCATAGTTTTGAAGGCTGAAAGTCTGAAAGAAAGGTGACAGCATGGTCAGGTTCTGTTGAGATCTCTTTTCCTGACTTGGCAGCGGCTGCCATCTCCTTATGGCCCTCACACAGCAGGGGAGGGAAAGAGCACATGAGCTCTCTGCTGTCTCTTCCTATAAGGCACTTATCCCATGATGAGGGCTCCATCCTCATGGCCCCATTTAACCCTAAATACTTTCCAAAGGCCCCATCTCCAAAGACTATCACACTGGGGGTTAGGGCTTCAACATATAAATTTGGTTGTGGGTCTTAAACATTCAGTCCTTAACACTAAGTAAATAAGCAGATAATGAAAACCATGTCATCCTTTGCCAGGAACCAGCAATCTATCATCTGTGCCACACCAGAATTCCCACATCATCCAAAAGTTCTTTAACTGGGTAGTCATGATAGAAATGGGCCAAAAATACTTGTTCTCATACTGAGTCAAGTATCTATTCTTGTTTTTTCTTCAGCCATCATAGATTCATAAAAGATGAGCAAGATCTCCTAATGTATGAGTTTAGTGAGTTCTCTTTTTCATTCTAGCTGGTTACCCTATCTGTAAATAACCTATAATGTAGACCTACAACATGGCAGGCAAGAGCAGGATATTGTAATCTCATCTAATCTCATAATAATCCTTATTATTATACTCTGCTTTTAGGTGAGAACCTGAATCTCAGTAAGACTAAGTAATTTTGTAGCATCATTGTAATTAGAGGAGTTTAGATTTGAATACAAGTCTGCCTGAATTCAAAGGCTCTGGGAGAATTTTGATGTATCTGGAACTATTTCTTGTATTGCTTGTCCAAGTATTCATTCACTCACTGAACAAATATTCACTGAATTCTTTCTGTGTACCAGGCTCTGTGTGGGCAGTGGAGATATAGTAATGAATAAAACAGACCAAAAACAAACAAACAAAAAAATCCCTGTCCTCTGGCTTGCTTTCCAGTCTATAGGAGACAGAAAATGAACAAAATACATATGTAAAATAAGTAGCATATCATATGCTAATGATATGCTCAAAACCACAAATCAATCATTGTGATATGTCACATCAACAACATGAAGAATAAAAATCATATGGTCATCTTAATAGATGCAGAAAAAGCATTTGACAAAATTTAATATCTATTCATGATGAATACTGTCAACAAAGAGTGTATGGAGGGAACAGGCCTCGAAGTAATAAATGTCACATACTACAAGCCCACAGCTAACATCATACTCAGCAATGAAAAACTGTAAGCTCTTCTTCTAAGATCAGGATCAAGAAAGGATGCCCACTCTCAACACTTTTATTCAATATAGTATTGGAAATCTCAGCTAAATCAATTAGGCAAGAGAAAGAAGTAAAATCATCTGAATTGAAAAAGAAGAGGTAAAATTGTCACTATTTTTTTTAATTTTATTTATTTATTTATTTATGATAGTCACACAGAGAGAGAGAGAGAGAGAGAGAGAGGCAGAGAGAGAAGCAGGCTCCATGCACCGGGAGCCCGACGTGGGATTTGATCCCGGGTTTCCAGGATCGCGCCTTGGGCCAAAGGCAGGCACTAAACCGCTGCGCCACCCAGGGATCCCAAATTGTCACTATTTACAGATGACACAATATTATCTTTAGAAAACCTTAAAGATTAGACCAAATTTGTTAGAACTAATAAGTGAATTCAGTAAAGTTGTAGGATATGCAATCAATACACAGAAATTTGTTGTGTGTCTCTACACTAATAATGAACTATCAGAAAGAGAAAAATTTTAAAATCTCATTTATAATTGCAACAAAAAGAGTAAAATAGTAATAAATTTAACTAAGGAGGCAAAAGACCTGTACACTGAAAACTATAAGACATTGATGAAAGAAATTGAAGACACAAATAAATTGAAAGATATTCTGTGCTCATAGACTGGAAGAATCGGTATTATCAAAATGCCCATACTACCCAGAGCAATATACAGATTCAACACAATCTTTATCAAAATTCCAATGGCATTTTTCACAGAAATAGAACAAATAATCCTAAGGTTTGTATGGCACCACAAAGACCCCAAATAGCCAAAGCAATCTTGAGAAAGAAGAACAAAGCTGGAGGCATCATGCTCCCTTATTTCAAACTCTATTACAAAGCTATAATAATCAATAGCATTGCATTGGCATAAAAACATGAACCTAGATCAATGAAACAGATTACAGAGCCCAGAAATACACCCATATATATATTGTCAGTTGATTTATGACAAAGGAGCCAAGAATATACAACGAGAGAAAGAACATTATTTCTTTTCAATAAATGGTGTTGGGAAAACTGGACAGCCACATGCAAAGGAATAAAAGTGGCCCACTATGTGTCATCATATGCAAAAGTTAACTCAAAATGGATTAAAGACCTAAATGTGAGACATGAAACCATAAAACTCCTAGAAGAAAACATAGGCCATAAGCTCTTTGACATTGGTCTTGGTAATGATTTTTTGGATTTGACAACAAAACCAAAGGGAAGAAAACCAAAAATAAACAAGGTGGGTTACAATCAAACTAAAAAATCTGCTCAGCAACAGAAACCATTAACAAAATGAAAAGGCAACACCACCTACTGAATGGAAGGAAATATTTGCCACTCATGTATCTAATAAGGGGTTAATATCCATGATATATAAAGAACTCATAAAACTCTATAGCAAAATACCCCCAAACAATCCAATTAAAAATTGGGCAGAGAATTTGAATATACATTACTCCAAAGGAGACATATAGATGGCCAGCAGGTAAATGAAAAGATGCCCAGCATCACTACTTATCAAGGAAATCAAACCAAAACCACAATGAGATATCACCTCACATTTGTTAGAATGGCTATTATCAAAAGACAAGAAAAAATAAGTGTTGATAAGGATAAAGAAAAATAGGAATTCTTGTGCATTGTTGGTGGGAATATAAATTGGTGCTACCATTATGGAAAACAGTTTGAACTTTCCTCAAAAAAATTAAAAATAGAACTACCTTATGATCCAGCAGTTCACTTCATTATGCAAAGAAAGTGCATATACACTAACACAGATATGTGCAATCCCATGTCCACTGGAATATTGTGTACAATAGCCAAGATATGAAAATAACCTAAATGTTTATCAATGAATGAATGGATAAAGACAAGATATATGTACAATGGAACAGTATTCAATCATAAAGTAGAATGAAATCTTGCCACTTGCAACAACATGGATGGACCTTAAGGGCATTTTGCTCGGTGAAATAGGTCAGATAGAGAAAGACAAACACCATATAATCTCACTTATATGTGGGATCTATACAAAAAAGAGAGAGAGGGATCCCTGGGTGGCTCAGTGGTTTAGGGCCTGCCTTTGGCCCAGGGCGCAATCCTGGAGACCCGGGATCGAATCCCACTTCGTGCTCCCAGTGCATGGAGCCTGCTTCTCCCTCTGCCTGTGTCTCTGCCTCTCTCTCTCTCTCTCTCTGTGTGACTATCATAAATAAAAAAATAAAAAAAAAGAGAGAGAGAAACAAAACAAAACAAAACAAAAAACCAAACTAAACCAAGCTCATAAACATAGAGAACAGATTGGTGGTTTCCAGAGGTGGGGGATGGGGTGGACAAAATGGGTGAAGGAAGTCAAAAGGTACAAACCTCCAGTTATAAAATAAATAAGTCACAGAGATGTAATGTACAACATGGCAGCCATTCTTTTTTTCTTTTAATATTTTACTTATTTATTTATTTGAGAGAGAGAGAGAGAGAGTGCAGGGAGGAGCAGAGGGAGAGGGATAAGCAGACTCCACTCTAAGCACACAGCCTGACATGGGGCTCAATCCCACAACCCGCAGATCAAGACCTAAGCCAAAAGCAAGAATCAGATGCTTTAACTGACTGAGCCACCCAAGCACACACCTCTTGCAGCCATTCTTTTTTTTTTTTAAAGTTTTAATAGAAAAATGTTATTTTTCTTTTTAAAAAATTTATTTAAATTCAGCAACCTTCAGTTTGCTTCCTATGATTAAGAGTCTCTTGTTGGGATGCCTGGGTGGCTTAGCAGTTGAGCGTTAGCCCTTGGCTTAGGGTGTGATTCCGGAGTCCTGGGATCGAGTCCCACATTGAGCCCCCCTTGAGGGAGCCTGATAATCCCTCTGCCTAGGTCTCTGCTTCTCTCTGTGTCTCTCATGAATAAATAAATAAAATCTTAAAAAAAAAGAAAGAGTCTCTTATGGTTTGTCTCTCTCTCTGATTTCATCTTGTTTTATTTTTCCCCTCCCTTCCCTTTTGTTCCTCTGTTTTGTTTTTTAAATTTCACATATGAGTTAAATCATATGATAATTGGCTTTCTTTAATTGGCTTATCTTGCTTAACATAATATCCTCTAGTTCCATCCATGTAGTTGCAAATGGCAAGATTTCATTCTTTTGGATGGCAGAGTAATATTCCATTGCATATATATACATATATATCACGTCTTCTTTATCCATTCATCTGTCAGTGGACATCTGGGCTCTTTCTATATTTATATGGCTACTGTGGACATTGCTACTCTAAACATTGGGGTGCAGGTGTCCCTTTGGATCACTACATTGGTATTTTTTGGGTAAATACCTAGTAGTGCAATTGCTGGGTCATAGGGTAGCTATTTTTAAGTTTTTGAGGAATCTCCATATGGTTTTCCAGAGTGGCTGTATCAGCTTGCATTCCCACCAGCAGTGTAATAGGGTTCCCCTTTTTACAAATCCTCACCAATATCTGTCAGTTCCTGACTTGTTAATTTTAGTCATTCTGACCAGTGTGAGGTGGTATCTCACTGTGGTTTTGATTTGTATTTCCCTGATGCTGAGTGATGTCGAGCATTTTTTCCTTTGTCTGTTGGCCATCTGTACGTCTTCTTTGGAGAAATGTTGTTCATGTCTTCTGCCCATTTCTTGATTGGATTATTTGTTCTTTGGGTGTTGAATTTGAGAAGTTCTTTATAGATTTCGGGATGCCTGGGTGGCTTAGTGGTTGAGTGTTTGCCTTTGGCTCAGGACCTGATTCCAGGATTTGGGATCGAGTCCCACATCGGGCTCCCTGTGAGGAGCCTGCTTCTCCTGCTGCCTATGTCTCTGCCTCTCTCTGTGTGTGTCTTTCATGAAAAATAAATAAATCTTAAAAAAAATTTCTTTATAGATTTTGGATACTAGCCCTTTATCTGTTAAGATATTTGCAAATATCTTCTTCCATTCTGTAGATTGTTTTGATTTTGTCTACTGTTTCCTTTGCTGTGCAAAAGCTTTTTATCTTGATGGAGTCCCAGTAGTTCATTTTTGCTTTTGTTTCCCTTGCCTTTGGAGATGTGTCTAGTAAGAAGTTGCTGCAGCCAAGGTCAAAGAGGTTGCCGCAGGACAGCCATTCTTAACAATACTCTATTGCATGTTTGAAAGTTGCTGAGAGAGTAAATCTTAGAAGTTCTCATCACAAGAAGAAAATATTCTGTAATTATATAGAGTTACGAATGTTAACTAGACTTATTGTGGTGATCATTTCACAATATATATGAACATTGAATCATTATGTTATACACCCAAAACTAATACCATATATGTCAATTACATTTCAATAAATAAAAAAAAGAAAATACATCAGTCAGGTAAGTCCTTACTAAGGAAACAGTTAAACAAATACATAAAAACAGTTAAGTTCTATCAGATTGTCATTAACTCTGAGGTCCCAAACACTCAAGGGAGAGGGATTTTCTTTCAAAACTCATTGTGGACTTTTTCCTCTTGCAAGTGATAGGAAAACACACTCAAATTGACTTAAGCAAAAAGTGGGAACTTACCAGCTTAGGGAATTGAAAAGTCCAGGGCAGGATGGATTAAGGCATCAAACAATGTCAATGTCATTAGGACAATCCTCTTTATTTCCTATTTATTTTACTCCATTTGGGCTGCAATAGCAAGAAATACAGAGCACATAGCTTAAACAGCAAACATTTATTTCTCACAGTTCTGGAGGCTGAGAAGTCTGAGCTCAAGTTGTTGGCTGTATCTGATGTGGGTGCATTTCCTGCTTGCTAGATGGCTGTCTCCTTGCTGCATCCTTACATGGTGGAAAGAGAGAGAGTGTGTCCCTCCACCTACAGTTCCCTCATTGTGACCTAATCAGCTCCCAAAGTCTCCATCTCCTAAAACCACTACACTAGGGGTGGGTGGTTAGGATTTCAATGTGTTGATTTTGGGGAGATACAAACATGCGGTCTATTCAGTATCTCATCTTTCCTCTGTGGTGACTCTATTCTCTAGCTTCACACAAAGGGAAAAGTGGCTGCCAGCAACTTTAGGCCAACATCCTGCCTGGTCCAAACCCCAGAGGATGGGGTTTGAGCAACGGTGTTCCGCAACCTACAGTCCAAGCAAAAATCTCACTGTATCTCATCGGGTAGCATGCTTCTCTGGAGACATTACCATGATAGGGAAGGAAATATGAGCTCCCATTGGCTGGGTGTAGTTACCTGCCTCCCCCAGAGTGGGAGTGAGAGTCAACCTACCAGCAGCAAGGGAGGGTGGGGCCCAGAAGAAATCTGGGGTGTTGCCGGAAGGAAATGAACAACTGAGAGTGTAGAAAGCAACTAATATTCACTGTATTTTTTAAAATCTAAAACCAGTTTCTCTTATCCTTCTGTATGCACTATTGGTCCAGTGTGTTCCATGCCCAAAGGATGGTCAAGCATAAATTTCTCCCTAACAGATGGTTTGCAGATAGCTCTAGTTCGTTCAGTGGGACTGGTGGTTTCTTGGGTCTCCTGTTACCACATAGAACTTGTGGGCAGGGCAGTCATGGGCAGTCAGTCAGCCTCTAGAGAATGGCTGGATATACGGTTCTGGCCTGTGACCTCTGTGTTTCCTCTGTGAGTTTCAGTGGGCCACATCGCAGTGCCTGATATCACCAATTTCAGGAGTTCAAGGCGTTGATTGATTGATTAAAGCCTAGTTGACACGTGATGTTACACTGGTTTCAGGCATACAACATAGTGATCCTACAAGTCTGTGTTATACTACGCTTGCCAGAGTTTAACTACCATCTGTCACCATACAGTGCTGTCACAATACTATTGACTATGCTCCCTGTAAGGAGTTCACGGCTTTTAGAGTCTTGCTCTAAAAGCAAGATGCACTTACTGATGCACTTACCCAACATGCTGAGGACACAGTCTTAAGTGCCGAAAATGGAGTCCTGTTACATTGGTAGAACCTCACTATTTTTTCTAGGAAGTGCTATGCTTGGGTCACCTGGGTGGCTCAGTGGTTGAACATCTGCTTTTGGCTCGGGTCATGATCCTGGAGTCCTGGGATCGAGTCCTGCATTGGGCTCCCCGCAGGGAGCCTGCTTCTCTCTCTGCCTATGTGTCTGCCTCTCTCTGTGTCTCTCATGAAGAAATAAATAAAAATCTAAAAAAAAAAAACAAAACAAAACAGTAGTGCTATGCTTGTGCTTTGGTGCTAGATGGTCAAGGGGCTGGGATCTTGATTCCACCACTTATTGCTATGGGAGCCTGGGCAAGTCATGTGACTTCCTGATCCTCAGTTTGCTCATTTGCATAATGAGGTCATTAGGAAAAGTAGGTAAATGAGCAGGCTTAAAGAAGCAGTATACAGTGGGGGACTCAGAACATTTTGTTCTTTTTTATTCCACTTCCTTGCTCTCTTTTTCCATGAAGCCGTATCAGTATCCCTCGGAGTCCATGTTCTACAACTTGCAGATAAACCTGTCAAATAAAAAGAAACAAAAGGGATGGGCAAGTGAACCCCGGGGCAGAGCTAGGAGATGTGCTGTTGCGTGGAAAATCAGAAGTTTTGGAATTAGACTGAATTTTGAATCCAGAAGGCCTTAGGAAAATTATTTAATATGTCAGAGTTGTTTTTCTCCTCTCTACAATGAGAAAAGCATTTATTGCTCTTTTGGATTATTGTGAGGATTGGTTGAAATAATATATGTTAAGGAATCTGACACATTGAGGTCTTCAGGGAGTCTTAGTCCTGTTCATTTTCACAAGTAACTAATGTCTGAATGAACTCTGATTGGCAATCAGGAAACTCACACAAAGGGATGCCTGGGTGGCTCAGTGGTTGAGCATCTGCCTTCGGCTCAGGGAGTGATCTTGGATGGGTCCCACACTGGGCTTCCTGCAGGGAGCCTGCTTCTCCCTCTGCCTATGTCTCTGCCTCTCTCTGTGTGTCTTTAATGACTAAATAAATAAATATTCTTAAAAAAAAAAAAAAAGAAACTCACATGAAAATGCCCCAGAGAGAATAATTATTTTTCTGAGGCCGGAATGTCCAGAACTCTGCCTTATTCTCCTCCCTTTTGGCTTCTGCAATGTTTTCCATTCTCTTGGAGGCTGGGCCAAGGAAATAAAAGTCTGTCAATAAAGGTGTACTGACAACCTGCTATACATGAAGAGAATGGGTGGGAAAACACATAAGTAGAAGATATGATCCTTGTCCTTTAGAAGCTTCTGACTTGATAAGGAGAAACAAACATGCAAAAGAGGCTATTTAAAACACTCATGAGCAAAATCATAGCCTGTCTGCCCAGTGTCAAGGTAGAGTGTGAATGCATTACCTGAACAGGATGTGCAAAGTCAGGGAGGTTTTTTTTTTTTTTTTTTTTTTTTCAAAGAGCAGAGATTAGCACAGAGAAGAGGTCCCAACAGAAATTCAGAGGTAGACTGAAAAATCTGCATGTAGGATGGTGGCCTCCCTGACTTGTCCATGCACCGGGAGAGTATTACATAGGGGTAATGAGGATAAAAGTCAAGAGGCTCTTGGGCAATTGAATGAGGGCAATTACCAGTTGGTGTTATTACCTGTTACTGGCTCTGGTAACAAAAACAAATCCAAACAATCTCCCCAGACCAACAGGTTGGAAGGAGAGTTGAAACTCATCCACACAAGGCAAGGAGTCTGTCTCCTCATTATAGCTTTCTATAACTCTGAACTTCTTGGCAGTTTGTATGTAGGGGAAAGGTTACTTTACACTGTGTAGGGCTGCATTGAATGAGAACTGGAACTCTGTCAGGTGGCACATGTCAGCATAGATCAGGTCCCAGTTACACCTCTCACTGGGACTTGGATCCCTGGGTCTGCCACTTGCATGGCTAAGGACACAGGACTTTGAAGGTGAGGCCTCTGGACACCAGTCTGCAATTTCAATCTCCCAAGACTACCTTAGCTTCCAAACCTTCCTCTGTGCTCTTCTCTACAGCTGGGTGACATCAGGGCATGGCTCTGATTCTTATTTGCTGGGTGGAATTTAGCCAGCTAGATATAAGGATGATGCTAATAGTGGGAATTCTTTCTTCTGATTGCTAGGAGGTAATTCACTTGAAAGGCTTAGCATGGTGTCTGGCATACAGGAATCACTAAATACTAACTTGTTGTTATCTTATTTTTTAAATATTCTTTAAATATTTAAATATTTTTTAGATATTTAAAAATATTTAAATTTTTAAAAAGATTTCATTTGTTTATTTGAGAGAGAGAGAACACTTACAGGGAAGAGGAGGCAGAGGGAGAGGGAGAAACAGGCTCCCACTGAGTAGGGAGCCCAACTCTGGGCTTGATCCTAGGATCCTGAGATCATGACCCAAGCTGAAGGCAGATGCTTAAACGATGAGCCAACCAGGTGCCCCTAACTTTTTGTTATCTTAAACAAGTGTGGGGTTTGGTGGGTTACTATTTTTCTCTGGAAAAGGGCAGATCTATATGGCCTAGAATGGACTGGAGCTTAGGTTAAATCCAGATGTGATTCTAGCATGATGGGATGGAGACTCTTCTGATTTTAACCTACAGTGGGAAGTTTCATGGAAAGATCCAATGGAACAGAGGCTCCTGTGTATGTTAACTTTTTTAAATTTAAATTTTATTTTTTTTAGTATTCAAAACGCAGTTCCTAAGTAACACTTTTTCTTTTCTTCAGATATTAAACTGAAGGTTAATGGATACAGAGCATTGTCATCAAAATCTCTGTGTCCTACCTAGTTCCTTTATGCTCTAGGCCAGTTTGTAAGAAATGATAATAGAAAGCCTGCTCAGGGAATATTTGTTGAGGAAGAGAACTGGATTGATGACCATATTTGATCCTTTATGTAATTCCAAAGAATGTATTGACAACTGGAACCTTCTTTAGACAGAAAATGATGTCATGCAGCCTCTCTGGGTAGGAGGTTTCAAAACACTGCCTGGGCTGTGGCGCTAGGTCTTTCAGATAGCAGATTGCATTTCTCCTCTGGCCCACTCCCTCTGCAGACCACAGTTGACAAATGGAAGCATGTGGATTCTCAGGGTTCTGGTCTATGGCCTTGGGTTGAGAGTGAAGATTCTGAGTTTTGGTCGTACTGACTGCTTGTCCATGGGTGTGTTGCTGCTTCTCTGGGTCTCAGCTTTGGGGGTTTCCAACTGACATTCTCTGAGTTCCCTCCAAGAACTAACTTTCTTTCTTTCTTTCTTTCTTTCTTTCTTTCTTTCTTTCTTTCTTTCTTTCTTTCTTTCTCTTTCTTTCTTTCTTTCTTTCTTTCTTTCTTTCTCTCTCTCTTCTTTCTGTTTCTTTCTTCTTTCCTTCGTTTCTTTTTTTAAAAAAATATTTTATTTATTTATTCATGAGAGACACACAGAGGCAGAGACATAGGCAGAAAGAGAAGCAGACTCCCTGCAGCGAGCCCAATGCGGGACTCAATCCCAGGACCCTGGGATCACGACCTGAGCCAAAGGCAGATGCTCAACTGCTGAGCCACCCAGGTGCCTCTGCTATCTTTTCACTCTAAAAATGTATAACTTGCTTTCTAGCTGAAGAATATGGTCTTACCAGACTAAAACAAAGCTGATGTGAACTTGCTTCATTCCGTTATGAACTTTCTCTGGCTTTCCAAAAGGGGCAGAAGAAGAATTTCAATCAGATTAATCATGAGGATGAGCACATAGGTTGCTAAATCCAGGACACAGAGTCTGCTCTATTGCCTTGAGGTAGTACCCTCCACTGCCTCTATCTGCCACGGGTCGAAAAAAATTCCCATTTTTTTCACTCTCTCACTGAGATTGCTCTCTTGTTTTCTGCACTGACTTTCAAGTCCACGTCATTTCAGAGAGGCTTCCCTCCGTTCTCAGATACCCAGCTGGGGCAGCCAATGATCTCTTTCCACTTGGGACTGTGGATGTATGTGTCAGAGCAAGTCGAATCATGGAGAATGCATTAATTCTCTGACATGCTCCCCAGACAGGTCTGTTTTCTGTGCAACCAAGCTCAGTCCCTTGCCAAATTCTCAAAACTGACATGTGTCTGAAGTTCCATGAGGACTTGGGTACCTGGGTGGCTCAGTCGGCTAAGCATGTGCCTTTGGCTCAAGTTATGAGCTCAGGGTCCTGGGATCGAGTCCCACATTGGGCTCCCTGCTCTGCGTAGAGTCTGTTTCTCCCTTTGCCTCTTCCCTCCTGCTCTCTCTCTCAAATTAATAAATAAAATCTTAAACAAAATTTTAAATTCCACGAGGACTGTTTGATCCCAGGTGAAGTACTTGGTTTGGGTGTGTTTATAAAATTGATAGAAGGCTGCATCTGAGAGAAGCCACCCATTGAGTGGTGAGAACTGGCCATCCAGAATATAACATTTTCTAGCACATTTTTTTTTTTAAGTAGGCTTCACACCCAACGTGGGGCTTGAACTCATGACCCTGAGAACAAGAGTGGCCCACTCCACCCACTGAGTCAGCCAGGTACCCCTTTAGCACATTTTTTAAAGCCTGTACCACCTTACAGGCTTAACAACATCACTATGTGGTAGGTGTTATTAAACCCATTTAACAGATGACAAGAATGAAGTTTGGGGAGATTGAGTTTAGCCCAAAGTCACATAACAAATAAAAAGTGATTCTGGGGACCTAAATCCAAGTGTTTTGATCATGAGTTTAGTGTTCTAACTGATACAGCAGAACCAGGAAGTCAATTCAAATCCACATTCCCACATCAGCAGGAAGAATTCTGTGAACATTTCTCGGTCACTGATCTCATGAGTCATAGGTCCAATTTGTTTGCCAATACCATTTTTATGGTGGTTTAGTCATTTTCCTCACACTGTATGTCTCATGCAGAACAAAATTAAGTAGATAAGATACTGGGACTACTCATGAAAAGTTTGCATTCCAGAGAAACAACTCAAGTGACAGAACAAGGTTTTTTTTTTTTTTTTTTGGTTTAAAGTAAGAGCAGAGTAAGGGGCAGGAGACAAAAAAACATTCTCAGAGGGAAATTGTTCCACCAACGCAAGTTCTAGTCACCAGTATGTTCTTTCATTCATCACATATTAGCTCAGTATCTATTATGTGTCAAGTTCTGTAGTAGTCACTGATAGCACAAAGATAATACTTAGTCCCCACCATCAAGTACCTGGTAGTTCCATGGGTTATCTAGAAGAATCAACAAGCACCAGGGTGTGAAAAGGGGCCCAGGAGATATGTATACATAAAGTGTGCTGCACTAAGACAGGAAAGACCTATTTTACCCAAATTATAAAGGGCTAATAAAATCTGGCCAAATAAATAAGGGAGAAATGATCATTTCAGAAAATCATCACCATCATGAGTCCCACCCCATCACCATATAATTACTTCCTATGTGCCAGACACTGTTGTAAACATTCTGTAGACATTAACTCATTGGATCCTCACCATAACCACAAGGAGATTCTGTAATTATCCCCATTTTTCAGATGAGGAAAATGGATAGGGAATAAGTGACTTACCAGAAGTCAGCCAACTGGTAAGTGGCAGAGTCAGGGTTTGAACCTGGGCCACTTGACTCCAGAGAGCATGTGGTTGACCACAGTGATGCCTACGATGGAAAGAGCCAACTGGTGTAAAGACGAGAAGGTGTGTGTAGGTGTCTGTGTGCAAAACTAGATGCATTTCATTGTGCCAGGAGCATGGTACATTGGCAATAGTGTCTACTTTTGCCACCCTCCCCTCTCCTTTGCTACACACCCCATCTTCTAGTTCCTCAACATTTTGTCCATGCAGTACAATTCTGAACTCGTAGCGTAAGTGCTTGAACCACCAGCGAGGCAGATTTTAGCTGTGTATCTGCAAAAATGCTAGCTTATTACAGACTGGTTTTCATTCTTTTCTTCTGACGCTGCCTAGCGCCAAGACCTCACTCCCTGCAGTTTTATGAGGGTATAATGGGAGGGACCAGTTTATTTCTGATTCACACAGACTTGAAAAGGTGCCTGTGGAAACCCTGCCATCTGTGGCCTGGACTTCTGACTTCCTTGTCCTGAGAACCCATCAAACCGTAGCTCATCTTCAAGCTCAGATAATCGAGATGAACAGATGCCTTCAGAAGAAAAGTAATTTTGATGCTCTGCTTACTTCTCTGGGTCTTTGTATTCTTGTAGACTTAGACCTGGATTTTTCTCCCCACTTTGTCAGTTCTTTGATACTTTTATGAGGATGAAAAAGAAAAACTATCCAGCATGCCTAGTAATTGTCAGCCAGAGAGTTAGTCCAAATGGTGAGTCTCCCCATTTCAGGAATCTTAAAGTTCCAAGGTCCATCCAATTTTCTCAATGACTCTATGATGTAGATGTAATGAATCTTATTTTTCCAATGAGGCAAATGAAATGCAGTGAGTTTAAGTAACTTGCAAAAGGTCACACAGCTAATAGATATTGAGGCCAAGATTCTCACTCAGGGTTTATTTCCTACTGTCCCCTCCCCATTCTCAAGTTCATCACATACTAGGAGTCTGGTTTTGGAGAAATCACTTTCCTCTGTTTAAATTTCTTCACTCATTAATGAAGATAGTAAATGGATCTCTCTCTAAGAGCTGTTTGGATGAATTGAGCTAACACATGTAAAGATTTACAGCTCTGTCTCACACATAGAAAGAACGTTATAAATGTAGTTATCATAATTCTCTAGGTTAAGTGAGGCTGTCTAGAGGCTGGAAGTCTACATGACTTGCTTCAAGTAGAAAGCATTCTCTCTAACCATTCTCTCTCTCTCTCTCTCTCATTCATTCATTCACCACTTAATGGATCCCTCTAATGCCTAAGGTCTCCCAGACAGCAGACATGGAGGCCTTGTAGAACTTTGGGCCAAGGCCATGGGTGTCTCCCTGCACTGGAGTCCTACTTGCCAAAGGGAGGAGTTACTTCCTTTCTGGTCTCTAGGATAAGCAAGGAAAAGCCTGTCTGAGTAAATGTTTTGTAATGAGAGAATTTTCTTGATCTCCTTCCTTATTTTCTTCTCCTATTTCTGAAATCCTGTTTCTTCCAGTCTCTAGAGACACATTGGTTATGTTCCAAAACAGTCAGTTACTATCCCGAAGGTTCTGCCACCAGGCCTTCTCCTCTCTCAGATTGTAGGAGTCTTACAGCATTTAGTTATTTGTCTTAAAAAAAAAAAAAAAAGCTTTGGTTACCTCTTCAAGACTGCCAGACTCTCTCTGAAAGAAAAGAGGCAAAACTCAGGAGAGCCAGAGAGTCATCTGTGAGCAGGGAACTGACTAACCACAGATATCCCTTGAGTACCATGATATAGTCCTGAGAGAAAGTGAAGGGCAAAAAAGTCATAAATAATCATTTTATTCAGCAATAGAGGATTGTCAGAATGCAGATTTTGGGCGCAAGGTGGATTGAACAGCTATCTGGATTGAGTGCTAGGAATTCAAATGTGAAGGAGGGAAGCCTGTGTGTATTTGTGTGTGTGTGTGTGTGTGTGTGTGTGTGTGTGTTGTGATTGGTTAGGGTCCCACTTAGGAGGAAGGGTGAATGAGAATACTGCCCATGTGATGGGGAGAAGGACAATGAGCCCAAGGTCCAGGAAAATGGGGAATGACTAGAAATAATATATTCAGTGAAAATCCAAATATTATAGTGGAGGGGCTACCATCATACGTAGGTATTTAATTAGAAGGTGGCTTAAGGCAACATGTATGAAATCGAGCAGTGTCTCCTCTGATTTGGTTCATTTGAACCAGTAGACTTAACATACACTGCATAATTTTTGATAAAGCTACTCCTGGATGCATGAGTACTTTTTGTAATAATCACCTAGAGATTGTAATAATCACCTTGCCCTTGAGAATAGGAAAGTGAAATGTCTCTTCATTCAGAGACTGACTATATGATGAAATCAGAAGGGTTAGATCCCAGTCATTCCAAAGAAATGGAATCTAACATATTTTGCTCTGGCCTCTGAATCCTGAGTTAATACAAATTGTTTCTGTTCTCATACTATTTCTTTGGATCCTCACTCTCTTAGAGGAGGTCTTGCTCCTGACCTTTGGACCTGGACCTGGATGAAATGAAGCATAAGGAAGGGGTTGAAGAAAGTGTTTAAGACCTGAGATCAGGGGATCCCTGGGTGAGCTCAGTGGTTTAGCGCCTGCCTTTGGGCCAGGACGTGATCCTGGAGTCCTCGGATTGAGTCCCACATCGGACTCCCTGCATGGAGCCTGCTTCTCTCTTGGCCTGTGTCTCTGCCTCTCTCTCTCTCTCTGTGTGTGTGTGTGTGTGTGTCTCTCATGAATAAATAAATAAAATCTTTTTAAAAAAAGACCTGAGATTAATAAAAAGATCATTCCGTATGATGCCTGCTGTGTGTTGCAGAAATGGGCATTACCTCTTTAAAGTGTTGACTGGATTGGACCATTTGTGAGCATAAAATAGCTCAAAACAGGGGGCACCTGGGTGGCCCAGTCAGTTAAGCATCCAACTCTTGCTTTTGGCTCAGGTTGTGATCTCAGGGTTGTGAGATAGAGCCCCACATCAGGCTCCACACACAGCGTGTAGTCTGATTGAGATCCTCCCTCTCCTTCTGCCTCTCCTGCTTGTGCTCGCTCTCTCTTTCTCTAAAATAAAAAATAAATCTTACAAAAAGACAGCATAAAACCGTACTGATATATTCATTATTTTAAAATTTTGTGACAATGCAATTTTATTGAGGTTTTAGACACCAATAATTTCATCACTTGCTTTCTGTTTATGTATCACTTTGTATAAAAGATGAACACTGTTGCAGATCTCGTTGCTGTTCATTAATGCCCCAGGATAAAGGATCATGAGGTGTATTCAAGGCACTTTTTTCTTGCATACTTTGAAAGAAAGGATGAGGGAACAAAAATGGCAGAATGAGCAATGGAAAAAAGAGGGAGTGGGGTTTCACCCTGGGTCCCCAAGAGGCAACAATGGAAAAATCACATAAAGTGAATGAGAAATCCAGAAAGTCATTGAAAGGAGCTGGAAACAGTTAAGAGAATGCAAGAGAAAGCAAAGGCCAAGCAGTAGGAAATAGAGACTGAGAGTCCCAGGTGTGGGCACCAGAGGGACTGGGATATTTCCAGTTGCAGATGGAGGCATTTTCCAGAAACATGAAAGCCTGTCACTGCTAGAAACAGAAAGGAAGCTGGGAGCAGAGAGCATGACATGATGGGATGACAGCTCTGCCGTGGCCCATGTGATGGATGCCAACCGAGGTGAAACTGAGTAGAAGCTGAGAATGGAATCAGTTCTTTCCACCTGGGGAGGCATATGCTGCAGAGCTTGGAAATAATTCCAACTCAGATCCCTAAAAAAAACACAAAATGGTATACGGAAGTGGATTTCCAGTTATTTACTCAGGATTACAGCTGGTCTGGGCTGCAATCCCCGCAGATTCACATGGAGGAAGACTTTGACCCCAAAGAAGGGAATGGACATTTGTTGAGCAACACAATGAAGTTGCGAAAAGGATGCCATCCTCCCCATGTTACAGGTGAATGGAGGGATGGAGTATAAAGTGACAATACATTATTCATCCATGCCCAAGGTCACACGATTGAGAAGTGTGAAGGTGAGATTCAAACCCTCATCTTTCTGTCCCCAAGCCTTACCACTTAC
Source organism: Canis aureus (assembly GCF_053574225.1). Lineage (NCBI taxonomy): Eukaryota > Metazoa > Chordata > Mammalia > Carnivora > Canidae > Canis > Canis aureus. Next base: position 49,782,158 of record NC_135612.1, on the reverse strand, counting down.
ATCATGCTGGACATTGTTTCATATTTGGAAATCTCACCTAGGGCCAAGTTCTTTATATACTTTCTCTGAGCTATAACAGGATCCAGCCATGAGCTTAAGTGTCAGCGTGTCAGCATTTCAAAAACCTGCCACTTCCACATGACCCTAACACCTAGAGCTAAAATTGGACAGGATTTCAGAGCCCAGACGTTTCTTTCCTTTTCTGATGATTTCGGGGGGGTAGGGGTGGGGCAGGGAGCCCTGAGTGGGTAGATACCAGATTTGGAAATATGTCCTTAACTGGCCCTTGGGCTTAATCTCATATATTCTTTCCTTATAGTCTTAGACTTGTTTAAGAAGTAAAGACCCCAGAAGAGGAAGCACAGTCTATGGGTTTCCCTATTGTTATTTGAAGGATGAGGTGATAAAGTGACTTTATATCTTTAAAAACACTTTATTTAGGGGCAACAGGGTGACTCAGTCGGTTGAGAGTCTGACTCTTGGTTTTGGCTCAGGGCATGATCTCAGGGCCATGAGTTTGAGCCCTGAGTCGGGCTCCAGGCTAAGTGGAGAGTCTGCTTGAGATTCTCTCTCCCTTTCCCTCTGCCCCTCTCCCCACTCATGTGTTTTCTCTCTCTCGAAAATAAAAAAGTAAATTAAAAAAAAAACCCACTTTATTTACTTATTTACTTTATTACTTTATTACTTTATTTACTTAAACCCTTAAATGATTTGAGCATAGAAACATTTTAAATTAAAAAAAAGAGAAACATTTTAAATAAAAATATCAACTGTGTAGGGGAAGGTAACTAACTTTGGTTGTGAGCTTGTTATGTATTGGGTGCTTTTAAATCTATAATATTTCATTTACTTCTGGGAAGGAGAGATTATTATGCTCCCTTTGTAGATGAGAAAACTGAATTTCAGATGTTACAAAAATAGTAGGTGAAAAAGTCAGGAGTTGAATTCAAAGACACTTGAATCTTTTTTTTAAAAAAAATATTTTATTTACTTATTCATGAGAGACACAGAGAGAGGCAGAGACATAGGCAGGGGGAGAATCAGGCTCCCTGTAGGGAGCTTGATGAGGGACTCAATTCCAGAACCCCAGGATCACAACCTGAGCCAAAGGCAGATGCCTAACCACTGAGCCACCCAGGTGCCCCGAGGCACTTGAATCTTAGCTAGGTATCATGTCATACTTTAAGAAGGAAGCCAGAGGCTTTAAGTGGGTAAGCCTTTATGGAGTGAGCTTTAAAGAATTTAGAATGGTATTGGGAACATGGTAACCTATAAATGTTAACTACCATTACTAGTATAACTAGTATCAGAAGACTGGCTGTAAAACCTCCTTTTGAAGAGAATCTCTAATACGGCGGTCACTTCTCAACTGCATCTGGCAGATCAGTTAATACATGAAGATATGATAGTGATCATTATTCTGATAAGACCACTGGCATGCGACATTTTTAGAGTGATTCAGGACTTGTAAGCCTTCCACTGTTTTCATTATTATGGAAAAAGGGTTGTCATCTGGGTTTCCAGGAGGCTTTCATAGTCAACAGCTGGAAGGAAAAATACAGGAATTGTTTGAGGCCAGAGTGTTGGTGGTAGTTTCAAAAAGACAAACTCAGGCCTTTCTTGTGATGAACAGTCCTGGGTCTCAGAGATAAGAGACACAAGGGCCAAGGGAGTCGGGAAAGGATTGCCTCGAACTCTGTCCACCTGAAATGTTCCCAAGATTAATGAAGAGGACCAGGGGCACCTGGGTGGCTCAGTGGTTGAGCGTCTGCCTTTGGCTCAGGTTGTGATCCCGGGGTCCTGGGGCTGAGTCCTGTATCGGGCTCCCTGCAAGGAGCCTGCTTTACCCTCTGCCTATGTCTCTGCTTCTCTCTCTTCTCTCATGAATAAATAAATAAAATCTTAAAAAAAAAAAAAAAAAAGACCAGGGTGAGCTATGACTGAAGACAAATCAATTAAGATAAGGTAGAAGGAAAAGGATTGGCTCTTAAAAAAAAAAAAAAAAAAAAAAGATAAGGTAGAAGGATGGCCAATATTTAAGGACTGTGGAAATGAATTGATGTTACACCTTGGTTTTTGCTTCATGTGAGCTACTGCTAACTTGCTGGTCAATTTTTCAGGTCTTTAAAAAAAAGTTACATTTTGAACATAGTGCCCTACACTACTTCCCTGTCTGGGCTTCTGTTCATGCTGATTCTCTGTCCAAGCTCTGTCCTCGGGGCTTCCTGTAGCATCATTTCCCCCAAAGAAGCTTTCCTAACTGGCCTTTCACTCTCCCCATTCTGGTCCCTGAGACCCCGGGCATGCCTTTCTACCTATATCATAGCTCATATGGCTTTGAATTTATCTCTTTTTCTGCACTGAAAGTATCTGGTATGTGTCCAAATCTCCATGTAGACAGGAGCACCTGGCCTTCTGTCATTCATGGTGATGACATGGTGATGAGTGTGTGTGTAAACAAACCCCCAAGAATGGCAACTTGAGCTGAACCTCATCTGAAGTTGTGAACACCTCTCAGTTAACCATGCAGATGGTAGCTGGGACCACACACCTAAAAAAAATGACCTGCCTTCACTTGTTTTTTGAGTACTATCTAATTGCCAAATCTCATTTTAGGAGACAAAAAAGATACTTTGAAAGACGAATCCAAAAATCTAGGTATAAATTTTATTTAAAAAAATATTTTATTTATTCATGAGAGAGAGAGAGAGAGAGAGGCAGAGACATAGGCAGAGGGAGAAGCAGCACCCCTGTGGGAAGCCTGATGTGGAACTTGATCCCCGGACCTGAGATTATGATCCCTGGACCCTGGGATCAAGGCAGATGCTCAACCACTGAGCCACCCGGGTTACCCAAAAATCTAGGTATAAAAAGACATGACAGAAGGGCCACAGAAGACAAGGATGAAAGGTTGGGTAATACATTTCGTTTTCCCCAGAAAGTAGACTTCTCTGGGGCCAGCATGATGTTGTTGCCATTCCCGTAATGTCCCTTTATGTCAACAGCCAGAGATGGAGGGGAGTGTCGGCTCCTGCAGCCTGCTCTCCAGCTGATCGTCCTTCCAGTCAAAGCTGGGAGCAAGCCTGGTGCAGGCTGTGGTAGGCAGGATTTGAACTTCCCTGGCACATGTATGAAACAGTGTGATCCAACTGGTAGCAGAAATTCCACGTCTGTGCAGGAGAACATCTGCAGATTTTATCTTCAGTACAGCCCAGATACAGTCACACTTGGTATTTAAAGAATGAAATGAAGCAACCACAGAGAGAGATAAAATGGCAAGTACTCTCTGTCCAGAGCCTCTGTAGCTGTTTCAAATGTGAATAGTCTTCATAACTAGACAAGGAAAATGGGGAGATGGGGGGTGGGGTGAGGAGGCGAGAGATAGGAGGATTTATCTATCAGAGCTGGTGCGTGCACAGTAATCAGTTCTGTGCCAGCTTTGGAGTGGAGGGAACTACTTAGAGACAGGAAGATGTGGGCTCCTGGCTCTGGCATGTGCAAAATGATGTAGGTACAAAGTTATTCATTGCAACATTGTTAAAGTAGCAGAAGACTGGAAACATTCCAATATCCAACAATAGAAGACTGGTTAATTAACTTATGGTATGTCCATACAATGGAATGCCGTGCTCTGTAAAAGGGAAAGAATGAGGAAGCTTTTATTGTGCTGATATGGAAAGATCTACAAGATATATTGCTATGTGAAAAAAGCAAGACACAGGGCAGTATGCAGAGTACGCCATGTGTTGTGTACTCTGCAGTACACAAAATGGAGAAAAAATAAGAATATTTATTCTTACTAACTGGTCTATGCATAAAGAAATGCGAAAGTATAAAACAAGGGACTTGGTGGCTCCTGGTAGTTACCTGTGTGTGTGTGTGTGTGTGTGTGTGGCAAAGAAGACAAGAGATGGGAGGAACTGGATATTTTGGGGTCGGGGTTACGGGAAACCTTTTATTATTATTATTATATATCTCCATACACTTTACAGTTTTTGAAGCATGGGATTGTACTATCTATTTATAAATTAAATGAAACAACAAGCTTCATAGCTCTGCCGCCTTGTTACCAGCTGACCCCTGGACATTGACCTAACAACTCCCAGTCTCCATTTTGACCTCAGGGAAATGGGATATTTATATGGCCTGGCTGGCCTGTTAGGTCACTGGACAAGAACATAGAAGGTACTAAGGAGGGGTGCTCACAAACAGGTGATTCCCCTTCCCTGTGAAAGTTCCAGTGTCCCTCTGACATGGGCAGGATTGTGATCCACCTGCTCAGAATTTCTCAAGAAATATTTTAGGAGCAACTTTCTGCTGCTTGCCTTGTCATGACCTTATCTGAGTCCTGAGTCCAGAGTAAAAAATAGCCAGGGAGCTTAAGAGTTCAATAGCCTCTGAACACTCTTCCTCTAGGGAGGGCAGCCTTCTAGAAACCTCCGCTTTATTTTCCCCTTGGTTGATTTCTTCCAAACGGGCTCCTCTGAAGGATCAACTCCTACTAGATCTCCCCAAAGTGGGGGTTGGGGGAGGCGGGGGGGGGTGGGGTTCAGGTATCTCGCCGGGAAGGAAGCTGAGTGTGGGAGCTCTGAGTATCTGGAGACATTCCGGTTCATCCTCTGGCCACTTTGCTGTATTGCTTTCTCTTCAAATCAGTCCTCCGGGCTTCAGAACCCTGCCCAAGGGAGGGGACAGAGGCAAGTTCTCCTTTAACCAAAGCCTTCTGGCCTGGGGAGGCCAGGGAAGACACCTGGGAATCAGGGGGGCCTCTAGGGGGCCACCCAGCACCCCACACCCCAGGCCTCCCTTCGTGATCCGTGTTGGATGACCCGGGGCGGGGGCACAGAGCTGCAAGCAGAGCTCGGACGTCACGGAAGAGCCCTCGGCTCGGCTCCGAGCTGAACAAAGCCTGCGGGGAACCTGCTCAGACCCTCGGGGTCCTCGCTGAAGGGAGCAAGCGCGGCCCCTAGCGGCCGCTCCTGGACGTGCTCCCAGGGTCTTCACGCGGGTGGGACAGTTCCTCCTCTGCCAGGCCACCGCGCGGGAGCCGCGGGAAAGAGGCGCAGGACGTTGTCCTCTGGAAACCCTCTCCAGGCAGCGTCGTGGCCCGTCCTGCAGGCGAGAGAACCAGGGAGTCGGGCTGGACCCGCTCCCATGCGGCTGGGGGCAGGTTCCCTTGGGAGCCCTGCTTCTCACCCCCAAGTGCATCCAGAACCGCTCCCCTTCCTCCTTCCTGAGTCCTGTCCACCTGCTGTCCTCCCCCAGCTCTGTCCCCTTTCCGCCTCTGTTAATAGATGATCAGGTTATTGGAAGCCCGGCTGCACTTAATCTCAGGCAGTGATTTGCTGCATTGGTTGCTGCAGAGATGGGGGGGGGGGGGGCGGGGAGGAGGTAGGAGTGCTCCTATTTCTTGAATGAAGCCCAAGCCAATTTGGGTTAGTTGAGAGTGGGCTTGGAGTTGAACTTGATCCATTCACCTTAACCTATTTATGTTCTAGGCTATTGAAAAAGCACACAACATCCACTCTTCTTTTTCTTGTCCTAGAATTTTGGTATTATGGAATGCAGTGTTGGAAATACTGATCAAATCAAACCCCCTGATTTCATGGAAGATCAATATAAATTCTAACTTTGTGTCTTTTTTGGAACAAGAAACAAAATAAAATCAAACACTTGAACACTCGTTGGGTACTGAAATTGTTTTAGGTACGGGGCACCACATTTTCTCTAACCCAATCTTGGTCCCGTTAAGGCAATTAAACAGATGTAACATGGCACTGACTTTTTGCACACGTGCCTTCAAATTTCTGTTTTCTGTATTACAAGCTACTGTCCACACACGGTCATAAATCCCCAGGGGGAAGTCATATGGTACACCACGTGATGAACTTTGCATCTGTTTTGCAGCTGTTCACTTTGGACTTTAATTTTGCCTTTTGGAAACCCTAGAGCAGTGCTTCTCAAACATGATCGTGCATATGAATCACTTGGGGATCTTGTTAAAATGCAGATTTTGAGTCAAGAGGTCTGGGGTGGGCTGAGATTCTCCAGCTCTAAGGAGATGCCAGGTGGAGCCAGTTCTGGTGCTCTGGACACCATACTTGGAGTGGTAAGGTTGTCAGATAATAGGAAGAAAAAGACTGAAGCCCTCGTAGGATCAATGTCAACGTGCATGCATCTAGGATCAGCCTGGCTGTGGAGAAATTGTCATTGGTGATTCTCATCTGCCCTTTCCCTCATCCCCTGGTCTTGCTTTTTCCTTTCTTTTCTTTATTGCTTTTCTTTTCTTTTTTTTTTTTTTTTTTCTTTGTCCTACACTGTGGTCTTGACTGGAGAGAAATTGAGAACAAAGCCAAAAGCTATGTCGATACATGATTTGTGGGTAGCATCTTATGCTTCTTTAGGTCATCTATGCTGGAAGAAAACAAAAGGGCCCGGCAGCCAGCCATAACTGGAACTGGAGTGACCTCAGCAATGGGTGTGTGAGCACCAGAAGCAGACCTCACACCCGTGGTTTCAATTCCCTCACCATTATTTTACAGACATAAGAGAAGCAGCAGGCAGCCCCAGGGGCCTCTGATCTCTCTCTCCTTTATGTAGCTGTGATCTAGGGCAGGGTTTCTCAGCTGCAGTACTGGTGACATTTGGTGTTGGGTTGCTTGTGTTTGTTTGTTGTATGGTGTCCTGTGCATTGTAGAATGTTTAGCAGCATCCCTGGGCTCTACCTAGTAGACACCGGAAGCCCCCCTATTCTACCTCCAGTGGTGACAACCAAAAATGCTTCCAGGCATTTCCAGATATTGACTTAGGAACAAAATTGCTCCTGGTTGAGAACTACTGATCTAGGACAAGGCATAATTTGACAGTTGTATTGAATGTATGTCTCCACTGTATGACACTGTATACACCCCACTGGAATGTGTGTACCACTCCAAGTATGGTGTCCAGAGCTGCAGAATTGACACCACCTGGCATCTCCTTAGAGCTGGAGAATCTCAGCCCTCCCCAGATCTCTTGACTCAAAATCTGCATTTTGACAAGATTCTCAAGTGATTCATATGCATGCTTGTGTTCCAGAAGCACTGCTCTAGAGTTTCCAAAAGGCAAACCATTATCTATCTGCCTTTTCAAATTGCATCTTATCTTCCATGCTCCAAAAGGACTGTTTCTGTCTTTCCTTCTTTTTTCTTTTTTTCCCCAGGAGGACTGTTTCTGAGTGGGATACCACAAAATGAAATTTCCAAAAAAGTGAAGCTAAGGCATATGGGTTTGTGTTCTGGCTGCTAGAAACACTGGGTTGAAAAGGATTCTGAGGATTCCACATGGAGCAGGAAAGAACAGTATGCTGTGGGTGCAGAGTAGAGGTTTGCCATGAGTTTGTCCTTTTTAAAACTATGAATTTCCATCTTTCCTTGCGGCCCAATATTCAGTGTGCTCTCAATGGGGGCAGTGACTGTGGTCTAATGGAAAGCATATTGGCCTCAGGGGCTGAAGATTCAGATTGGAATCCCAGCTATGCAATTTACTAAATATGACCTTGAATGAATGGGTCATTTAATATCCCTCAATCTCTGTTTCCTCAGCTTGGAATATGGCATAGGTTGGTGTGAAGATGAAAGGACATTGGGAGTGTGCAGAATATAGTAGCTGGCTTTTGGGAGTGCTCGATAATATATGTGTGTTTATACATCCTTTATTATTCATCTAATATACGGGGGACAGAAATTTTGGGCCAGGAAATATGGTCCTATTCTGAGTGCTTGGAAAATTTTAGAGGAATGTAAATGGTCCAGAAGGAGAAGGGATGAGCTGGGAGGATTGGGTCAGTCGTCCCCTCAAGGTGGAGATCTGTTTGGAAGTCTTTAAACCGGCCCCTGCTGAGAGAATAATTTGGAAGGAGGAAGAACTATATGTATTAGCAGAATTCTCAAAGTGTGGTCCCCACATCATAATCAACAGCATCACCTGGGAGCTTGTCAGAAGTGAGATCACAAGGGCTGGGCCCTTAGCCCTCACTTGAGTCATAGGCAAGATACTCAGGCCCTCACTCAGACCTGTTTTCTTGTCTTTTTTTTTTTTTTTTTAATTAAGGTGTAATTGACATACAACATCATATTAGTTTCAGGTGTACAATATCATGATTCAAAATTTGTATATTTTGTGAAATGATCCCCACAGTAAGTTTAGTTAGCATCCATCACCATATGAAGTTATAACATTTTTTCTTGTGATGGAAACTTTTAAGATGTACTCTCTTAGCAACTTGCAAATATGCAATATGGTATTATTAACTATAGTTGCCATGCTACATGTTATATCCCTGTGACTTATTTATTTTATAACTGGAAGCTTGTACCTTTTGACTTCCTTCATCTATTTTGCCCACCCTCCACGCCCGCACCTCTGTGTGTTGTCTGCATACGAGCTTGGTTTTTGTTTTTGTTTTTGTTTTTGATTCCACATGTAAGTGAGATTATATAGTATTTGTCTCTCTGTTTAACTTATTTCACTTAGCATAATGCTCTCAAGTTTCGTTCATGTTGTCGTAAATGGCAAGAATTCCTTCTTGTTTATGGCTGAATTATACATACATATAATATACATACATATATATATATAACACATCTTCTTTATCCAGTTTATCCATTCATCCACTGATGGACACTTAGGTTGTTTCCATATCTTGGCTCTTGTAAATAATGCTGCAATGAACATGGGGGTGCAGATATCTTTTTGCGTTAGTGTTTTCATTTTCTTTGTATAAATACCTAGAAGTGGACTGGCTGGCTCATATTGTAGTTCCATTTTTAATTGAGGAAACTCCATACAATTTTCCATGGTGGCTTCACCAACTTACATTCCTACCAACAGCGCACATGGCTTCCCTTTTCTCTAAATCCTCGCCAACACTTATTATTTCTTGTCTAATTGATAATAGCCATACTAACAGGTGTGAGGTAATACCTCATTATGGTTTTTATTTGCATTTCCCTTATGACTGTGATGTTGAGCATCTTTCCATGTGTCTGTATGTTTCCTTTAGAAAAATGTATATTGAGATTCTCTGCCCAATCAGAATGTTTGTTTTTTTTACTTGGGTTGTATGTGTTCTGTGTCTTATAGACACAGTTCTATACTCTACTGTCTATAAGTGTCTATACAGTTCTATACTCTACTGAATATCAGTTCCTTATCAGATATATGACTTGCAAATATTTTTACATATGGTGTAAGATAGTGACCCACTTTCATTCTTTTGCGTGTTGTTGTCTAGTTTTTTTCAATGTCATTTATTGAAGATTCTGTCCTTTCCCCACTGTATATTCTTGGCTTCTCTATCATAAGTTAATTGACCATATATGTGTGGATTCAGAGTTTTTTTTTTCCTTAGGCTTACTTCCTACAAAGTATGAATTTTTTAATCCATAGCAGAAAAGAAACAGTAAGTTAGAAGAGGTGATATAGAAGAGCTATTAGAAGTTGGGCCAACGAAGACAAAAATGAGGTGACAATTGATAAAGAATGAAAAAACTCAAATATTAAGACTGGATTTGAGTCCTTTAACATAAGGCAAACAGCCACACACCCCTCAATAAGTTTTGTGGTCATTACTTAATATCCTAAAAGTCGATATTTGTAATGTGGTTTAGAATTATCTAGAAAAATTTAAACCATGTTCTTTGATCTTGGTTTAAAATCCCCTAGATGGCGGGATGCCTGGGTGGTTAGTAGTTGAATGTCTGCCTTTGGCTCAGGTTGTGATCCCGGGGTCTTGGGATCAAGTCTCACATGAGGTTTCCCACAGGGAGCCTGCTTCTCCCTCTGCCTATGTCTCTGCTGCTCTCTGTGTGTCTCTCATGAATAAATAAAAAATCTTAAAAAAAATCCATTGGATAGCGTAGGGGTGCCTGCCTGGCTCTTGATGGAATATGTGACTCTTGATATCGGGTTTGTAGGTTCAAGCCCCATGTTGAGTGTAGAGATTTCTTAAAAATAAAATCTTGGGGAACCTGGGTGGCTCAGTTGGTTAAGCGTCTGACTTCACCTCAGGTCATGATCTCAGGGTCCTGGGATCGAGTCCTATGTGGGGCTCAATGCTCAGCAGGGAGTCTGCTTCTCCCTCTGCCTTTGCCCCTTCCTCCCACTTGTGCACTCCCTCTGCCTCTGCCCCTTCCTCCCACTTGTGCCCCCTCTCTCCCATATAAAATATTTTTAAAAATAAAAAAAATTCTTAAAAAAATAAAATCTATAGGATGACATAAATTTCAGAAAGATTTTTTAAAAAATAAAAAACACACTTCAAATTAATAAAATTTAAGTACCTTAAGGACTTAGCTTTATTTGGAAATTTCACTCTGTGGTAAGTTCCCTTTCCCAAGAAACTGATCATGAGGCACCACTGTAACTTGTTAGAGGTCATGAGCCATGCTCTATGCTTTTTCTATAGCTTCCTGAGCATACTGTAAGAAATCAAATACATGTTGGCTGATTAAGCTTCTTTGTAGACATTGAGCAAAAAATAGCAGAAACTCAATTGTTTTGTAGCCATCATGCTGCTCCTGCCTTGCTTTATTATTGCTTCTATCTCCAAAGCCACACATTCTCTGTATTGTTAGCTTCCTTTTTTCCTCTGGAGAAAATGAAATATATGAGTGGAGAGCGACTTTGCTGGGAACGTTATTTTCCTTTCCATATTGTCTCTCCATAGCAGTGAACTTACCTGCTAGCTCCCTTTGGGTACTCATCATAATCACAGATCTTTAAGAGCAAAGTGATTTTCATCCCTTATTACCAGCTAGGAAGAACATTGCTTCTGGGTAGACTATTTGTTGAGATGACTTATTAGGAAAGCCTTAATGAATTCTCAAAGTGTGGTCCCTGGACCAGCAGCTGTAGCATCAGCTGGGAGCTTGTCTGAAATGTGAATTTTCTATCCCCACTCAGACCTACTGAATTAGAAACAGTGGGTGGGACCCAGAACTTGTGATTAACAGACCTCTAGTTGATTCTGATGCATAGTCAAAGCTGAGATTCATCGTTCTAGATTAGAGTACCAGCCTTCATCCATCTCACCCCTAACTGCACCCCTGTAGGGACAAGTTGTTCTCAGTTTGGAATATTTGGACTATAAACTTAGAGAGGTACCCAAGTTTAGTAGAAAGATCAGGCTGAGCTAAACCTGATTTTAAATTCTGGCTCTGCCACTTATTATGTACACGTCTTTGAGCATATTCTTAATGCACACTAAATATTTATTAACCATTTTGAGACTCGGTTTATTTAATGCTTTCCTTAAAGGACTGTCCTAAAGACAGAATGAGTGAATGTGTATTCCAGCACTTTGAACAAAACTTCACACACAAAGGCCATTAGGACTCTTATCCTTCCTTAATCTGTTTAGGCATCAGAGATGTTTCTACTTGGAGAATGTGTTTTCCCACAAAAATAATGTTCAGTGCTCAGAACCAAATATATATGAAATACATTGGCATTATATTTTAGGTATATTATGGGTTAAAAACCTTGGGACCTTGGAACTTAATTATCCATTTATTTCTTCATTTGGTCATGCTTTTAAAAGGTACAATACGATTTCCCTGTGGGGAAATATATTCCAACTTCCAAAATGTAATTTACACATGACTTTTGGGACATGTTCTGTTCATTAGAGTTTCTAGGCATATATTATAGCTTTAATGTAATCCAGATAGTCAAACTCAAAAAGCCAGGGTTTGGGAAGCTCCACAGAATGAGTGCTTTTCCTCCATATTAGTAATATTCTTTATAATTAAGTAAAACTCAAAGGGTAGCAGAGCCGCAACTTGTTTCTGGTGCTATACTGAGTTGAAATGATGAAATCGAACACTAAGGCAAAGTGCTGTGACTTGAGGAGCAGAGGGCAGTGGAAACTCCAAGCGTGGGCACCTGTTGGCCATGAGGTAAAATTCATTGTCTGCAGAGTGAATTTCTCACTGTGCATCTTGTAACTCAGTCACCACGTCATCAGGTGGCTTCAGTGCTAGTGTTCAAGGGCAAGAGCTCCAGGTCCCTAAAAGGAACCACTCACATTTTCTGCCTAACAGGAAAGGCACACATAGTGAGGTGAGATCTCAACTTTTGTTCAAGGTCAATGATACATTTTCCCTTCCTTAAAACTTGTCTGTGAAAATTTAAGTGGATATGTCCCAAGGGGCCTGCTAACTTATTGAAGCAATGTAGCATGGTTGGCAGTGGTGCATATGGAGTGGAATACCTGGGTTATAACCCTGGCCTTATTTAGTGTAGACAATGTGATCTTTGACAAGTCATACAATCCTTCTGAGCCTAAATTTCCACTTCTGTAAAAGGTGGGTAATAATAATAATAATAATAATAATAATAATAATGCCCAACCTTCCAAATTCACAGGGCTATTGTTATTAGGAACAAATGAGATGATGTATATGAACATCTTAACCATGCCTTTATGGGTGTGGAATATTTAACAGGAAAAATCCCTAGAAGGGTATCAGACAGAACTTTTTTTTAACATTAAAAAAAAGATTTTATTTATTTATTTGAGAGAGAGAGAGAGAGCACGAGTGGGGGTGGGGAGGGGCAGAGGGAGAAGCAGACTCCCCACTGAGCAGGGAGCCCCACATAGGGCTCAATCCCAGGACCCTGAGATCATGACCTGAGGTGCAGGCAGCCACCTAACTTAATGAGCCACCTAACTTAATGAACCACCCAGGCACCTTAACATATATTTTTTTTAGAGAGAAAGAGAGTGAGAGACAGAGGGGAGGGGCAAAGGTAGAGAGAGAGCAAGAGAGAGAGAGAGAGAGAGCAAGAGAGAGAATATTAAAGTAGACTCCATGCCCAGCTCTAAGCCTGACTTGGAGCTCGATCCCATGACCTTGAGATCATGACCTGAGCCAAAATTGAGAGTTGGACGCTTAACTGACTGAGCTACCCAGGAGCACCTCAAATGGAACTTCTTTGACTACAGGGGGAACTTTTGATGGCAGAAGGCACAGAGCTCTACAGATAGAATGGCCTTGAGTGACAAGAGAGATTTTTCAAGACAACGTGCAACCAAGAAGTTCCTCTTTTCCTATGTAGAGCCAAGGACTCTCTGTCTCTTCCACCCCAGCTGGAGAAGGTGTTCACATAGGTTTCCCACAGGCGTTTGTAGGGGTGGTGTGCAGTGGGCATTTGCAGAATGTCTTAATTTAAACACTCACATCAACTACGTTTCAGAGTCTGTGTGGAGCTTTTCAGCAATCAGTGGGAACAACTTAACTACAGCAACAGGAACGCAGTTGGAAAATCTGAACTTAAAAAATTATAAGCAGTAAAGCCATGTTGCCTTGTCATTTATGATTGTCCTTTGCCCATCCTGGCAGAGAGACGGAGGTTTAGTAGAATAGAAGGCCTCTAGACATATTTGTGGGTGTGGGCACTACGCTATGTGAACACTATGCCCCAAACAGAGAGATTAGGTGATCAGATGCACACTAAATTCAGAATGAAGGGCCCTCTTGCCCTGCTTTTCCAGTTGCTATCAGAACACTGGCACCAGGGCCCTCACCTCTGGGCAGGAAATTGGAAGGCTATTCTTGGTGAAATAGACCAGACAAAGAATGAAGAGCTATTTATACTGACTTCAGGGATTTACTTTAAAATACACCATCTGGGGAATCCCTGGGTGGCTCAGCGGTTTAGCGCCTGCCTTTGGCCCAGGAGGCGATCCTGGAGTCCCGGGATTGAGTCCCGCATCGGGCTCCCAGCATGGAGCCTGCTTCTGTCTCTGCCTCTCTCTCTCTCTATGTCTATCATAAATAAATAAATCTTAAAAAAATAAATAAATAAAAATAAAAGACACCATCTGTCCAATCCTCCAGGGAAGTTCAAAGTCAACACAACTCATTATCTGCCCAGACCTTTGACTGACTTTTCTTCTCTACTGGCTATTACGAGTAGAGAACCAAAAAGTTCTGGATGTCTGAGAAGTCTCTATCATGAGAGACTGAGACGAATTAAAGCAAATAAATAAACAAATAAGAACAAGGTAGAGCAGACAGAGGCAAGACAGGGAGAAAACACACAGTAAAAAAGAAACTATAAATCCTCAGAAGGAAAGGAGAACATACTGTGTCTATGGAAAAAAACCCAAACAAACAAACCAGGAGGCTATAAAAAAGAAACACTCAGAGGACAAAATGTGCTTCTGGAAATTACAAACTCAATAGAAGAAAAGAGAAGTACCCAGAAAGTAGAGCACAAAAGTCCAAAAGGGAAGCTAGAATAAAAACGTAAGAAAATGAAAGGATCAGTGCATGAGATCTAATATCTAAATAACCTGAGTTTCCAGAATGAGAGAACAGAGAAAACAAAGAGAATGAAATCATCAAGGAAAAACATTAAGAAAATTTCCCTGAATTGAAAGACACGAAGTCACCAGATTCAAAAGGTTCACTGAAATGTAGAGTAACATGGATAAAATTAAACTTACAAGGGACATCTTTGACATTTCAGAAAGCGTTAACAAATAGGAGTTTCTTTCTGCAAGCTTCCAGAGAGAGAAAAAAAGGATTAATAGAAAGGATTAGGAATAAAAATGAGTTTGGACTTTTCAACAGCACATCGGAAACAATATCATAGAGTGGTACTTTCAAAATTCTGAGGGAAAATTTCATCCTAGAATTCTCTACCCAAACTATCACTTAAGTGTGAGAGTTGAAAAAAACATTAGTAGGCACACAAAGTTTAAAAACCCCTTATGTCTCATGCACTCTTTCTCAAGGAGCTCATCTCAAGTAGGATGTAGTCTATAGAAAAGGAGACAACACATCAAGAGAGACATGGGGCACAGGAATGAGGAGATCCAGTTAGAACAGACGAGGCATCAGTCCCATGGAGGATGGTGAAAAAAACCCAGAATGGGGGTGCCTGGGTGGCTCAGTTGGTGGAGCGTCTGCCTTCAGCTCAGGTCATGATTCCAGGGTCCTAGGATCGAGCCCCACATTGGGTTCTCTGCTAGGTGGGGAGTCTGCTTCTCCCTCTCCCTCTGCCCTCTTCCCCCCACCTGTGTTCACTCATGCTTTTTCTCTCATAAATAAATAAATAAATAAATAAATAAATAAATAAATAAATAAAATCTTTAAAAAAAAAAAAAAGAATAAAAGATTCCAGAATGGGAGCTGTGTTTGCACAGTGGCCGGTTGGTACAGCTTGGAGGAGGGAACTTGACAAACAGGTTGAGTGCTGCCATCAGCAAGATCCACAACTGCCACTAACTTTTCTTTCCAGTCAAGAGCAGTGTGTCTGATAGTCATACTATCTTCTAAACTTGGCTTGTCTTGACCATGTACTGGTGGAATGTCTACATGCACTGCTGCTCAGACCTGCTGAGGACATTCATTTCACCCCATGGAATTTCTGTCTACACTGACTCTTGAGTGCCAGCACTAAGTTACAGGTTTAGAAGCAGAAAATACTCCACAGTCCACTAAGAAGGCTGCATACCCTGTGCCTGGCTCATACTGCGGTCCTGCTCGAAGCCCTACCTGTGGCAAGCTCTGTGTTTTCTGAGGACTCCCTGACAAGCCCTGGCCCTACAGTCTTCACTGGAAGGCGGGTAGTTGAGGCCAGGCTATGATTCAGACATTTTGCTCATTTTTACTTTTTCTCAGGAGCCTTCAACTAAGAGTCATCATTGCCTGTTTCTTCCATGGCTAGGGGTGTGCTTATTACTGAGTTTTTCAAAATGAAGTAATCTATTGTTGAGGGATACATATACTCATGCTACAATTACTCTTTTTTTTTTTTTAATACAAAAGAATGCTTGACATTAATAGGAGGATGATGGGTTAATTTTCTGGGAAGCGAGGGTGGGGAGCAGGACGCATTTAGAGGCAGGCACACAGTGGACTTTAAAATCACTTGTAAAAATAAATAAATAAATAAATAAAATCACTTGTAACAGGGGTGCCTGGCTGACTGTTGATCTCGGGGTCATGAGTTCAAGCTCCACACGGGTGTAGAGATTACTTAATATGTAAACATTACGATTAAAAACAGTAAAAATCACTTGTATTTTCAGATCTAGGTGGTGGAACATTGCTGCTTAATTATTTTGAAAGTGTACACACATGTTTTGTACACTCTTCTCTCTATATTATATGTATTGTGATAAAATTGTTGAAATAAAAATGAATCCAAAGTCCTGTTTCTGGAGTGGACGCTGGAGTTATCTTGGGCCCCAGAGTGGCAGATTTAAGGCAGCATTATTTTGACCCTGATAGGGAGGAGGAAACTCCCAATTACTTGGGTATTAAATTCTCCTAGGAAGTTTTCTTTTCTGACTTGCAGAGGCCTGTTCTTCGGGGATTGAGTCACTGGAAACATCAAGAGAGATGCGGTTACTTCTTTACCAACTGCTGGGCTGTGCTTAGGTGCTCTGCTTTAATTCAGATTTTACTGGGGGGAAAAGCCCCTAATTATAGTCAGTTACTGACTCATAACTATACTTTGCTTGTGGTTATTTCCTCTAAGAGGAATATATGTGGGGCAGCCCGGGTGGCTCAGCGGTTTAGTGCCGCTTTCAGCCCAGGGCGTGATCCTGGAGGCCCGGGATCGAGTCCTACGTCGTGCTCCCTGCATGGGGCCTGCTTCTCCCTCTGCCTGTGTCTCTGCCTCTCTGTGTCTCTCATGAATAAATAAATAAGATCTTTAAAAAAAAAAAAAGAGGAATATATATGGTGTTTCTGCCTGATGTGTGTGTGTGCGTGTGTGTTGTTTATTATCACTCTAAAAGTCTTTCTTAGACCTTCCACTGCCACAGGGTGGGCCTTGCCAGGAGCTCTTCAATCTGCTCCCGTTGAGCACTTGGTGTGGGATTGCTCCAGCAGACACCCCCAGGGATGGGCGGGGCTTGCCGATGCCCAGCTCTCCTGGGTGTTATTGCCCCTACCTCCTGAGCTCAGTCCTAATTGAACAGAATAGAAGGACTACCCTGTTCAGTCAGGACTCTAGGTTGCCAGGGGCAGAAACCCGATCCACAGATCTGAATTCAAAGAGATTGAAAGGCTCATTTAAGTCTATGTGTGCATAGCCTAGGAGCAGATTCAGGTTCATCTGGACCCAAGGGTTCCCAGAAAATCGTTAGCGTCTGTTTCTGTCTGCTTTCTTCTGTACTGGCTTCCTATTCAGGCTGACTCTCCCCAGCGTGGTGGCCTGGAGCCCTCACAGCTTGTACTTCAACTGGTTCATAAGTTCTCAGTGTAAAAGCAGCTATTGCTCACGAATTCCAGCACAAGTCTGAGGCGCTTCCTGGTTTGCGGAGAAGGCCATGTGATTGTCCCTGGAGCGATGGCCTGGGCTGGAATGACAGACTGCTCTCACCGGCAGCACACATGTTATGTCCACCCCCAGGCCTGGGGCGGATTCACCACGCGATGACTCAGAGAAGAAAGGTAGTTTTCGCCAATGCAGCTATGCATACATAGAAACTGCCTCTGGAGCCAGTTTTCAATAACTGATGTTTGAATTTATGTTATGTTATGTTTATGACAGATTTCAGGTCTACTTTATGAACTACCATTATCTTCTACCTGGGTGTCTTTTGCAAATCTTCATACTTAACAAAAACACGCATAAACACCTTAAGGTTTTGGGGGCGCCCGGCTGGCTTGGTCGGTAGAGCATGTGACTCTTGACTCTTGTAGGTTTGAGCTCCATGTTGGGCATGGAGATGACTTAAAATCTTAAAAAAAATCCAAACAAGCCCCAAACTTAGACATTTCCAATTCAGATGAGTAAAGAAAATCTCTTACTAAAGCAATTTGACAAGAATAGAGCCCTTATATCTGTGTATCAAATGGAGAAGAAATCAGAAGTGATCTACTTGCTGCTTTGATGGGTCTCAGAGAGCAGTCTAGTCTGACTTGGGGCCTTTGGTTCAGTTTGACTAAGCAGCTCATGGTTTCAGTGTAGTTCAAAGGCTTATATAGTCGGTCTTCTTACTTGAAGGGATTTCTAACATAGTACCTAGAGGTGCGTGGGAGAACTTTTAGATCTAAGAAGGTTGTCCCAGTGTTTCTCCCTTATTAAAGGGAGATTCACCTTTCTGACTTTGTGTTTTGCTTTCCCCATAGGGGCTTATGTTACTTGCTTTCATTGCCCAGTGGGTGAGATGCAGTTTGGGGATCTGTTGCTTGCTTGCAGATACTTTACTTGCTCTGTGACTTTGTCAGTTAGCCTCTCTGTGTTTCCAATTTCATTATCACTGTGAAAACCCGGTACATAGGATTGTCCACATCAACCTCCTAGGACGGTGCTGGCACATAGTGAACCCTTTCTTACCATTCTTGTTACTTCATGGGCTCCTGGAGCACAGGACCAGGGGCTGGTTTGACTTGTGGTTGAGCTGGGAAGTGTGGAGGGCAAAGGGCAGATGCCTGAAGCTCAGCAGCCTATTAAAAGTCGAATAGAAAAATAGACCAGAGGAAACCAAGCCGCTTTCTCTTTAGATAGCGATCAAACCTCCCCTCGCTGCAGACTCTGGGCTTGGGTATGGCCAGAGATCAAAGGCCCTCTTATGTGCAGTGACATTTCTGAGCACAGGGCTGAGCTGTAAAACTCTTGAATGGAAGGTTTTGGCACTTCGAGCAGCTTGGGCTAGAAAGGCAGAATTTTTATAGAAGCAATTCATGGAACTGCGTATGCTCCTGGAGAATCCAGACTATTATGACTCACTTGTCTCTTTATTACTTTGGACCAAGAACTGTTGTTTCCTTTAGAGTCCCTCTGTAGGAGCTGAGCCACAGCCTAGGGCCAAGACCATCTTTCAGGAAGACAGTGTGGCTTCAGTAAGCATGAACAGGAATACCCCTTTGTTGGGCTCTGGGTCAAGCGTCCAGTGTCCAGGACAAAGCCGAGTGGATTTTATTTTTACCAGGAGATAGAATTTCTTTTGGAAACTGGCAGCATCCTTAAATGCTTCTTTCACTTCAGATAAGCTTCCCTTTTGTCCGTCTGCCATTTTCATTTTATGAAAGCACAGGCTCAATCGGATTGTGTGACGAGGAGGGGACAGTAGACCAACTCTGGAGAGTAGAAATCAGTGTGTCTGTGTGGCCTCATGTTGCAAGTAGGGACCTCAGAAGGGGTCATGTGGAGTCCGGTTTGTCTGAGGTCCCCTAAGGTCTCCTGGGAAGAGCTGGGAAGAGGATTTGGGGGCTGATAAGCCTTGTGTGGTAGGCAGACCTCTAAGGCAGCTTCCAGCATTCTCCACTTCCTGGTACTTACTCATTTGTGTAACTGCCTCCTCCCATATTTGTGCTGGGCCCAGTGACCTGCTTCTTATGAACAGAATTTGACAGAGGTAACGGGATGTGGCTTCCATTATTAAGTTACAAAAGACTGATTTCTACTTTGCTGGGACTCTGCTTCTCCCTACTGCTTTCTCATTCTCTTTCTAGTCCTTTCCACTCATGCTTCCAGGAAGCTAGAGGCCATGTTGGAGAGGAACTTGCCATGTGACAAGGAAATAACAGTGGCTTTTGGCCAATATCCTGCGGAGAACTGACAATTCCAATGCCTGTGAAGAACTGGAACCTGCCAACAACTACTGGCTGAGTCTGGAAGTGTGTACTGCTCTCCTTGAAACTTGAGTTGACTGCAGCCCAGCTGTCACCTTGTGAGAGTTCCTGATGCAGAAGACCCACTTAAGTTGTGCCTGGATTCCTGACCTTCCAAAACTGTGATATGATGGCGTGTAGTTTTGTTCGCTAAATTTGGGGGTAATTTTAATGCCTCAATACAAAACTAATATGCCAGGTCAATGAAACTTACTATCTTGAACAAAGAGGGAAACAAATTCTGCGCCCAAAACTCTGGGGTTTTGGGTAGTCTTAGTGGGTTGGGAATGCACTATGAAGTAGTGGATCATCCTGAATTTGTGGAGACAGAGGTTCTTGGTCTCTGAAGAACATGGTCTAGTGTTAGTTATGGTCTTTTTTTTTTTTTAAGATTTTATTTATTTATTCATGAGAGACACACAGAAAGGCAGAGACATAGGCAGAGGGAGAAACATGCTCTGTACAGGAAACCTGATGTGGGACTCCATCCCAAGACTCCAGGATCATGCCCTGAGCCAAAAGCAGATGCTCAGCTGCTAAGCCACCCAGGCGTCCTTTTAAAAAAAATTTTTTTTTAATTTATTTATTTGAGAGAGAAGAAAGTGTAAGTAGGGAGAGGCAGATGGAGAAGGAGAAAGTATTTGAAGCAGACTTCACACTGAGCACAGAGCCCCACATGGGGGTCGATCCCATGACCTCGAGATCATGACATGAGCCAAAACCAAGAATTGAACATTTACCAGACTAAGCCACCCAGGCACCCCAGTTATGGTCTTTAATATGGTACCTAGGGGTTATCTCAAGACCTGGGGAAAGAATGTCAGAACCAGAGGAGCTAAGATTTTTTTGGGATTCTAACTGAAGTTGAAGTCACTGGTTGGGAGGAAATCTCCCCTTTGGTGAATCACAGCAGGAAGTGTTAAGTGTGAGACAGATAGGCACATTTGGGTCTTTATTCACTGATAACTGGTTTCAGAATAGGATTACCATATGGCTGGGAGGACAAGAATCACAAAGACAGATGAAATTGTAGAGAGGTGGTATGGGAGTGGCAAGTGCTGAAGGATTCCTTCAAGCAGCCCAGAAGAAATGACATTATTAGTGCTAATGGAGGAAAATCACACTTCAGTAAAACAAACAAAAATTTAAATGAATACTGCTCAATGTGGAAAATTTGAATAGACTTGGGTAAAGATAAGAATAAAAATTATTCACAGATAATCTCACTACTCACAGATAATCAATGTTAATATTTTTGTATATTTTTCTTTGTCAGTGCATATTTTAATATTGTTGGTATTTGTACTGTGTATACAATTTTGGTATAATTAAAACTTTAAATTATGAAATAATTAAAACATATGGAAAATAGCAACACCAAGTGTAGTGGTTTAGATTGATGGCAATAGAATGCTCCTTCATCCACTGCAATAACACTGGCTAGATAAGATAGACATTTATTTTTCTCTCACATAAGAGACATCTGTAGATAGTCAGTCCAGGGCTAACTTGACACTTCTACAACATCATCATTAGGAAATCAACTTTCAGTTATCTGCTGTGCCTTTCCTGAGGTGTCCTCATGCTTCCAAGATAGTTGTTGGAAGTCCAGCAATCGCATCCACAAGAATGCCTCTTCCTCTTTAACTTTTGGGAAGTTTCCTACAACATTTTTGCATATATTAGGTATATTTAGTCAGTCATGTGACGATGTCTAATTGCATGGTGGGCAGAAAATTAAGTCTTTTATTCAAGATGATGATGTATTCTTGTAAAAAATCTTTGCCACACCATGGAACCACCTACCAGATTTAACATATGTTACCACTTTGCTAATTTGGGTCCATTTTTAAGGTTTGAAATTAAGAAGTGAAGAATTAAAGATATAGATGGATTCTACTTTCATTGAGGATGTAGAAAGCTAGAAGAGTCTCTTCTGCTTAGCAAGAAGAAGCCAGGTAAACTACAAAACCATAAGCTTTTTTGGAACCCATTATAGAATTAAGGTTGGAGGGTGATGAAGTAGACTGAAATCCAAAGAAAGATCCTTCCAAGGAGAGATAGATACAAACATTAGGCTTCCCTTTGGCAGAGGCTGGGAGAAACACTGGTACCATACTAGTCAGGAAGAAGTGAACTAAAATTTTTGATGAATTTCTAAAGGCTTAATGTGAGTTACTGTGATAGTACAGAAATCTTGGAATTCCCAGATGTAAGGGATTAGCTAGGTTCTTCATCATGGACCTCTGTTGAGTGCTCATGAGAAAGACTGAGGCAAGAAGGGAGACCAGAAAAATCTTGCCTAGGTTGTTTTGACCTTGAGGAGATTGTTAACCACTGCAGGAGACTTTCTCCCTGTGGTTGCTGTAAGTTGTTGAAGGAGGAGTGTTCACCTCCAGAAGACACACAGTGGCTGAGGGAAAGATAAAAGAAAAAGTTCATTTTTATCTCAGGGAAAGAGGGTAGAAAACAGTTCTAAACAAGAATCTTAGACCAATTTTATTTGTGGTCTCCTACCGGTAGGGAAGGTGCAGAAAGCTATTTCCTGAACAAGATCTTATAAAGGTATAAAGCAGAGTTTGGTTGCCATGAGGTAGAAGGACAGGATCACTAAGGAAGTAATACCTCTGAGACCCAGGTGCACATGGACTTCCAGGAATACAGAGTTTCCCTTTTACACCCGCCCCCCCCCCCCCCCACCACATACACAATTCAAGCAAGTGAGTATTGAGTATCAAGCTGACCAGTGGGGTGGGAACAAAAGTATAGAAGGAGATCCCCTGTGTGGTGCAGGCACACAGGGAAGGTTGAATGCTAAGATTGGAAGAAAAATATCGAGAAAACCTTGCTAACATCCAGCCCTTGCACTAAGCACAAGGTAACACTAGGAGAATCTGAAGCCATAGGTGCACTGAAGGTAACCACAGCAACAACAAAGTTCAAACCCTACTCAATTTCTGATTCCATCAACTCAACCCCCCACACTAATGATCTGCTAAAAGAAGACACGAGCCCATTTTCTGGCATAAATATTCTCTACCTCAGTTGTTACTGTTTTAACCACACTGCCTATTCAATTAAAAATTACAGGATATACATATAGGAGAAAAGCCCATTGTTAAAAGACAAAGATGAATAAAACCAAGCTCAGGGACTATTCAGATGTTGGAGCTATCAGGGATTTTAAAATAACTGTGATTTATGTCTTAAAACCTTGAAAGGAAAACGTGGATGACATACATGAACAGATGGAAGATTTCAGCAGAGAGATGGGAAATATAAGAAAGAGTCAAATGGAAATGCTAGAAATAAAAAGCAAGCTAACAGAGATGAAGAATTCTGTCAATAAGCAGTTTAGGAGACTATACCACTGAGGGAAAAATGAGTGAACCCAAAGATAGGTCAAAAGAAATTACCCCAAACACCCAAACCAAAACACAAAGAAAAAATAAAAATGAAAAATAAAAAATGCTAGAGAACCAAAGAGGTATGGGGAATATCAAATGATCTCACATATGTATAATTACACCTTAGAAGAAAAAAGAATGAGATAGATCTTTTCTTTTCCTTCCTCCCTTCCTTCCTTCCTTCCTCCCTTCCTTCTTTCCTTCCTTCCTTCCTTCCTTCCTTCCTTCCTTCCTTCCTTCCTTCCTTCCTTCCTTCTTTCCTTCCTTCCTACCTTCCTCCTTCCTTTGTAATTTCTACACCCAATGTGGGGCTTGACCTCACACCCTGAGATCAGGGGTTGCATGGTCTACCGACTGAGCCAATCAGGTGCCCCATCCCATTTTCTTCCTGTTCTCAAAGGTAATCATTTGTCCTGAAGTGAGTGTGTATCCTTTCCATCATGTTTTCATACTTCTTGGTACACTGGAATGTGTCTGAAACAATATATAATATAATTTTTGTTTTAAAAATATGTAGAAATGGCATTATGGTATCTTTCTTTGCAATTTAGTTGTTTTAATTATAAAATTAAAATAGATTTAACTACTTTAGGGTATCCCATTGGTTTATTTATCCATTCCCCAAATGTTGAAAAGTAGATTTAATTTATAATGTTATAAACAATGCTGCAATTAATATTTTCACATGACACCTTGTGAACATGTGACTTCCATAATTTATTCCTCAGCTTGTAATTCTGAGTTGAAAAAGAATTATTTTCAACAGTACAAAGTACTGTCAGATTGTTCATCGGAGTGACTGAACTGATTTTACACTTCTGCTAGTAATGAACAACACTTTGTTCTTCTTGACACTGTCATACTTAGTATTATCAGACTCTTAATTGTTGCCAAATTATGAGTGTCAAATTATATTTAAATATTGTTTTAGTTTTCATTTCCCCTGAACATCTCTTTTTATTTATTTTAATAATCTCTACACCCAATGTGGGGCTTGAACTCACAACCCTAAGATCAAGAGTTGCATGTTCTTCCAACTGAGCCAGCCAGGCACCCTTCCCCTGAACATCTTTTTATATGTTCATTGGATGTTTCTGTTTGTTTCTGTTTCTGTAAATTCTCTAATCATATCCTTTGCCCATTTTAATGAGATTGCCTTTTAAAAATGTTTGTAATATTTCTTTGTCCTAGTTGATTAATCTTTGTTGATTATATGTTTATCTGTGGCTGTCCTTTTATTTTGTTATGGACCTCTTTTTTTTTTAATCCGGAGGTTATAATTGTAATTCATAAAATTTGACCTTTATGGTTTCTCGTGGGGTTTTTTTTTTTTGTGTGCCTTATGAATTACTTTCCTACAGTAATATCATAAAATTACAGTCTCTTATATTTTATTCCAAAAGTGAAAGAAATACTGTTTTTCACATTTACAATTTGTTTTATGTGGGATAGAGTCTAATAGGTCACTTTTCTGCATGATGTCAATTGTCCCAGCAGTATATTCTAAATTGTGTTTTCTTTCCTCAGTGGTTTTAAACACCACTGCTTTTGAGTTCCAAGTTACCACTTATATGTGGGTGGATCTGTTTCCAGCCTTCTTATTTCATCAGAGGTGTCTGGGCTTTCACAGCTGCAAGAACTGGAGTTTTGAGGAACTTTGATTCTCAGCAGACATATTGAGTGTAAACTCAAGAGACTTGGATGGACCACTTTCTAAACGCTCAGATTGTCCCTCTCACTAAGTACAATGTACGAGTTACATGACTGGAGTTGTGAGTATGATTACATGACTTGGGGAAAAAGGTAAAGGAAAATTAGCCTGTTCCTGGTCCTATATCCCTCTCCCTTTTTTCCTCCACCTTTATGAATTATTGAAATTTTCACCATGGCATTGTTCATTAAAACTTAAATCACGTGATAGAAGGGGCAACATACCTATTTGTCAGAGTAGGAAATGGGTTTAAGGAATATAACTCTTCCTTTATTTTTTTTCTCATAGGGCAATAGAATGGGAGATTAGAAGAAATCTTTGAGATCATTTGGTATAGCTATTCTGTTTTCTAAATGGATAGAGCAACCACATGGAGATATGCCTGGGACCGTTCATGTTTATACCAGTTGTTCCAGAATAATAAATAATGGTAGCTTCTTTCATTATCAAAATGTCTTGGTTGGATAATAAATTATGTGATCCTCCTATTGATCAGAAAGCAGATTCTTAGAAGTGAAAAGATTTTCTTTTGAAACTTGTTTTATTAGTCACAAATGGATACTGTTGATAACAGATTTCCCTAACCCCTCTCCTAGGAAAAAATCCAGTTGTAAGTATATTTAAAATTTTGTCAATTTTGAAAATATGATGTGCATTTGAGGTCTTGATTAATGATACACCTGGGAATCCACAATTAATATTTAATTGGTTTGAAAACATAAAATAGGGTGACCAAATTTTTGAAGAAAATTTAAACTAAACACTACAGGTGAAATAATTTCCATACATTACACAAATATTGCAGGTGGTGTCATGGGAGCCAAACTTCAAGTCCCTTTATTGTTTATTATTCTTTCTTTGTTGCTTTCCTTAACAATACTACTGTAGGGTCTGGAAAAATGCTGGACTGAGCTAATATATCCCCTCACCTTCTATTACAAATGTATAGAAATGTTGGATAAACCATACATATGTAGTTTATATATGTGTATAAAAACAATATATATGTAGTATATCATCATATATATACACACAAATATACATAATACACACATATATAAACTATATATATAATTAATATATGTGCATACATATAATTCACACACCTACATATATTTATATAAGAATAAAGGTAAAAAATAATAAAGAATTATTTCATATGAAGAACCAAAAAAAATTACTTAACCAGAAAGGAATATGTTGGTAAATCTTTTTTTCTAAAAAAGATTTTATTTATTAATTCATGAGAGACAGAGGGAGAGAGAGAGAGAGAGAGAGAGAGGCAGAGACCTAGGCAGAAAGAGAAGCAGGATCCATTGAGGGAGCCTGACGTGGGACTTGATCTCAGGTCTCCAGGATCACACCCTGGGCTGAAGGTGGCGCTAAACTGCTGAGCCACCTGAGCTGCCCATATGTTGGTAAATCTAACCACATTAATTAAGATTTTCCTACTTATCCAAAGGCAGCATTAAGAGAGTGAACATACATATTATGGAGTGGAGAAAGTTCTATGCCACACGCCTAACTGACAAATGAATTGTATTCAGTAGAAAAAGCCAACCAAGGAGTTGAACAGGGACTTCAGTAAAGAGGAAGCCAAGCTCATTCTTTTTCTCTCCTTAATTAGAGGTGAATCTCGGTGATGGGTATACAGATACTGAGCTTGCTATTATTCTTTTTAAATTATTGAAAATTTGAAAACAAAACATCTGGAAAAATAAAAACATAGCCAAACTCAAAGAAAAAGTAAGATTCCCAGATGACAAAACTGCAGAGAACTCACATGGAGAGCAATAAATAAATGCACCAGCTAATGCAACAGTGATGTAGGGAAGATCAGTTTTTGGTATGAGCTCTGGAACGTGGGTCTGTAGTGGCAGGAAGCATGTGAAACAAAGAACTGAAACTGAACATCCTGCATATAACCAGATTGCAAGGAATGAACCCTTTCTCCAAAAAAAGGGATTAGAAAATTCTTCTTAGTATCCCAGGAAATCAGTAAGAAAGCTTGTCTCGGCCTGATGTTTTGGGTAAAAAAAAAATCTCTTTTGGACTGAAACTACATTCTTGTGCCGTAGTGAATGTTGAGTGCAAATGTTTTGTTAACTGCATTATAGATGGATAGCTTCAGACAGATGAACTCTCTAAAGTACCCAGTAGAAGCAAATACAAAACTACTCTAAAGGGATACTTTCTTAACCTAAGGTGCATGAGATCTCCAGTAAGTATTAAGTCATGATAAAAAAAAATAACAGGTCATGGGGTGCCTGGGTGGCTCAGTTGATTAAGTTACCAATTCTTGATTTTGGCTCAGGTCATGATCTCAGGGTCCTCGGATCAAGTCCTGTGGTGGTGGGGTCCACGCTCAGTGGGGAGTCTGCTTGAGGATTCTCTCTCTCCCTCTCCTTTTAACCCTCCCCCCCCCCACAAACACACCCACACCCTCTCTCTCTCAAATAATAATAATAATAAAAAAACTGTTCATGTAAGGAAACCATCCACCATTAGGAATGAGACAAACACAACACAAGGAAGGATTAGGACCTTAAGGACATGAAGCTGTATAACGATGTGAGTGACATAACAAAATGAAAATCTGTAAAACAATCAGATTTTAGAAAAAAGAGGGATGCCTGGGTGGCTCAGTGGTTGAGCATCTGCCTTCGGCTCAGGGTGCGATCCTGGGATCTGGGATCAAGTCCCACATTGGGTTCCCTGCATGGAGACTGCTTCTCCTTCTGCCTATGTCTCTGCCTCTCATTCTGTGTCTCTCATAAATAAATAAAATCTTAAAAAAAAAAGATTTTAGAGAAGGGAATCATGGTGGAAGAAGGGGATACTATAAGAAAAGATATATTTGGAAAATAAGCAAATTAAACTTTTCTTTAAAAAAGATTTTATTTACTTATTCATGAAAGACACACAGAAAGAGGCAGAAACATAGGCAGAGGGAGAAACAGGGTTCCTGCAGGGAGCCTCATGTGGGACTTGATCTCAGGACCCCAGGATCACGACCTGAGCCAAAGGCAGACACTCAACCACTGAGCCATCCAGGTGCCTGCAAATTAAACTTTTAACAATGAAAAATAATCATTGAAAGTAGAAAAACCCTCTGTGGATGGGATAAAGAGCAGGCTATACAGGTCTGATGAGATAATTAGGAAACTGGAAGTCTGTTCTGAGGAAATTACTAGAATGCCACAGAAAGATTATGAGATGGGAAAAATGAAAGACAGTTTTCGAGGTGGGAGTAGAATGCCTATGGAATGAGACAGACCAACACAAGTCCAATTGGAATTCCAGAAAGGGAGAAGAGAAAAGAGACTAGGAAAAAGCAGTATTTAAAAAAGAGAATGACAGAGACTTTTCCAAAAGAAAAGACATGTCTAACTGCATGTGAAAATGAGATTCTTTTTAGTTTTAGCTGGACCAAAAGATTGAGAACAATTCAACAGGAGACAACTATGACCTAGATTTAAAAGTTAGCTTCTTGGTCACAAATGCAAGACACACTAATAGATTGCAAAACTGGTCTGATGATGAGTCAGTTGCCTGCTTTTGACCTACATAAGACAGTAAAGATGAAGAGAGTTCATCTCTGAAGAGAGCCTTAGAAGGGAGTTGTCAAGAGAGTTACTGATATGCTATGTTTTCATGACCATCGTGGAGGAGGAGCAGGAGGATGCTTTGCCCTCATTTCAGGCTAAGAGAAAGTGACTTAGTGGTGCTGCTTGGCCAGCCCAATATGTGTTTCCTGTATTGGAGGATCCTAGGGAAGGTCTATGACTCATTCCTGAAAATTCTAACATCAAGAGTCCGTGGTAGAGCCACTCTTGCCTGGTAGCAGAACGGTAAGTTGTGGCTGCAATATTGGGACAGGGCTGCACTTCCATTAAATGTAGCTAAAGATTGCTTTCTGAGCTGCAGAGGGGAAGATGTGAATTGGAATAACTTTACAGTTTTGAATTTATATTGGACTAGCCCAAAATTATGTAATTGTTAGGTTATTATCTGAGATTTCATATTGGAATGGGGAAGGAATTGCAGAGAAGGTCTGAAGGGACTGAAAGAAGAATCAAATTGGCTTTTTCTTACACCTTTCTTTGGGTCTAGCTTAATGAAAACAGTGTCTAAATATGAACCTTCAGGGGCACCTGGGTGGCTCAGTGGTTGAGTGTCTGCCTTTGGCTCAGGACATAATCCTAGGGTCCTGGGATCAAGTCCCACATCAGGCTCCCTGCAGCCTCCCTCTGCCTATGTCTCTGCCTCTCTGTGTCTCTCATGAATAAATAAATAAAATCTTTAAAAAACATGACCTTCAAATTGTGAAATTACAAAGATCACAGTTAATATAAAATCAATTTGTATTTATTGCCAATTTTAGTAACATAATGAAGAAAGAGAAAAACCTTCCCTTCTTTAGAGTAGAAATGAACCTCCAAATGTTATACTCTGAGAGGATACATCACTGATGTGATATTCCCAGGCAAGGATGTATCATCTGAATCTAATGGAGATAAACTTGAGAAACTAAAAATGAGGAATATTCTATTTAAACACTGGGAAGGGGCTGTAATAAAATGGTAAGTGTCATAAAAGACAGAGAAAAGCTGTATAAAGAGTGTAGAGTCATGAAGGGGCTAAAGATATATGACAGCTAAATCAATACCTAAGACTAGCTTGGATTGTGTACTTTGGGGGTAGGGGAGAGGATGCTAAAAAGAACATTATTGGATCAATTGAAAAAATCAGAATAAGGATGAAAGATTAAATACAATGTATCATTCTTTAATTTACTAAAGTTGATAACTGTACTGTGGGCTATGCAATAGAATGTCTAGGGAAATGTACACTCAAGTATTTAGCAGTAAAGAGCATGATATGCATGACTTATCTTCAAGTGATTTGGAAAAAAATGTGTGTGTGTGTGTGTGTGTGTGTAGAGAGAGAGAACAAATAAAGCAAAAGGAGTAAGAGGTTAATAGTTGGTGAATTTAGGTAGATGGTATATGAATATTCTTGAACTATTTTTATTTTGCAAATTTTCTTTAAAATTGAAACTATTTTTGAACATTAAAAAATGCAAACACAAACAAAAAATAAATGAGGAACCAGAGAGATGAAATAGATTGCCTACAGTGAGATGATGTCATGGCAGCAGAGTTCTCATGAGCAACAGTTGAGTCCAGAGACAATAGGATTATTTTCAAGCTGCTTAAGGAATGCAACCTTCAATCTTCAGTGATTTTTATCCTCTCTAAACTATTTTTCAGGGGTGAAGGCCAAATAAAAAAATTGAAAAAATAAAAATACTTAGATAAAGATTAATTTTTTAATTTTATTTAATCTTTATGTCCAATGTGGGGCTCAGACTTATGACCCTGAGATCAAGAGTCATGTGCTCCATTGACAGAGCCAGCCAGGTGCTTCCAAAATATTAGCTAATAATGAAAATGATCACTCACCGTTTCTTGCTGAAAGAGCCACTAAAGGATGTACTTCAAGGAGAAGAAAATATAGTTCAGAAGAAAGGACTGAGATGCAAGAATACAAAGTTGAACAAAGCAATTAGTAAGTGTGAGCAAATCTAAATAAAATTTGACTAAAAATAAAACTTTAAATGATTTTATTTTGTGGTTAAAGATGTGGAACTAAAATTTTAGACAATAATAACATGAAAGATGAGAGGATGATCCACAGTTAAAACATTTTAATATTTTACTTTAAAAAAAGATTTTATTTATTTATTTGATGGAGAGAGACAGAGCATAAGCAGGGGGAGTGGCAGGTAGAGGGAAAGAGAGAAGCAGGCTCCCCGCTGAACAAGGAGCCTGACACAGGGCTCCATCCCAGGATTCTGGGACCACGATCTGAGCGGAAGGCAGACACTCAATTGGCTGAGCCACCCAGGCGCTCCTCTAATATTTTCTTTATGGCAACCATAGATTTTAATGATTTAAGCTAAATTAAAAGAAAATAGACAGAATCTGTAATTTCTTAGATGGTTAGAGGAAATAGATAATAAAGACAACATGATGCTCCTTTTCCACCAAAAAAGGGTAGGAAAGGAAAAAGCATAAATAGAAAAAAAAATGCAAAATAAGGATGGTGGAAATAAATTCGAATCTATTGGTAATCACAAAAAATGTAAAAATTCATAGGATGAGAAACCACATAGAAGTCAAAACAAACTGACTAGATCTGTGTGTATCTACAGGCATCTCAGAAACATTGTACTGGGTGTACCAAATGAGATTCAAAAGGATACACATCCTTTGGGACCACTTTGCAAAATACAAAAAGACGCAAAACAATGGTATTTATTGTTTATGAATATAAGAATATGTAGCAGAATTGTGAGTGGAGGAATACACATCAATTTAGTGGTTATCTCAGGAGAAGATAGGAGTGGATGGGATGGGAGGAAGGTAAGTGGGTGCTCCTAACTTTAGCTGCACTTTTATTTTCCTTAAGAGAACCACTCTTGAAGCAGTCATGATAAAAAGTTAATGTGTTACATTTGGGTTGTAGAATGTGAGTGTCTATTATATTAATTTCTGGATTTCTTTTTGTATTTAAAGGAGTAATTTAAAAAGCCACAAAATCTCTCCAGTTTATGTTTAATTCCGTTTTTCCAAGGACAGAGAGACGATACAGTTCTGCTCTCATGGATGTGGTTTTAGGTAAGGATGCGGTTATTCTTTGGTTTCCCCTGGATTCATGGCCTCTGTGCTGAGTCCCATGGACTGGGGCAGCCAGGTTCCCTCATCAGTTGGCTTTCAGGTTCAGCCCAGGGGAGGCACAAGGGAGGAGCCTGGAGGGTGAGATGAAGAGAGGTCTGAAAATTTCTTCCATGCTTCTTCCTGCTTTGGTGTCCCGTGGCTATAGTTGCCTCCTTCCATAAGCACGACTCCACCAAATGGCTCTTCCTTCAGGGTTCCTGCTCTCATTGGGCTCTACTAATATTATTTCCTGCTCCTGTGTCAACACGCCTGGGGGTGTTGACCATTTCTCACCTTTGCTTGTCTCCTATATGCCTTACCATATTCCTTGTTTGTTTCCTTAAACTTGTTGGAAACTCTGAGAAAGATACCTGCATTAAAAATTTTGCATTTTAACTTCTTGGGATGACATAATAAGACACTGTGAAAAATCAAAAATGATTTTTTTTTTTTAGTTTATAAAACTTCTTTGCCATGGATGAAAAGATTGATAAGGTGACCTCCATGTCTCAGCCCATTGTGCTATCTGAGCATGTGTGGTTGACAACTTCTTGGGGAAAAGGAATCATGGCTGACATACACCAGAAGAACTGCTCATGCACCAAAGGTCTTAAGATTTCTTGAATGGTATCATTTGTGTTTTATGATTTCATGTACTCAGTGAATTTTGATTGAGTGCTGCTTTGTCCCAAGAACTGTGTATGTAGGGATACGTTGTTGAGCAAGAGGGAATAGTCTTGTCCTCAAGGAGCTTCAGTAGATGGGGAAGGTAGGCAGACCTAGTATGAAGACATATGGTAAATTCTAGGAAGATGGAGGTAGTGAGGGGGTCCCAGGAGGTTTATCCCATCCAGTCTTGAACCATAAGAGATAGTTTTACAAGGGAAATAACATCTAATCTCAAACTTGAGGTTTATATACTAGTAAGCCAGATTAAGGAGAACAGCTGGTAAGAAGGGATGGGTTTTAGTTTAAGATGTTCTAGGTAGAGAGAAAGACAACTTGGACAAAGACCAGCAGGGGATAAAAAGCATTTGGGAAATTGAAAGTATATCTCTTGGGTTAATGTATAGATTGCAGGAAAAAGGGGGAGAAAAAAAGCAGAGGTCAGATCTTGAAAGGCCTTTTAAGTAAGTTTAAGGATAGGAGTGTTATTATGAGGTCAGTGAAGAGCTGTTAAATCTTTTAAAGTAGGTGGTATACATATTATAATGATATTTGCATTTAAGAATGATTATCCTGAGAATGAATTTGAAATAAATAAAACTAGAGGGGAGTTATCTTAGTAGGTCTCTGGGGTAACCCGGGCCAGAGATGATGAGCTGGGCTTGAGTCAGTTGGGTCAGACTGAATGGCTACAGCAGATAGGATGGCTAACATGGACAACCTGAACCCATCCTGTCACATTCAGGCAATTGTTGTCATTATTTTGCCTGGCAAAAAGCAAACTGTCATCTCCTTGCTGGGTTTTACAGACTGTGAACTCCCTGCAGGCAGGGAATATACATTTTTAAAAAAGATTTATTTATTTATTCAGGGCACGGGGAGAGTCTTAAGCAGACTGTGGACTGGGAGTGGAGCCCCATGTCGGACTTGATCTCACGACCCTGAGAGCGCGACCTGA
Source organism: Canis aureus (assembly GCF_053574225.1). Classification (NCBI taxonomy): domain Eukaryota; kingdom Metazoa; phylum Chordata; class Mammalia; order Carnivora; family Canidae; genus Canis; species Canis aureus. Next base: position 49,749,072 of record NC_135612.1, on the reverse strand, counting down.
GCCAAAACCAAGAGTCAGGTGCTTAAGAGATTGCACCACCCAGGTGGCCGAGGCAGGGTACATTTTGTAACCATCTCTGTGTCTCCAGTACTTTGAGGGGTGCTCAGGGAATGACTATTCTTGAATAAAGGAATCTTAGGGACAGTTTTTTTGATGCAGTGGTCATCCTGATGACTTCCAGACCCAACTAGGAAAGTTCAATAACAATTGTGAAGTCAATGTCTAGAGCTATTTTTCAGAGGCACAGGAAGGCGTGCGTGCTTTAACTTGGTTCACCATGCATATTGAAATGCGCAGGCTGCTTTTGCCTGACTCAGTTCTCTTGTGCCATCTGCTGGGACGAGCATTTCATGGCACACCAAAGTGAGATAAGCAATGAAGACAAGTCTGAAAGCTTTGTGGGAGAAACAGCAGACAATCCCCTGGGCAGCCTTGCAGTTTCGTTGGGGAAACAAGTGTTGTGCCCAAGCCACAGTCTGTTTGCTGCTAATCTTTAGTAGTTTCCCAAGACAAATATCCCTTTCTACCGGTTTTCATGTAGACGATCTTAAATCCCTGTATTCTCCATCAGGTTTTGCAACAATCCAGTGATACCAGCCGCTATTATTGTCACTGGTTTTGAAACTCAGATAGGGAAGCACAGAGTTTTAAGTAAAATGCCAGTTCTGAGCAGTGAACAAGTGGCCGAGGAAGCACTGAAGTCTGTTTTACTCCCAGTTGCACAAAACATTTCAAACACAGTAAGAGAGAGGTCAAGAGTGGCAGAGATAAGCTGCTTAGCCTTAGCATGGACAGGGCGGTGGAGCAGAGAAGGCTGGCTTGCTCGGTATGTGCACTTCAAATGCCAAGTATTGGTAGGGGGTGGTTAAGGGGGCGGCGAAGGGGGAGCTGCAGCAGCAACTTTCCTGCATCATCCATTCCCCAGGGACAACTCAAGGTGATGTCCCTGAGGGAAAATTTTTTAGAATTCTATGAAAATTGTTAGAGCTTGCACCAAGATGGTACCTAAAGTCTTTGGTGAACATTGTCAAACAAAATAGACACTGCTATTTTGGTTAACATATATGGTTAAAACAAAGAAACTAGCAGACCATCCTTTTATCATTTAAGCTTGTTATTCTTATATTAAATACATACTTGCATAAATCCACAAATATACTCTTGACATTAAAAGACCCAAACATTCAGGGAAAGCTAAAAGTCTCCTTTGCTTTTCCCAAAGATACCGCAGTTAGTGGTATGCTTACAGATCTTTTTCTGTGTGTTTATTATACACACATGGTTCCTACGGGAACGTAGAATATGGTTTAATGTTTTGTCCACCTATATGAATGATATCTTGCTGGACTGCCCTGTCCTGCCATCTCCAACCGAGGGCCATACACTCTCCTGACCCATTGGGATGTGCAGTTGGGTTTCCATGAGGCTCCTCCTGGGGCGCCCTATCTAACTGCCCAATAACAGCCATCCTCTGCCCCGCTCCTGTCCTCCCCACATCACGCCTCCAGGCTGGCTGCTCTCTGCAGCTCATATCCAGCTTTTTTTTTTTATTGTGGCAAATATACATAACATAAATTTTTACTATCTTAACCATTTTTAGGCATTCAGTTCAGTGACATTAAGTACATTCACATTGTTGTGTAACGGTCAACACCATCCATCTTCAGAATGTTTTCATCTCCCCAACTCTGCAGCTGTGAAACACTAGTTCCCCATTTTCTTTCCCCCAGCCCCTGGCCACCATCTTCCTACTTTCTGCCTCTATGAATTAGATGATGCCAGGTAGCTCATATAAGTGGAATCATATGGTATTTGTCTTTATGACTGGCCTATGTGGCTTAGCATTGTGTCCTCAAGGTTCATCCATGTCATAGCATGTGTCAGAATTCCTTTCTATTTTGAAACTCAGTATTATTTCATTGTATGTATAGACCACACTTTGTTTACCTATTCATCCACTGATGGACATTTAGGGTGTTTCTTCTTCTTGGCTATTGTGAATAAAGCTGCTATGGACAATTTAGAAAATATTATTTTATACAGCAAATTCACAACCTTATACGAACTAGTTTTGTGTGTTTTCTTCTTTGCAACCACATAATCCCAGATGAATATACCTTCAATCTTGTCAAAGCTCCTGAAGACCAAACTGTAATAATCTTATTTATAAAAATAAATTAAACCAAGTTGGGCATATTGCCTAGGAAATTTGTATGACATAATTGTAAGAAGAATACTGTCCGTTGATACATTTGACTATTGATTTCTACCAGTCACAATGAGAAATTGGGGATGAAAATGTGTGGGTATTTTGTAAGGTTTGGACTAGAGCCAGTGATGTGACAAACTGGAATTCTCAATTTGTAAGAATGCTATCCTTGGGTTTGTTGAATCTTTTAGGTCTTTCCTGACCCTTCCACAACTAGAGGACAGAGAATATAATAAGGGACATTGTTCTTCCCTCTCAGGACATTGGCTTATTTTATGTATCTCTGGAATCATGAAGAGAGCACAGATTGGGGATTAGGCAATTTTAAATCAGAACAGTCACTTTACCGTATCTTGACACATGTAAACATAGGCAAGTTCCTTAATTTTTCCTAACTTACAGTTCCCTTAAATGATGAAAGTAAATGCACATCTTCTAAGTTCTGCTGAGAAGAGTAAATGAACTGACATATGCAAAGCACCTCACATTCCTGAGTCAGAGGGTACATAACAAAAAGTAGCTGCCTTTGTGATCAATCTTATTCATCAGTTTGAGATACAGATTTATTTTAATATTTAACTTAAATCATTCTATTATCCTGTCCTAGTTAGAGTGAAAATGCATTTTTTCTTTTCCTGCTATCCTCTTTTCTGTGATAACTCCCAGCAGGGGTACTCCATGATTCCTGTCTACTGTCATCTCCAGCAGAGAAAATGGGAAAATCAGTGTCCAGGATTTTTGGCTGCTGTTGCTGGTCCTGCCACACAGTGTCGCTGTTGAAGCAGACAACTTTGTCACGGGGTGCCATCCTCCTGGCTCAAGCCCAGTGATGTTAGGGAAGGGGGAATGGAACATAGTGATCTGAGAGCAGCTCTTGTATCTCATCTCAGCATGCTGCAGAGATCACCTCTATGTATGTACTTGTTGTGATCCAAGCAAAGTTATAAGACCACTGTGTGTGCAGGAGACAACTTCACCCCTGTACATCCTGCCCATGGCTGGGGCTCAGTCTTGCTGCCTGTTTACTTCTCAGGTCTTTGGGTGATACAGCTAGAAACTCCACAATAGATGGCTTTTTTGCATGTGAATGGTTACCACCATGCTCAAATAATTAGCGTCTTCTCTCTGGCAGTATTTGCTGGCAGGTTCCTGCTTCAAAGAGGCCCTTGTAGGACAGCCAGCTGTGACCCAAGGTTGGAATACCCGTCTTTGGGTGCATCTTTGCACAGATGAGTTCCTTGGGCCTGGCTGCTTCTGTCCACACTCACACGAAATGGGCAGGAATCAGGAGGCAGATAGTGCTGAAGAAATGCTGGATGGGGATCCCTGGGTGGTGCAGCGGTTTGTCGCCTGCCTTTGGCCCAGGGCGCGATCCTGGAGACCCGGGATCGAATCCCACGTCGGGCTCCCGGTGCATGGAGCCTGCTTCTCCCTCTGCCTGTGTCTCTGCCTCTCTCTCTCTCTCTCTCTCTCTCTGTGTGACTATCATAAATAAATAAAAATTAAAAAAAAAAAAAAAAAAAAAAAGAAATGCTGGATGTATACCAGTTGCTGACTCCTGTCACTAAAGCCAGATCTCAGGTCTTTAAATGTATCAAGGGTGCCCACCGTGGAAAAGGCATTCATGAAGAGATACCCAAGATAAATAGTCTCGTCCAGAAAGCAGGTTGCTAAACTGTGTGTACAATATGATTCCATTTCCCCCTATTTTTTTGCACTTCTCTGTTGTCTGAATTTATTTTTATAAAGTGTGTGCATTACTTTTGCATATAGCAAAAATGATAAAGATTAACAAACATACTCTATTCTGCTGGCATATTGGTCAGGAATAGAGCCATCCCCTAAAGAAGAAGTAGGGAGTACTGTGGCATCTTTATAAGAATTGTTTTTGGAGAAATTGGGAAACCTGTACTATCAATTTTAAAGTGATGAGCATAAAATAAAATCCACAAGGTAATGTAAAAGTATATCTTCTTTCCTTAAAAGGTTTCTTATAAAGGGCACCGGGGTGGCTCAGTCGGTTAGGCATCTGACTCTTGATCTCAGCTCAGTTCTTGATCTCAGGGTCATGAGTTCAAGCCCTGTGCTGAGCTCCATGCTGGGTGTGGAGCTTACTTAAAAAAAAAAAAAGGATTCTAAAAAGATCAAAACAATATCAAATTCTTACAGTAACCATACCCTAAGGACAACAGCAGAACCAGTTGAGAGCAGACAGTGTTTCTGCTTACTTGTAGCCTAGAGAAATTTCTTTGTTTTCTCTGCATGCAGGCTTCCTTTTTCTGTTCTTACTTTTGATCAAGTGGTTGGTGACTATATTCTTTCCATTTGATTATGTCTCTATGATGCATAGTGTCTGAGTAGCATGCATCATTCACTTAGAGATTAGAAACTGAGTAAATGAGGAAAATTGACATTTAAATGTCTATAATGTACTGAGCATTGGACCAGTGGTTTCACTGTTCTCATGGTCTAATGGCTTTGAGTCCAAAGGGGTTTAAGAGAAAATCCAAAGATCTAACCTTTTTTCCCCCAGTTCAGTTTTCTAAAATAGGGTTTATTTATTTATTTATTGATCTATTTTTAAATAAAATATTTTATTTATTCATGAGAGACACACAGAGAGAGGCAGAGACATAGGCAGAGGGAGAAGCAGGCTCCCTGTGGGGAGCACAATGTGGGACTCAATCCCAGGACCCTGGGATCATGACCTGAGCCAAAGGCAGGCACTTGACCACTGAGCCACCCAGGTGCTCCAGGCTTTATTTTTTAAAGCAATTTTAGGTTCATTGGAAAACAGGAAGGTACAGAGAATTCCTTCCCATATACCCTCTACCCCACATATGCATAGCTTCCCTATTATCAGCCTCCTCCACCAGAGATACATTTGTTACAGCTGATAAACCTACATTGACATATTACTATCATCCAAAATTAGGGTTCATTCCTGGTGTTGGACACATTGTGGGTTTGGACATGTGTATAATGACACTCATCTACCATTATAGTGTCATACAGAGTAGTTTCACTGCCCTAAACATCCATTACACTCTGACTTTTATCCCTTCCCCACCTCTTAACCCTTGGAAACCACTGATACTTTTACTGACTCCATGGCTTTGTCTTTTCCAGAATGTCATGTAGTTGGAATCATGCAGTACACAGATCTTCTCAGGTTGGCTGCTTTCATTTAGTGATATGCACTTAAGTTTCCTCCATGTCTTTTCATGGAGTAATAGCTCATACCTTTTTATTGCTGAACAATTTTCCATTGTCCAGATGCACCACAGTTTACTTATCCAGTTGCCAGCTGAAGGACTCCTTGGTCACTTCCTGGTTTTGACAATTATGAATAAAACTTCCATAAGCATCCATGTGTGCTTTTGGGTGAACATGTTTTCAGCTCCTTTGAATAAATACCAAGAAGATGCTGGCTTAATGAAGATGTGTGGCTCTTGGCTCCTGCATCTGTGAACCTGAGAGCTACAAATATGTATGTATATTTCTTTATAACAACGGGGGAATTCAAATTTGTTCAAATAAAAAGTCTACTTTAGCTGCATTAATTTGGGTAGTATTAGCTGCTGGATTGGATTAACACCAATTCTCAGTGGATTAACACAATAAAAATATATTTCTCAATTCCCTGTCTAAACTGCTTAGGAAGCTTTCCATGAGGCAATTCAGGATCCAGGCTCCTTCTCTCTTGTGGCTCTGCCCTCCACTAGGTATGTAAGGTTCTTTTCATTCAGCCAATGGTGTGGGGAGGGAGCTTGTGTGGTGTGGAAGACACACATATTTCTTGATCATTTTGGCTTCCCAAGATAACATCACTTTTGCTCATATCTCATCGGTGAGCATGAGTCCTGCCTAGAAGCTGGGCCTGGGAATATCATGCCTACTGGATAGTCACTTCTCCGAAACAATTCTACTCCACGGAGGCGGTCACTCATCTTTGGTGGTCACTCAATCATTTCTACTATAGGTATAGTCATGACTCAAGGAAATGATTTTGAATTCTGGAAAAATTCAAGAGTTAATCTCCTCCAAAGTCACTTTTCAACTAGCAGTGAGTGGCAAGAAGGGGAGGTCATTTGGATGACCTCAGAGGGAAGGTCAAGTTTTCTCACAAATCATTGATTGACCAACATGCTATCTCCTCAACAGAGTGGTCCCATCCCACATGAAGCATATCTATCTGTCAACAAAGTCTTTGGAGGGGTAAAACATCCTCCATGGATTGTAAAGAATGTCAAATGTCAATGTATTTGCAAATATTATTAGTATAAATGAATGCCCTTTTGTGAAAGAAGTAGTCTCACCTCTAAAACACTGCTATTGGAATTTTTTATTGCTTTAGCCATTTGGAGAACAAACTGGTGTCGTATCTTGAAGTTGAAGTTGCGGGTATCCTGTGACCCAGCAATTCCATCAGTATTGTTGGTAAGGATTGACTTCCCAGTCAGGAACCCCAGACAACTAAAGAGTACAAACAACTGCATATATAAATGACTCCCAGTGGTTTCATTTTTCTACAAGATGACATCTGAAGAGCAGGAAAAAATTGACCATTCCTACGAGAGAGAAATCAATTCTTTTGGAATGCCACTGTTAGTAGCTGAAAATGCAATTGGCAGCAAGTTTCTAAATGGTGGAGATCATCATCCTCAAAGCAAGCCTATCTGAGATTCTGAATTTGAACAGGAAAAGATATCTGTGCCAACAAGAATCAAGGAAGTATTAGCTCTTACAGGTGCATGGGCAGATACATGAGAAGGGATCATATACCTTACAGTCACATTTTAACCAGTTAAAATAATTTTAAAAAGATTTTTAAGTAATCTCTGTAGCCAATATGAGGCTTGAACTCACAACTCTGAGATCAAGAGTCACATGCTCCATTGACTAAGCCAGCCAGGCACCTCCTAGTTTTTAAAAAATTAATACAATTATTGATTCAGGGGCAAGAAAAAGTATAGAATTTATCTATTGTAGGGTAAGTGGGGATTTATAGATAATAATTTGCTTTGCAGACTGAGTATTCAAGTAATATGACAGGAGCATGGCATGATCACGAGAGTGGCATGTATAGAAAATTTTCTTTTATGTGGGGACTTACCTGAGGACCTATTCTCTTCAGAAGATGCTGGAAATATAAGATGTAGATAAAATAAAATAGGTCTCAGAACAAAAAACATGTCACTAACTTCATGGGCTAAAGCTCACGCCTTTTACTCACAGTGATTTCCTTGCCATATCACTCAGAGCTTACTTAATTTAATTTTGTGTTTCTGTCTAGTAAGCTTGGTTTGCTGATTCTTCCTTTAAGTAGCAGTGAGAAGGAACAAATTAGAAGTGCAGTGTGTGTGTGTGTGTGTGTGTGGTGGGATGTGGATGTTCTATTAGAATAATGGTTCTTAACTAGGGGTGATTTTGCCTCTCCCCTCACTAGGGGACATTTGGTGATGTCTGGGGACATTTTTTATGGCCATGACTAGGGAGGAAGGGAGAGCTGTTATTGGCATCCAGAAGATGATAATATCATAAGACACACAGGACAACCCCCTCCACCAACATAAACAAGAATTATCTACCCCAAATGTCAATAGCGCTGCCCTTGAAGCAGTCATAAGGACATCCGCAAGATGTGTGTGGCTACTTACAACCTAACAGTGAAGAAGGAGGTGGAAAAATGATAAAAACGCGCATAGGAGCTTTAAAAAATTAAATTTACAAAAGCATGTCAATGTGGCATGGTTTAGCACAGAGGCAAAGAACTCTATGCATGTCAATAACCCCTGAGGCTGTCTCTGTATCAGAGCACTGATAATGGCTGTTCAAATAATGTTAATATATTCAGTTTAATAAAATAGATGGGTGATCTTTATTACCTGCAGCTAGGCGGGAATGTAGATGGCAGACACTGATATCACTGATAAACATATACCTCTGACCTCAGCCTGGAGCTAAGGGATTGCTACCCAGTGCACTGGAGGCAGAATTTATGTGGGTAAGGACATACATTTGGGTGCTCCAGCCCTGTCACGGAGTGACCTTGGACACAAGATTTTAAGTCTTCTGAGCCTCTAGAGGGAAATAAAATATCTACTATGATGAGTGATGTGGAGATTAAATAAAAATACTTGTACCTGATGCATCGAACGCATTTAATAAACGATAGTTCTTATTACTGTAGCTATGATTAAGAGAGTATTCATTATAACAAATAATATTTATATTTATGACATTTTTATAATAACAAATGAGAAATAAAAGGTAGTTTTTATGAATAATCTGATGTCCTGAGGTCTAGACATTTGGGCGTCTTGGTGTTTGGCAAACAAAAGGCTGTTGGCACAAAGTCAGTGACCTGTCTTCTGGTGGCCAAGCTCACTCACCCATTCACAGACAGCTGTGATGGGTTCCTGGTACACAGTTGGGGGGGGGTGCGGGGGTCCCTCCAATCCAGACAGGTCTCCAGGATTGGAAGAGGAGAAAGAAGGAAAGTAACAGAAAATTCATCTGACCTTGAACCACTGATGGCATGATGCTCTTGCTGAATTTCCTTAAGCCAACAGCCAGCTCAGTGCTGCTGAACAACCACTAGTCTTGATTCTTCTCACTGCTTCAGGCTAGGAAAGCAAAGGAACTCCGCAGGATTGCGTATTGTACTAACTGATTTCTATCAGGAAAAACTCGGTATCCACGAAGCAGTCAGGCATCCAGGACATGTTTAAGGACATCAGTGACTGTCCCTCCTTTAACTCCCAGACTTCTAACTCCTTCATCTTCAGACAGAACTGGGTCAGCATCCTGGCGTTGTCGCTTACTAACTTACCTTGGCTAGACAACTTGTGACTGATAGAGAAGCAAGTTACTTTATCTCTCTAAGCCTCGGTTTCTTTACCAGTAGAATGGGAAAGTAATAACTCTTCTATTTTTCAGTTTTGTTTAATACATCTCAACCATATTATTAAATAAAGATTAAATGCACATATTCAATGACTATTAAATGTATTTATTAGATAAAATAATGTCTGGGAAGCATGTCCCTGAGAGTTGGCATAAGAACTCCATGAATGTTAACTGCTCTTTTTATTATTAATTATTACCACCCTTGGGATGGATTTGAATGACCCCAATAATCTTGGTCTTAAAGTGGCACTGCTCTTAAGGAGAGTTTATCTATTGGATTTACCAATATAATAATACTGTGTGTGGGTGTGTGTGTCATGATCTCAGGGTCATGGGAGGCATCCAGGCTTGTCCCTGTCCTTCTGCCTCTGCCCTCCTCCCCACCCCCCATCTCTCACTCTCTCTCTCTCTCAAATAAGTGAATAAAATCTTTTTTAAAAATTCTTTATTTAAATTCAGTTTAGTTAACAAATACAGTATTGTTAGTTTCAGGGGTAGAATATAGTGATTCATCAGTTGCATATAAAATCCAGTGCCCTCCTTCATGCCCATCACCCCATTCCTCCCCCATCCCATCCTCCCCTCCAGCAACCCTCAGTGTGTTTCCTGGAGTCAGCATCTCTTATGATTGCCTCCCTCTTTATTTGTTTATAAATAAATAAAATATTTTAAAAAAGAAATGATAAACTCCTCTCTTTTTTAAAATCCTTTTATACTTTTATGTGGGTAAAGGGATATGTTTTGGGATATCCCAAGTGTTATTTCAAATACTCTGGATTATGCCCCCCCCCCTTAAATTATTGTCTGTTGTAGAAGCTAATGAACAGCATGGGTCCTCACCAGCTGGAGCCTGATGTCCACTGTGAGAACCTCCTGGCTCTGCTCGGGTAACATTTCGTGTTTGAAGGCATTTGTGTATATAAAGGATGGGACTTGTCTCACTCAGGACAAGCTTTCATTTCTCACTGTCTGAGCAGATAAAGGTGGAATAGCAGAGTTGTCGGTGGAGATCACTTGAAATACTGGTTTGCTCTGGGGCTTAGACCTGGATCGTCTTCTCTTTTAATGCCAACTTCCCCGATGATTTCTCCCTGTCTGCTGGCTTTGAATACCATGAGCATGCTGATGACTCTCAGACTTTTCTCAGCAGCCCAGACTTCACTCCAGAGGCCAGTCTTGTCTATTCAGCTGCCTACTTGATATCTCCACTTGGCAGTCCAGTGGGTAATCCAAACTTGACAATGCAGAACCACACTCCTGATTCCAGACACGACCAACCCTCATGAAGCCCACCGCCATCTAGCTCCGTAACTGGCTCCACGCCAATAATGAATTGTCTGCTCTTTGTCTCCATCCCTGAGAGGGGGGTCCATGAATCCATGGACTCTCCCATGTGATATCTGTGTCTTTGTTAATCGTGGTGGGCCTCTCAAGAGGTGACTCAGGACAAAGGCTGACCCTGTCAGAAATATCAAGCATGTGATTAGATGGTTGGGGCTTGGAGCCAGGTGATACCAGCTTGATGCCTGAAGGAGGAGGGGAGCTGGGGATTTAATTTAGCTCTGTGGCCAATGATTCAATCGACTGTGCCTATGTAAGGAAACCCCAGTAAAAACTCTGGACACCAGGGTTGAGTGAGCTTCCTGATTGGTGACACACATTGATGTGCTGGGAGGGTGACCAGTCTGAGGGACACAGAAGCTTCAAATTTGAGACCTTCCCAGACATTGCCCTATGTGTCTCTTTATTCAGCTGGTCTTGATTTGTATCTTATATGATAAAATGAAGTATAGTGTTTTCCTGAGTTCTGTGGGTTTTTCTAGCAAACGATCAAACCTGAAGGATATTGGAAGCTTCCAAGTAGGTAGCCAGTTGGTTAAGAAGTGTGGGTGGCCAGGGGCTCTGGAGCTGGTGTCTGGAGTGAGGGGAGTCTTGTGGAGGACCATGCTCTAAACCTGCTCAGTCTGACCTTTGTTCGGGTGCTTGGTGTCAGAGCTGCATTGCACCAACCCCTTTGTAAAGGCTTTGGAGTGACGTGTCACACATCATTTCTGTCTTCCCCTCTACCTCCACATCCAATCTACCAGAAGTTCTGTTGTTTCTGCCTCTACAACGTTGTCTTAGCCCATCTACTTCTTCCCGTCCCTGCCACCACCTTCCCATGCCAGCCACCATTGTTTCTTGCCTGAACATCGTGACGGCCCCATCGTTGATCCAGGCATCCTTTCTGATCCATTAACACCATGATACCCAGTCTATACTTCAAAATCCCTGGGGCACTTAGAAGAAAATACCTAGTACTAAAACAAAGCCTGGGCATCAGTATTTTTAGGAAGCTGTCCAGGTGATTCTAAGAGACAGCCAAGGTTGAAAATCAGAGCATTGATATGACGAGCTCTTTACTGCCTCTAGGCCTTTGTCCTTGCTGTTCCTCCCCCTGGAGTTCTGTTCCCAGCTCTTGAAATTGCCAGATCTCAGTTCAGACATCATCTCATCCAAAAAGACTACCTAACGTTGTTCCCTGTTTTCCTTTCTTTTCATTATTTTGTTTCCTTCGTACTACTTATCTTATTCTATAAGTATCTTATTTATTTAGGTTGACTTGTATCTGTCTCCCCCAGTGGAATGAGTACCATGAAGATAGAGCTCTTATTTGCTGCTACATCCTCAGTGCTTAGCACAATGCTTGGCACTTACAGATGCTCAGTAAATACTTTTGAAGTGTTTCTAAAACAGGTGATTGCATAATGCATAACTGAAAAAACTAAGTAATGCTCTCCATGGAAAAATAGTACTCAGGGAATTTAATAGTGTTTTTGTTCTTTATGTAACATATTTGTATCTATATCTCTATAGACATACATATGCATGAATATGTATATAAGTATGCATACATGCACACACGTACATAATTATGCATAATATATGAGTGTTATATACAGTGTTTTCTCAAAAGGATAATTCTTGAAGAATATTTGCCTGAGTGTGAAAATGTGAAGTACATGAATTCCATGAGCCCCAAATAGCACTGGAACATCATGCTTTGGGCTGTCAGATTGGAGGTTGTTCAAGTTGGGGTCCCAGACTCAAAGTCTTCATGGAACATTCCCTTTGCCTGACCAATTCCTGGCCATCACTCAGGCCTCACTTTCAGTTTCACTCCCTTGCCCCAAGGTAGGAGTACCCCCTGGTGGAGATCATTGCAGAGGCTTCGATGCGCTTGTTTGTTTGATGCTTCAGCGCCCTGTCTCTCAAGGACTGTGTCCTGTCTGCATTCTCGCGGGGCAGCAGACGCAGTGCCTGGTACACACCTGGAGCTCCACATGTGCCCTGGATGCACTTGAGCAAAGGGCAGCAGTAGGAAGGCTTCAGAGACATTCCGCTGGACTCAGACTCTGGCTGTCCTAAATCCTGGACAGAACCTCTTCCCCCTCATTTGTTAAAGAGGTAAAAGAGTCTCTACTTTCAAATATTTTGGGGATGGCCAAACTTGTCCTGGGAACTATGTTTTTGTTTTGTTTTATTTTGTTTTAAGTGGGCTCCACACTGGGTGTGGAGTTCAAACTCACAACCCTGAGGCCAAGATCTGAGCTGGAATCAAGAGTTGGACACCTAACCAACTGAGCCCCCTAGGCATCGCAGGAAATACGTTTAAAAGCTAAACTCATTAAATTTATATGATATAATATGATATATTAATTTTATCTTATTGGCTTTCCTAATATCTTTTCAAAGCAGAGCCCTGGCCCACCATCTCAGCACAGCCGTGCCCATGTGTGCATACCCCTCCACAGTTCTTTCACTCAGTAGCACATTTCTGAGTATCTTCAACTATAAGCAGGGCTCTGAGTTGCACAGATTCCATGGAGCTCAAGCTCCCTCCTGGGTCTCTAGCTTTGCAGAGACTCAGAGGATGAGTTAGCATCTGTGACAAGTAAACAGAAAACCCATGCTGGGATCTTCGGGTCACTTTTCTTCTCTGATCATTGAACAATAGCATGTACAGGGAAGTTGTGAGTCAGAATATTAAATCTGGGGAACTAGGGTGCCTGGGTGGCTCAGTGGTTGAGCTCATCTGCCTTTGGCTTAACTCATGATCCCGGGGTCCTGGGATGGAGCCCCTCATCGAACTCCCTGCTCAGCGGGGAGTCTGTTTCTCCTTTTCCCTCTGCTGCTCCCCCTGCATGTGCTCTCTTGCTCTCATAAATAAATAAATAAATAAATAAATAAATAAATAAATAAAATCTTAAAAAAATAAATCTGGGGAACTAACAGTAACTCATGCAATGAATAATTTTCAATCTGATTATCAGTGTCACTGAACTTAGTGGTGAGGCTTCGTTGCTGGATTACTGAGGTTTGGAGCCAAAACCTTCTTTTTTTTAATCCTTGAAATGTTTAGCTTACTTACAACCCCGGCAGGGGGGACAAGGGAAGGTTCCAGGCACAGGCAAGTCTGCTCCCTTGTAGGAAAATGAATCTCTTTCAATGAAATAAATTTGCTTCTGAAAGCTCTTTTTGGTGTTTCACCCTCTCTCTCTCTCTTTCTCTCTTTCACTTTCTGTAATTTCTGAGCAGATGCAGCAAGGCTGCAGTAAAGTAGGGCCCTGCCCCCTTCAAATTTGGAAATAAGGGAAATGAGACTGCACTCAGAAAATGGAATAGAAAAATTCATGCTAGAAGGGATTATCTACCTGTGGAATAAACTATAAGATTGTTTGTCTTAAATATTTAAGCAGAGGGGCACCTGGATGGCTCAGTAGGTTAGGCATCTGACTCTGGATTTTGGCTTAGGTCATGATCTTGGGGTTCTGGGATGGAGTCCCATATGGGCTCTGCACTCAGCATGGAGTCTGCTTGAAGATTTTCTCTCTCTCCCTTTCTCTCTGCTCCCTTCCCCCACTTGTATGCTTTCTCTCTCTCTCTCACTTCCTCTAAACAAATAAATCTTCAAAGTAAACTTAACAAAATAAATATTAAGCAAAGAGTTGATGGATACCCCAAGCTCTAAACAAGTAGAAGAATAAGGGCTCTATAGTCACAAAAAATCTACTTTCAAATCTGCACTTACCTTTCACTACTTGTATAATCTTGGACAAAGTTATTAATTTCTCTAAATCTTAGTTTCCTTATTTTGAGATTTTAAGCAGAAATGTATACAGTAGAGAACATATTGTAACAGTCAAATGAGGTAATTGTATCTGAAGCACCTGGATCACTGGTATTAAGGAAAAGGCAATCCTCAACATCATCATCTCATCATCCAGGTTACTAGGGCACTGTTTCAAGGAGGTGTGACTATTGGATGTGACCACAATTTTGGAAAAGGATTGTCAGCATTTATGGCAGCATTTGCTGCATGCTGGTGACCGGATGAAATGCTGTTCTTATATGTTAATCCAACAAGGCTGTGAGGTAGGTACACTGCCTCTCTCTGTTTTATAGATGAGGCCACTAGGGCACAGAAATAGAGTCACAGAGCTGAAAGTGGTAGAGACAGACCACCAGCTCGGGGGGATCTAGCTCCTGAGCTCAGGTGCCGAGCTACTGACTGTGTCAGCCTCCTTCCAAGGCACACCCTTTCACCCAATCCACTGCTGGCTCCCTGTATGAAGAAAGACTGTGGAAGAGAAAGGGAATGGTGGATGTAGGGGATAGGATGGGATAAAGTGATTCATATTACTGAAGGTATGGAGGCACAGCGAGAAGCCTATCAAATGTTTTCATTCTGGTTTAGCATTTTATCAGAAATTTGCATAGACCTTTTCATTTTTCTTCGTAGTGCTGTATAATATGTCATATGTTATAAGATATATAGTATTATAACGTATACCTATAAAATATTTTAAATATTATTTGCAATTGCTTTTATTCAATGCACTAGGAAGATAGAGCATGCTTGTAGGCTTTGGTTAATCTTATTTCCTTCTCTCTTTATTTCTTTGCCACATATTTATTGTAGGGTCTGCTTTGTGCTAGGCATCATGCTGCAGGAGTGTCCTCAGAGGTACTTAAATTCAAGAAGCACGGGCTTAGCACAGAGATAAGTTATAGCACTTTTCCAATCTCCATCCAAGGAAGATCCATCTTCTCCAGCCTAGTTGACTTTCATGGTCCTATGGAAGGCGGATTCCCACTGAGATGCCACTCACCATCTTAATCCTTGTTCTTATTTTATACATACAAGAAACTATCTGATGACTTGGATTCTGATTCATACATTCCACAAAGTCTGAGTCTTTTGGTCAGTGTGGTCATTATGTTACTCATTATAAATTAATAAACTGACATTCTGTGTTCTATTCACAAGTTTTTGAAAATTGTGTTAGTGTGAGATCACCCCTGAGAAGTGGTTACATTCTCTCTGACTCTTGATGCATAAATTCCTTGCCTGAGGAATCGACTCTGGAACTTGGTGAGTTTATCAAAATAGTGTCCCCTTTTGAGGTCTCCTGGTGCTCAGTTGGTATGTATGAATTTTGTTTGAAAACACTACATAATCAAATTTCCAGACAAGTGACAGGGCCCACTTTGGGTAAAGAAAAAAAGAAAAAATACTGTTCTTAGATTGGAAAATATTACTAATAATAGTTCTAGTCTCACAGGACTTTTTTGGGATTCATTAACAAGTTTTTGAGATTCATTCATGCCAAGCTATTTAGCTCTGAGTCATTTTTTTTCTCTGCAATAGAATGAACCTATGAATATACTACAATTCATTTACCCATTCTACTGTTAGTGGACACTAT
This sequence comes from Canis aureus, assembly GCF_053574225.1. NCBI lineage: Eukaryota > Metazoa > Chordata > Mammalia > Carnivora > Canidae > Canis > Canis aureus. The sequence goes on along the minus strand of NC_135612.1, from coordinate 49,733,202 downwards.
AGTTGGTGCTGAAAGCTGGTTTGCTTTGATAAATCATGCTGCTTGAATTTTCACATTCAAGTCTGCCAGTACACATGTGGATGCACAAGCTTCTTTAAGCTACCAACCTAAGGGCAAAACCACTGTATCAGAGTGGATGCAAATATTCAACTTTGCTAGGTCACTTTTCAAATGTTTATACCAATCTTAGTGGGTTTTGAGGTAAAAAAAAATCAATAAATGCTATAATTCATAATAAAGCTGTAAGCATGAATAATGAATAGGTTTTCAGGGAAAAACAATCACATTTGCAGTTTACTGATTTTGTACAAGTAAAAAAAAGATGATTTCTAAAAGGAAGATAAAGTGATAAGTATCTGAAAGTTGAATTTCAATGAATTGCTGATTCATTTGTCCCCTAGATCTATGTGTAAAGAAATTTTCCCATAGTGACACAAAACCTCTGGAGCTTTTGTATCATTTTCTTGCAAAGCACAAGACCTCTTATAAGTTAGTCGAGTTTCCTTCTCCCAGAAAATTGCAAGAAAAAGAAAAAAAAAAGATTTTCTTAAGAAACTGATTAATTTAATCACAGAGACCAAAAACTATAAAGGAATCATTTAAAGGAGCACTCTTCTAATAAAAAGCACAATTATCCTATTGTTTGAGTGCTTCAAAAACCATCCTGAGAGTTCAAGACAAACATTGTGTGCAGCAGGACACAGAGAGAGCCGCTGACAGAATGGGGTATTATGACAGTGTTGGATGCTGAATAAAATCGATAGCATACAATGTTGAAGAGCAATTGCACTGCCTGAAAATTCAGAGAGGTATCTGACTTTACATTTGGATATAGTCACTGAGGGGTGGTATTAGTTTCCTGGGGCCACTGCAAAAAGTGAGTACAAACTGTTGTGGGGGCTAGAAGTGTAAAATGAATTACCCCGAGCTGAAATCAAGGTTCTGGCAGGGCCATATTCCCTCTGGAGTCTCTAGCGCATACTTGCTCCTTACGGCTTCCAGCTTCTGGTGGCTGCTCTGTGACATATAACCACTGGTGTTTTTGCACAATTGGCAAGCATCACATGCTTTTCTTGGCTTGTGATAGCATCATTCCAATCTCTGCCTCCATCCTGGCATTGCCCACGTGGACTTAATCCCATCTGTGAAATCCCTACCTTTCCCGGGTAAGGTAACATTCACACTTTCCAGGGATTAGGGCCTGATATTTCCTGTGGCTGCCCTTTTGCCCATTCTCTGGGCAGAGTGGGGGTCACTGTGATATGCATATGAAGTGCATGACTTTTTATTCCATTTATTACTGAAATTGTGCGTTTCAAGAGGAAAGATTTTAAAATATTTAATCAGTCTTACTTTGTGGGCCATGATGTTCACTTAACGAGGGTCTTTGGGAAAAATATTGGTGGAGCACCAGCTGATTTACAGCAAGAAAGACTTTTCTTAGCTGCATCAAAGGGATGGATCTTGAGTGTCAAACCACAAAATGCTTTCTCACAAAGAATAACTGGCACCTAACCGTATGCCTCCTAATCTTCACTTAGCATTGAAGGAAATACTAAAAATTGTGAATAAGAACAAATCATGACCTCTATGTGCACTGGAGAAACACACGGTTAGGGCAACATTGATTTCCCCAGTGAGTACGCTGCTTTGGTTGGGGGAATAATATATTTTTGTCTTTGAAATAAGGGATGACGCTAAAATAGTTTTCATAATGCTATTTATGTCTTAATTCATAAACCTCAGTAGCTCGAATAGTGTAAATTAGAGGTCTAACCTATCATATTAGAGGCAAAAAACCTCTACATGGGTACTCAGGACACGATAGCAGGATTTCTTCACTAGGCTGAACTGTACTGTAGAATTTGCTTGTGTAGAGTTTGACCATTTACCTATTCTCTTCTCTTGTTAGATTAAAAGATGAAGATGAAGATAGGGTGTTTGATATGAAAAAATCCATATCCACATTCAAATACGGCAATGGGATATGAAAGGGTGAAAGTTGTCTGTCTTCAAAGTCATCTCCCCCAGAAACATTTACCTTCTGACTTTCAGATGTCATTGATGGTCAGTGTAGCATCCAATGGGGCAGGGAAAGTGCTGTCCAGTGAGAAACTATGTTGTCTTAAAAATAAAATTTGATTTGAGATTTAAAAAATCCACTTTACTGAGGTATGACCAACATGTAAAAAGCTGTGTATGTTTAATGTACACAGCCTAGTGAGTTCGGGGATGAGTATATACCTGTGAAGCCATCAATACCACTGAAGCCATAAACATATCGGTCACCTCCCAAAGTGGAAACCATTTCCTTTTTTTTTTTTTAATTTCCAAAATTTGTATACAGGCAGCATCAAACACTACTAAACTTCAAACATGTACCAGAACCAGTGGTCCACATTTGTGCTGAGCAAGCTTTGTCTTCTCTGCACATGGACACATTTGAGAAACATTCTCCCATCTATGCCTACTCTAAGTGAGGCATTGGAGGAAAAAAGATGAACAAAACATTCTATTCGTCAAGGATTTGAAATTTAACTGCAAGATGAATATATATAAAGAATGCTGGAATAATAAGGTGGAGTATGGTGTGTAATTATACAAAGGAATTGGTATTTGCTTAGCAGCACTCAGGTAAGTAGCAAAACTAAAGCTAAGAGAGGATTTTCTGGCTGTATCACTGTATTTGTAGTTTTAAAAAATTTTAAAATTTAGCGTGGAAAATGTTTAACATATACAAAAGAGTGCTCTGTGTTGAGCCATCATTCATCCATTTCACAAATCCAATAATGATAAAACCCATGATCATTCTAATTTCATCTATATGCCAACTGCTTCTTCCCACTCTACTCCCTGGATTATTTTTGAAGCAAATCTCAGATGTGTTATTTAATTTATAAATATTATTAATCTGTCTTCAAAAATATGTGATTTGAAAAAAATCCCTGCAATATCATTGAATGACATAAATTTACTACTTTTCAATCTTGAATATTTGATGAGTGTCTCAAATTTTTCTGATTCTCTTGTAACAATGTGCATGTGCACAGGAACTTGTGTGCACCTGTGCATGTGTTATGTGTGCATGTGCATGCGTATGCATGCATGTATGTGTGTGCATGTGTATGTATGTGTGCATATGTTTATACTTGGTTTATTGGGATCAGGATGCAAACAAGGTCCATTTATTGTATTTTATTGATTTATCTCTTTAGTGTCTTTTTAATTTTTGGTTGCCTTTCCTTGTTTTCTTTTTTCTGACCTGACCATTAGAAAAAAATTATGTGGTCAAATTGATCCGATTTGTCTTACTGCTTCTGGATTCTCTGTCATGATTAGGGAAGATTTCCCCACTCCTAGGTTAGATACATTCACCCTTGTTTTCTTCTGTCTCATTTCATACTTTACTTTTAAACCTCTGATCTGTTTGAAATTTATTCTAGTGTATGGCATGAAGAATCAATCTAATTTTCTATTTCCCCAAATGACTCTCCAAATTTCCTAGTGTCATTTATAAAATGTTCATCCCCACAATGATCTTTTTAATTTCTTTATCTTGTTCTTCAAGGGAGAACATTAGTGTGAGAGAGATGAACTAATATTATTCAGACATTATAACAAATAAGGCAATCCATATGTACTGACATAGATAAATGTCCCTCATATATTAAAGTAAAAAAAAAAGATACAGAAGAGTATGCATTATGAATCAACTTTTATTTAAAATACTTGTTTGTATATAGGCATATGCAAATGATATATATTTATGTTACATATAAAATATAAAAATAATGTATATTTATATAATATATATTTATATCACAGATATAATTTATACATATAAAATAAGATATTCTTTATATATATGAAATACCTGGAAGGATATTCTTCAAATTGTTAATAATGGCTGGTAATGGTTTCCTCTAGTAATGGGATGGGGGTAGAATTTTAATTTTTTTCTTTGTATATTTCAGGATTTAGTTTTTCTTTCTTTTTTTTTTTTAAAGATTTTATTTATTTATTCATGAGAGACAGAGACGCAGAGACACAGGCAGAGGGAGAAGCAAGCTCCCTGCAAGGAGCCCGACGTGGGACCCAATCCCCGGACCCCAGGATCAGGCCTGGGCCAAAGGCAGGCGCTAAACCACTGAGCCACCCAGGGATTTAGTTTTTCTATGAGAATGGGTCTGCTTAAAAAATTCAAATCTGAGAAAAATAGGGCATTAGCATATGCTGAATTTCATTTAACGAATGTGTGTTTTAAAAGATTTTTATTTATTTATTTATTTATTTAAGAGAGAGAAAAATGCATGTGCAAGAGAGTTGGGGGAGGGGCAGAGGGAGAATCTTTAAGCAGATTCCTGGCTGAGCACTGAGCATTGAGCAGGACTTAGGGTTTGATGAGATCATGACTCAAGCTGAAACCAAGAATCAGATGCTTAACCAACTGAGCCACCCAGGTGCCCCTAACAAATATTTCTTGAGTTCTGTCTACTAGATTTGCTTGTATGAACTATGTCTATAGTTCTCTGACTCCATATTTAAAAACCATCTACCTGTTCTGCTTCTGTTTCCTCCTCTCTTAAAAAAAGAAAGAAAGAAAGAAAGAAAGAAAGAAAGAAAGAAAGAAAGAAAGAAAAGAAAAAAAAGCTTCAGAATGCACTCTGAACAAATAATTAGGAGACCTGAGGTCTTGTCTCCATTTTTCCAGGCTAGCTGGTGAACATGAGTTGGTGCCTGTCTTCTCTGACCCTCTGGGTCTGTATCTATTAAATGGAGGCTTGGATCAGATCCTCTCTGTATTGTGACGTCCTTCTCTGGAATTACATGACCTGAAAATATTTACATGTATTCTGCATGTGTCATCTGACCAGTCCATTCCAGCCAGGCTGGATAGTTCCAGTACATTCCTGTCTATGCAGCTTGGCTGGAATACAGTATGAGAGAGCATCTACTCTGTTGGATTATGTCCATTCTGCAGACTAGGATAGCGATTTATTTATTTAATTTATATTTAGTAAGTATCATAGTTGGAAAATGCTGGGCAATTTTTAGGAAAGGAATTAAAATGGGATTATATAAGCCCCTTGAGTCGTACATTTATATTTATTTTTTTGGATATTGAAGTTATTCTATTGTATTCAATAATTTTTTGAATAACAAGTTTTTATATAGCCTTTTAAAATTTTCTGAGGACAGTATGATTGCTTTTTAAATGTATTAACTTAAGCAAAGTCAGCTATATGTACGTGATTCTAGTGTTTATTTTTCACACAGGATGGAGCTTACATGCCAGCTGACTTCCTCATCTGTGCTTAGCTGAAAAAATAGCTTTTTTTCCAATGCCACAGGGATTGTTGGTTGGATCGATCAATGTATATCTGAGTACTCTGCTTGAAGACAATTAAAGGAATCAATTTCGACTGTGATTTTTTCACATTACAAGCTGCCATTGGAAGCTAACACTAACATAAAATACATTTCTCTTAAATGTATAAATACATTTCTCTTATATGTTCATTACAGAAAATTTGAAAAATTTTCAGCCTTTTACTTGGAGATAACAATTGTAATGATTGTTAAGGGTGTATTATTAATCCCTAATATTTATTCCATGCATATATTTATATGATAGGATATAAATTTGAGATATTAATCTAGGTAACTTCCCCCACTGCATTCCCTTGTACTCTACTACCCTGGGGGTCATCCTTCACTCCTCCCTCTACTCCACCATTTCTTTGAAGTTTGACAATTGCTTTGTCAAACTATTTTCAGAATTAAAAGCCTTGAATGTCTAGCTCTTAGATGTGAATATTTTAAAAGTTCTCATCCTGATGAGTTCAGTGCATAAAATTGGGAATAAACAGCTAAAAGGGAAGAGGTGCCAGGTTCCAAATCTCTCACAGGAGATGAGGAATCCCCAGCCTGGGGCAAGGCCTTGTGGGGACATAGAGTCCTTGCCAAGAGAGACGTGGGTGAGGCTGGCCCTCAGGGGGAGCAAGCCCTGAGCTGCTGCCCCAGCCTCTGTCTGAGCGAATACCATCTGCTGTTGGCCGTGGGGAGCCTGAAGGGAGCTGTGTCAGGGCCCCCTGGCCATCATGTCCCACATGAGTAAGTATTTGTATTATGAGTGCCAAGGAACCAAGTCGATGTTCTCTCCTTGCCATTGTGCTAGAAACGCCCACGGAGATCAGCCGGTGGTTTTTTGGCATACTGATCAGCTGGCACGAGTGCTGTCCATCTGTTCCCTGAGACACTGCTAGTCTCCATCCAAATTACCTGTGTGTGGCCAGTGTCTGCTTCATTGGTCAACAACACTTGTGAGCCTAGCTGGAGACTATGCCCTGGACAACTGGAGGAACAGTGGTCAGGTCATATGGAAAGACCCAGCTATGGTTCTTTGGTGGAACTGTGTTAATCAACTCTCTGGGAGCACCTGTCTCGTCTCTTAAACACCCCAAGGCAGGATCATACTGTATAGCTTATCTGGAGACCCTGCCTTTCCCCTTTATAATCTGATCATACACTTCCTCCTGCAATGAAATATTCTTCCAGAGAGTGATTTTAATGGTTTCAGAGCATGTGCAGCCACCATGATTTGCTTTAAAAATCCCCTCGTGTTGAACACTAAGGTGACTTCCAGTGATTTGCTGCTGCAAATGTTACACTGCATGTAACAGCGACTTTCCTTGTGAAATCTTTGTGAACATCTCTGAATTGAAAAATGGCGGGAAAGCGTGAGATAAATACTGTGAACATTATACCCTGGGTTTTGGCCTAACTTTCGGGATTACTAGTGGCCCATAAAGCAGCTGAGGCTCCAGCTGCTTTGCAGATGGGCAATGCTAGCAGAGGCTCAATATGGGCTTAACACACTGGTGGGAGAAGAAAGAGAGACACAGGAATATAAGATTGCCATGGAAACATGCTCCTTGACTAAATACATCTTGGTATCTTAGAGTCTGTGATGACCTGTGTATGTGAAATGAGGTCCCACTTGGAGCTCAACAATTTCAGATGAGATTCTCTAGACTGCAGCAGCCCTTACCTTCCTTTTTACAACTAAGAAGTCCAGTTGGAGTTGTCCCTATACATGTACAGAAAAGCCATGAAATATTAATTCTCTGTTACTGACTCTTAGAGAATCAGTTCCTTTCAAATCAATGCATTTTGCATTATGCATAAGAACACCACAAAGTCACACTTCTCATTGTCCTTTGGGTTTACCATGTGGGAGGACCAGGAATACAGACCCATGGAAGATGCCGACTGGGAGGGTTGAAATCTTTTTCTGTGTTTTTACTACAGAATATTCTCAATCAGGGCCAAGGAACAGGAGTGTGTTCCTCCTCAAACAACTCAAGACTTGGAAGCATGAGGTTTGTTGAGATCCAATGCATCAGTTTGATTTTTTCCCTCTTTGATAGTAAGGAAAGGAGAATGACAGAACTTTAACATATTTTATCTCTGTTTATCTGCAAGGAACACATACTCATTATGGGAATCTGGAGAATACAGAAAGACATAAAATCTTTAAAAAAATTTTTTCCCTTTTAAATAGACTATTTTTAAAACAGTTTTAGGTTCATAGCAAAATTCAGTGGAAAGTTCACAGAGTTCCCATAGACCCTCTGCCTCCACCCTTCAGAGTGTCCCCTATCATCAACATCCCCAGCCCCCAGAGTGCTGTGCTTGTTAAACTCACTGAACCTACATTGATTCATCATCCCCCAGAGTCCACAGTTGACATTAGGATTCACTCTTGGAGTTGGACATCCTACGGGTTTGGACAAGTGCATAATGACATGCATTTACCACATGCTATCACACAGAGTAGTTTCACTAAAAATCCTCTGTGTTTTGCCTATTCATCCTTTTATTTTTAACCTACTTGTGTCTTTATATTTAAAGTAGGTTTCTTTCTTGTTAACAACATATAGTTGAGTCTTGCTTTTTTTTTAAATAAGTATTTTTTTAAAATTTATTTATTCAGAGAGAGAGAGAGAGAGAGAGACTGAGAGGCAGAGACACAGGCAGAGGGAGAAGCGGGCTCCATGCAGGGAGCCTGACGCCGGACTCGATCCCGGGTCTCCAGGATCAGACCCTGGGCTGCAGGCGGCGCTGAACCGCTGCGCCACCGGGGGTGCCCGAGTCTTGCTTTTTGATCCACCCTGTCAATCTTTATCTTTTAATTGGTGTACTTAACCATTGACTTTTAAGGTGATCATTGATAGAGTTGCATTAATAGCTACCATATTTGTTTCCAGTTTCTATTTATGGTCCTTGTTCTTATTTTTGTCTTACATTCTTTTTCCATCAATTGCAGTTTTAACTGAGCATTTTCTATCACTCTGTTTTCTCTCCTTTCTTAGCATGTTAATTAGACTTTTTTCCCACTTTTTTAAGGGTTGCCCTAGATAAAGTTTGTAAATACACTTACCACAAATCCAAGACCACTTTCAAATAATGCTATATTGCTTTGTGAGTCATGCAAATACCTTATAATAACAAGACATTCTAAATTCCTTCCTCCTGTCCCTTACTTATACCTTGTATCATTGCTGTAGTTCATCTCACTTATACAGAGGCATACAGAGATACATGTGTATATACACACACACACTTATGCTTCTTTATGGAATTGCATATACTTGTGTGTTTATATATAATAATAAGCATACATAATGGAACACATCATTGCCATTTGTTATTTTTAACACACTCTTAAAAATCTGTCAGATCAGTTAAGAGTAAGAAAAAAAGTTACTTCATGTACACCTTCTCTGCTGGTCTTTCTTTATGTAGGTCTTAATTTCTGACCTATATGCATTCCCTTCTGTCAGAGGAAGTCACCGAGAGGACCTGACTGCTGATTGATTCTCGAGCCGCCCCAGGGCAATCGAAGACTCCTCACCTCTCTCTGTCCTTGGAATCCCTCCCTGTTCTTGGAATGTCTGCTCTGCCCACCCTTCCACCGTGGGATCCATTTTCAAGTATGTAGTTTTGAGAGAATAAGGTGCTATTGAAATAAACTAGATGGTGTTCTACTGAATGCAGAACCAGAGATTTGATCACACCCCAGGCAGGGTGCAGAGATCCACTGGTCCTGCCACCTGCTAAGATGAACCTCATAGGTAAGCTCCCTTGTTCATTAAACCTGCCACCTTCCAACCTAGAGTGGCTGTTTCTCTCTTAGGTCGCTCCGAGGTTTCCATTCAACTCTTTCTCTCTGAAAAGAAACCTTCTTCTTCTTCTTCTTCTTCTTCTTCTTCTTCTTCTTCTTCTTCTTCTTCTTCTTCTTCTTTCTCCTTCTCCTTCTCCTTCTTCTTCTTCTTCTTCTTTTTCTTCTTCTTCTTCTTTTCTTTTTCTTCTTCTTCTCCTTCTCCTTCCCTTCTCCTTCTTCTTTTCTTCTTCTTCTTCCTTCTAAATTTAAAGATTTATTTATTTATTTGAGAGTGAGAAAGAACTAGCAGAGAATAGGGTCAGAGGGAGAGGGAGGAGCAGAGTCCTCACTGAGCAGGGTATTGGATGCCAGGCTCCATCCCAGGACCCTGGGATCATGATGTGAGCTGAAGAAGATGCTTAACAGACTGAGCCACCCACGTGCCCCTGAAAAGCTTCTCTTAATCTGTATCTTGTAAGACAAGTCTACTGGTGACAATTTCCCTCAATTTTTGTCTGAGAAAGTATTTATTCTTCACTTCTGAAGGATAGTGTGTCAGAATGCAGAATTCCAGGTTGGTGGGTTTTGTTTTTTTTTTCTTTCAACACTTCAAACAGTTCACCTGTTGCTCTCATGGTTCCCAAAGAGAAATTGGATGCAGTTGTTACCTTTGAACCCCGACAAGTGAGGGATTTTTTTTTTCCTCTCCAACTTCTTTCAAGATTTTTTCTTTGTTTCTCTGCAGTTTGAATGTGATACATCTAGGTACAGATTTTTCTCAATTTATCCTCATTGTTCTCTGGATCTGTGGTTTGGTGTCTGACATTAATTTTGGGGATAGTCTCAGTTGTTCTTGCTTCAAATGTTTTTTCTATTCCTTCCTCTCTTCTCCTCTTGATGTCCCCATTACTTGTATGTTATGAATTCTATGGGGGGAATTCTTGTCTCAACTGCATGATAATTTTTTTTTAAATTGGAGTATAGTTGGCACATAGTGTTACATTAATTTCAGGTTGTGTTGTCCCAGTTCTTGGATATTTTGTTCCACTTTTTTTCAGTTTCCTTTTTTGTTTTTCAATTTCTTTTTTCTTTCTTTCTTTCTTTTTTAAATTTATTCATGAGTGACACACAGAGAGAGGCAGAGACACAGGCAGAGGGAGAAGCAGGCTCCATGCAGGGAGCCAGACATGAGACTCGATCTCAAGTCTCCAGAATCAGGCGCTGGGCTGAAGGCAACACTAAACCGCTGAGCCACCCGGGCTGCCCTAGTTTTCAATTTCTTTTTTTTTTTTTTTTTTTTCATTTTTCGGCACAAGCTGTATAAAGAACAGAACACATTTTTTTTTTTCACATTTTACTCAGTCCAACAAGCCCAAGCTGTTGGGCTGTTGCTCTTAACAATCAGTGGAGGCTTCAGGCTTTGCCACTTAGCACATTGTCCACGGCTCTGGTTACCTGATCAGCACTCAGGCTGTTCAAAGAGACATTCTTCTCTTGGGCAAATGCGTAGCGGGTCCAGAGTTTGGGCTGCACATCGGAACACTCGCTGGTTAGGATTGGCAGGTCAGGAGTCGCCTTCTTCAGCTCTACATAGTGTTTCTTGATGAATTCCCTGACGCCCTGACTGCCGGGCGAGCACTGGCACAAGTGGACACGAATCTCACGCAGGGCAACTTTGGCCCCAATTCTCAGACTCGCTGTGGCAGCTGCCATCTCTGCTAGTGCCTAACTCCCCCTAGTTTTCAATTTCTATGGACACATCTTCAAGGTTGCTCAGCCATGTCCTGTCCACAAATGAACCTGTTAAAGGCATTCTTTGTTTCTATGACAGCATTTATGATTTCTAGCATTTTTAAATTCTTTCTTAGCATTTCCATCTCTCTGCTAACATTATCCTCCTGTTCTTCCATCTTATCCTTTTTTTCCTTTAGAGCCCTTAGCGTAGTCATCATAGTTGTTTTAAATTCACCTTCTGATAATTCCAACATCTCTGCCATATAGGAGTGTGGTTTTGATGTTTGCTGTCCCTTCAAACTGTTTTTTGCCTTTTAGTTTGCCTTATAATTTTTTGTTGCAAGCTGGACATGATGTGCTGGGTAAAGGAACTGCAGTAAAGAGATTTTTCATAATACGGTGGTAAGGTACAGGGGGAGGGAAAGTGTTCTGCAATCCTGTGATTAGGTATCAGCCTATTAGCAAGTCAGCACCCATGGGCTGTGAACTTCACCGATGACTCTCAGTCTCCCTCCTCCTGGCTTAGGTGGGACAGGATGACTGATGTTGGATATTTCTCTTCCCCAATGTCGGTTAGGCTCTGACAAACCCTAGTGGGGTCAACAGTTTCTCTTGAGGGCAGGTCTTGTGAAGAACAGAATGTTCTGGCATATTTCAAAATGGCCACATTTCTCCTTCCCTTTGCCAGAAGCCTGAGGGGACTTTTTTTTTTCCCCATCTTCACTGTGAGAACCTCGTCCAACCCCTGGAGGTAAAACTCACAAAAGTATGGGGACTCCCCTCGCCCCCCGTGACTGGGTCCCTCTGGAATTTTTAATCCCATAGACTTTTCCATGTTAAACTTCCAGCAAATTATCAATTATAGTATGGGGTCTCTTGCCTGGGTGCTGGTTTCTGCAGAGGTTTCCACCTGGGGATTTCTCTTCCTGTAAATTGTGAGTCTCTATGTTTGCCTGGCTGTCCCTCCAGTTTTGAGAGCAGCAGTTTGCCCTGTGACCTCACTTTTCATATGGATTTAAGTGTGCTTAGCTTTTTCACTTGTTAAGACAGAGTGAGGATTTCCCAGCTCTTTATATTTCAGACTGAAAACTGGAAGTCTTAGAAATATATTTTGTAAAAATCTGTAGACATCCCTACAAAATATGAGCACTCTTAACTATCTTTTCTTTTTAAAGATATTCTATTTATTTATTCATGAGAGATGCAGAGAGAGAGGCAGAGACAGAGGCAGAGGGAGAAGCAGGCTCCCTATGGGGAGCCCGATGGGAGACTCGATTTCAGGACCCTAAGATCATGTCCTGAGCCAAAGGCAGACGCTCAATCACTGAGCCACCTAGGTGCCCCAAAACAGGTAACTATCTTGATGCATTTTCATATAGAAGTGCATATATATGTGTGTGTGTATATATATATATATATATATATATATATATATATATAGTGTGTGTGTATGCATGTAATTCATACATTCATATATAATATGTAACTGCTTTAAAAAATTGTTGATTAAAGTTTGCACAGCCTTTGTATTTAACTTTTAACTTAATTTCCATTTGTATTTTTCTGTGTCACTAAATAATCTTATTAACAGGAGTTAACATTTAATCATCCTGTAATTAAAGATGATTCATGGTAGAAAACCCACTGATGAATTGAGGAAAGTTGGTTAGAAGAAAGTCAATTATCTGTGAATCTTGAAATAAAATTATTTTAGTTCAGTTAAAAAATGTATATTAAATACTCTAAATTGAGGATACAGGTATATGGAACATAGATTTTTGGCTTGTGGAGCACATATCTAGCTAAGGAGAAGATGAACAAACAGACAATGACAATGATAGCAAAACATAGGAAGAATATGGTATAAATATATGACAAAATGTTTGGGGGTGAGAGGAGAAGCACCTTACCCAGTTTGGGTGGCTTCCTTAAGTGATAGCAAATGAGCCGAGTTTGTAGAAATGGCAAGAATTCATCCAGATGAATAGCAGGCTGAGGAAGCCAGGTAAGTGAATTTTATAAATGAATGAAATTAACCTCCTTCAAGTCACAAAACTTTTGTTTTAAGTTCCAACAATGTTTGATAAAAATCCTATATGAGCTAACCTTTGTCCCATTCCTTGTAAAATAGGATTCTTTGACCATAGTCAGATTAGGGAAGTGTGGCTTCTGCAGTGATTGACATATGGTGGGCTCTGTTCTGCATAGAGTAATACCTGTGAGTTTCTGTTCTCTTTTCAAGAAAAATACAAGACTTTGAGACCAAAATGAAGATAATAACTGAGGAGGAACTTGGTACCTCCTACTAGCCCAGTTCTTATTTTTCCCTATATCAATCAATGATTTCTTTTTAAAGATTATTTATGTATTTATTCATAGAGACACACAGAGAGGGAGAAAGAGAGAGAGAGAGACAGAGACAGAGAGAGAGAGATTGAGAGAGAGGCAGAGACACAGGCAGAGGGAGAAGCAGGCTCCATGCAGGGAGCCCGACTCGGGATCCAGGGTCTCCAGGATCACGCCCTGGGCTGCAGGTGGCACTAAACCGCTGAGCCACCCGGGCTGCCCCAATCAATGATTTTTTAAAAAGATTTTATTCATTTATTCACGAAAGACACAGAGAGAGGCAGTGACATAGGTAGAGGGAGGAGAAGCAGGCTCCATGCAGGGAACCTGATATGGGACTTGATCCCGGAACTCCAGGATCAGGCCCAGAGCTGAAGGCAGAGCTCAACCACCAAGCCACTCAGACGTTCCTCAATCAATGAATTTTTTTTTTTAAATCAATGAATTTTTATTTGCCCTCTAGTACCATGCCTGGTTCCACACCTCAGCTTCACATGGGCTGGGGCCTCTCTTTAGGACATGTAGCTGGCTTCCTGAAAAATACAGCTTTCAATTTTTTTAAATTAGGAGAGTGTTTTTAAAAACACATATTGAACATAATTGCAGTATTTAAAAAAGTAAGAGTATCTCTGCTTGAAGCAAGGTGTGTGTTTATATGTATGTGTGCGTGTGCATGTGTGCACAGGTGTGTGCACATATTAATGTACTGAAGCATCTAGAGCACAAACCACTTGGCATGCCTTTGCCCTGGAGCACCTGAACCCATTTCACACACTACTGACTCAGAACACAGAACTATGAGAGATGAAGGGACTTGCCAAAGCTAATTGTCTAAACTCCTCGTTTTAGAAATAGGAACTCTAAGAGTTATCAAGGCATTGTAACTTTCTTCTCCCTACCAGGGAATGGGACCAAATGATCACTTGGGCATTTCTAAAAATTCTGATGATATTATTCCCCCACATGCGTTTTCCTAGAAAGGAACTCTTGACATAACGGAACTATCTCGGGCTTCCACTCAAGAAAATGTAGTGAAATAATAACAGGTATACAATTTATTATCATTGTAGTACTTTCTGTGTATTCCACACTGTGAAAGCATTTTCTATGCTTATGATCTTAGAAAAATTTTTTCAAAGATTTATTTACTTATTGAAAGAGAGTGAGAGAGTACATGGGGGTGAGGGGCAGAGGCAGAGGGAGAGAGAGAATCCTCAAGCAGACTTCTCACTGAGCATGGATCTGATGCTGGACTTGATATCATGACCCTGAAATCATAACCCTAGCCAAAATCAGGAGTCAGACACTTAACTGACTGGCCACCCAGACCCTATCTTAGAAAAGTTTTTAATCGCGGTAAAATACATGTAACAAAATTGACCATTTTGACTATCTTTGTGCAGTTCAGTGCCCTTAAGTACATTTATATTGTACAGCCATCATCACCATCCTTCTCCAGAACTCCTTTTATCTTTCAGAGCTGAAATTCCACTCATTAAGCAACAACTCTCGTTCCCCTCTCCTAGCCCCTGGCAACCATGATCGTATTTCTATCTCTACAAATTTGACTATGTTAGGTATCTTCTAGAAGTGGGATCATATAATATTGTCCTTTTGGGATTGGCTTATTTCACTTAATGTAATGGCCACAGGTTAATCCATGAGTCAGAATTTCCTTCTTTTCAAGAATGAATGATATTCCATTGTATGAATATACCACTTTTTGTCTATCCACTCATCTGTTGATGGATATTTGGGCTGCTTTCACTGCTTGGCTGTTATAAACAATGCTGTTATAATCTTGGGTCTAAAAATAGATCTTCAAGTCCTTCCATTTCTTGTTGGGTATATGCACATAAGTCAAATTGCTGGATCAAATTTTAATTCTATTTTTCATTTTTTGAGGGAAAACCATACTGTTTTCTATAGTAGTGCCATTTTACATTCCCACCAACTGTGCACAAGGGCTCTGATTTCTCCACATTATTGTCAACACTTGCCCGCCCTTCCTTCCTCCCTTCCTTCCTTCCTTCCTTCCTTCCTTCCTTCCTTCCTTCCATCTCATTCTGGTTTTGATTTGAATTTCTCTAAAGATGAGTGATGCTGAGCATTTTTTTATGTGCTTACTGGCATTTGTATATTTTCTTTGGGGAGGTATCTATTCAAGTTCTTTGTCCACTTATATTTTTATTATTTTTAATTATTTAAAAATTTTTTTAAAAATATTTTTTTATTTGACAGAGAGAGAACAAGCAGGCAGAATGACTGGAAGAGGGAGAGGGGAAGCAGGCTCCCCACTGAGCAGAGAGCCTGATGTGGGGCTTGGTCCCAGCAGAATTATGACTCGAGTTGAAGGCAGATACTTAACTGACTGAGCCATCCCAGCACCCCTATTATTTTTTATTTTTACAAAGATTTTTATATATTGTTTTGAGGGGGAGGAGGCGATGGGGCAGAGAATCTCAAGCAGACTCTACACTGAACACAAAACCCCATGTGGGGCTCGATGTCATAACTTATGAGAGCCGAAACCAAGTCAGAGGCTTAACTGAGCCACCCAGGTGCCCCAAGTTCTTCATTCTCTTTTAAATTGTTTTTTGTTGAGTTATAGGAGTTCTCTCTATATATTCTTGATATTAAGCCCTTATGTAATATATAATTTGAAATTTTTTTCTCCCATTCTGTTGGTTGCCTTTTTACTCCATTGTGTTCTTTGATGCACAAAGCTTGTAATTTTAATGGAGACCAATTTATCTATTTTTGCTTTTGTTTCCTGTCTTTTTGGTGTCATATATAAGAAAGCAATGCCAAATCTAATGTCAAGGAGATTTCCTCCTATGTTTTCTTCTAAGAGTTTTATATTTTAGCTCTAATATTTAGGTCACTGTTCCATTTTGAATTAAATTTTTAATGCAGCATTAGGTAAGAGTTGAACTTATTTTTTTCATGTGGATATCCAGTTTTCTCAATGCTGTTTTTTGAAGCAATGTGACTTTCATAAAACCATAGAGCTATATAGTAGCAGAGATGGGCCAGGACTTCATTTCCCTGATTTCCTTAGTTTTTACTATTTCCTCTGATATTCTTTGTCACTGCCCCATTGCCCACTGTCTTTGATAACTGGGGCATTGCTATAACCGCACAGAGGTGTTATGGAGCATACAGTCTAAGAGTATACTTGCATTTTATTTTATTTTAAATTTCATTTTATTTATTTATTTTTAAAGATTTTATTTATTTATTTGGGGCAAGAGAGAGCAAGCACAAGCAGGGGGAGCAGCAGAGGGAGAAACAGGTTTCCCATTGAGCAGGTAGCCTGACACGGGCTTGATCCCAGGACCCAGGATCATAACCAAAGCCAAAAGCAGACACTTAATTGACTGAGCCACCAGGCACCCCAAGTATACTTGCATTTTATTTTATTTTTTTAAGATTTTTATTTATTTATTCATGAGAGACTTAGAGAGAGGCAGAGACACAGGCAGAAGGAGAAGCAGGCTCCACGCAGAAGCCCGATGTGGGACTCCAGGACCGTGCCCTGGACTGAAGGCAGGCACTAAACACTGAGCCACCCAGGGATCCCCCTATACTTGCATTTTAAAGAAAGAATTTGTTGTCCTCAATTTTTTAAATGAGGAGGTCGTGCAGTGCTTTTTGGCCAATTGGTCATCCAGCTACTCCTCTACTTTATTGTTCCACTAAGTCTGGAATGGAGACCAAATTACAGATTTGCCCTCATGGTCACCTGTCATTCATACTTTACTTCATATACTTATCTTTAATACACCATGGGGCTGGGGATCCCTGGGTGGTTCAGCGGTTTAGCCCCTGCCTTCGGCCTAGGGAATGATCCTGGAGTCCCGGGATTGAGTCCCACAACAGGCTCCCTGCATGGAGCCTGCTTCTTCCTCTGCCTGTGTCTCTGCCTCTCTTTCTCTCTGTGTCTTTCATGAATAAATAAATAAAATCTTAAAAAAAATAAATCATGGGGTTCCTTAAGAACCAAGCATCCTCTATCAGGGAAAGAAAATAGACTCATTTAATAAAGTATAAATATTTGGAAATACGAATTATGAAGTGATTAATGTGAAAAGTCTAGACTTAGTTAACTTAATTTCTGAACTACACTCTATCTCCTGAGACTGTCTTTGATCATAATTCTAGTTTGATTCATATCTAAACTGCCTTCTCTCTCATTTTCTTTGCAGGAGTTGGTACTTGATGTAATCCAGAGGGAAAGATTTAGTAAATTAAGGAGTAATACTATTTAAAAATCACTTTCAGAATGTGTTAAACTGGACAAATTTCACTCAGTATAAGCCTGTGCAACCTGATATATATTGGGTCCCACATGGTCTAGCCTTGGCAAAGTGATATATTTAAAGAAACATAACCTAATGACTGAAAGTAATTAAAAGCAATTCCAATATTATCAATCATATGCCTGTTGATTTACATAAAGGTGGATTCTTGGAGCATCTGGGTGGGTCAGCTTGTTAGGCACCTGACCCTTGGTTTCAGCTTAGGTTGAGATCTCATCTCATCTCATCTCATCTCAGGTCGTGAGATGGAGCCCTGCATTGGGCTCTGTGCTCAGTGGGGAGTCCGCTTGAGGATTCTCTCCCTCTACCCCTCCTCCCACATGGGCACACTTGTGTGCTCCTCTCTCTAAAATAAATAAATAAATCTTAAAAAACCCATTAAAGTAGATTAAATTCACAACCCACATTTCTTCCAATCTCTATCTCTTCACATATTTGTCCCTTCCCATCCACCCCCTCCACTGCAATCAAATAAATATCCTTCCCAACACCTATCCAGTGGCCTTTTCTATTTTATTCTCTTCTCTCTTTCCTTTCTGGAGATCATTTTTCTTCCTCAGCCATTTGCCTCCTCAAAGATTTTACTAGCATGCACCATAAAGGGGATGGGAATGAGCACCTCTCACCTCTCTTGTCCAGACCACTGCCATTTCTAGCCCAAATTACTGCATTAGCATCTAAACTGGTTTCCATGCCTCTTCTCCTATCTCTTACAGTCTGTCCCTAATACAGAAGCCAGATGATCCTTTAAAATTATGTCAGTCTTGGGGCACCTGGGTAGCTTAGTGGTTGAGGATCTGCCTTTGGCTAAGGTTTTGATCCCAGGGTCTAGGTCCCCCATCCTGCTTCCCACAGGGAGCCTGTTTCTCCCTCTGCCTATGTCTCTGCCTCTCTCATGAATAAATAAATAAAATATTAAAAAAAATAAAATTATGTCAGTCTTATCCTCCCCTCTTCCTGAGTATTTATTTGTTTACCATCTGTTTCCTTTACTAGACCTTAAGCTCCTCAATAGTGGAGAATTTTGTCTATGTTTCCCTGTTGTATCCTCTGAGGCAACAATGATGGCCAATACATGAGGGGCACCCCAAATCTGTGGAATGAAAAACTGGGCTGATTAATGAAGTTTTTGTTTTTTATGTCTGTCCCATTTCTTCTGTGTAGCATGC
Source organism: Canis aureus (assembly GCF_053574225.1). Taxonomy (NCBI): domain Eukaryota; kingdom Metazoa; phylum Chordata; class Mammalia; order Carnivora; family Canidae; genus Canis; species Canis aureus. The sequence continues at coordinate 49,714,465 of NC_135612.1, read as the reverse complement.
CCTCCATAAGAGTTGACATGATTTCAGCTTCAGATTACAGAAAAGACAGCATGCTTTAGTTTACAGAAGCAAATATAAATAAATTTTGAACACGGACAATAAGGTACCATTAAGGCTTCACTATCAATGAGGAAAACAAATCTTCTATCTCAAGGAAAACAAATTCTATATTTCTGTCTGCCTTCCTGCTGCTATTTGCCATGTCACAGTTCACAAATATATCTGTATCTATATGTCCCCCCCCCATTTGTCTCCTTTTAATAAACAGAGGATTAAAGGAAAAGAAGTGACTTAAACAATAAGGAAGTTAATGTGCTCATATAACTGGACCTACAGAGGTAGCCAAATTCTAGCATCTGGATAATGACCTTGAGTTTGCAGGTGCTTTTGATTTTTCTCTCTGACATCTGGTACTGCTGTATGGACACCTCATAGCCTCATTCTACATTTCATTCAGCCATTGGTGCAGAAATAAACTCTGCACAGTGGTATGAATACCTGGCTTCAGCTGCATAGCGTGTTTTTTACTTTCTGCCCCAAGGCTTTTCTGATACCAGTTTTGGGACTCTTGTAAGAACTTAATGGAGGGCCAGCTAAATACTTGTGTATAATCAAACCTGCAAGTATGAAGAAGTCTACACTCCATGGACAACATTTTAATAATGGGAGATGAAAACTGGCAGAAAAAAGATTCACTCTTCCAAATGTCCAATGGTCACATTTCTGAGTTATATTCTAAATAATTCCTCAGAATTTTCCAGCAGAACCAGCAACCAGTTATCAGCAGTAATGATTGGTTTGCTAATGTGCCCTTGTATTTACTTTTCTTTTCTCCTTGTTTTGCTCTTCAGAATCTCCCCAATCTTGTTCCCTGGGGTCATTTTGAATAAACTACCTGCATACAAATCCTTGCCTTAAGCTCTGCTTTCAGGAGAAAATTAAGCTAAGACAGCTTCTACCAGAAAGAACCTAGGAAACTTGCTACTCAGGCTGGATTCTGTGACTGGATCACTCACCAGTCTGATGGTGGTAAGGACCCCACTGTTGGTGGAAAGTGGAGTGGTGTGAAGCCTTGGCCTGCAGGACTATTACAACTAAGACTTTCTATGATGGAGAATTGGGTGAAAAGCAGGTGAAACTCTGGCTTAAAATGGGTACCTTAGGTTAAGACCTAGCCATTGAGTTAATGCTGGTCCTTCTCATGGTTGTAAAATGGCTGCCAGTAGGAAGCAGGGCTATTTGTTTTCTCTTTCATGTCCAGGAAAGAGAAAGAGTAGTTTTCTCTTTAGCGTGATCTCATGGACCAACTTGAACCAATTTCTGTTGCAAAGAAATGCTATTAGGCTTGAGCTTCTGAGTGAATCATGGATCATGGCATTGGAATTATTTGCTGGAATTACTGACTTGGTGAACTTAGGTCAGTCATTGGCCCCTCATGGCATTCACATCTCCTCCAAACTTTTCTTAACTTCACAGTTGCTTAGGGAGACTGGATACTAGGGAACCAAGTACAATATCCACTACCGCCTTCTTCTCTTGGTCCTCTTGATGTACTCATCGTTCTCCAAGACACTGTTAAAAAAAAATCACTTCTTTTGTGAACTCTTCTGTGAAGCAGGCTTGTCTCGTTTCCACTATATCTGGACATAAATATGGTAGTGGTTTTGAAAGTATAGGCTCTGAAGTCAGTTCACCCAATTTCCTAGATGTGTAACCTCGGGAAACATCTTTAAACTCTCTAAGTGTCAGTACTCTCACAAATAAAAAGATACCTCACAGAGTTGCTATGAAGATTAAGTAAGTTAGAACATGTGAGTGACCTGAAATAGTGTCTGGTAAATAGTAAGTACTCAGTAATGTCAGCTGTTATTAATATGGTTGTACATATAGGTGTACATATTAATATGTTTTATTTTTAAAAACTGTTTAATTAATTAATTAATTAATTAATTTAGAGAGTAAGTGGGCTGAGGGTGAAGCAGAGGGAGAGGAAGAGAGAAACTCCAATCTGACTTCTCGATGAGCAGAGAGCCCAATACAGGGTTCAATCCCAAGACCCATGAGATCAAGACCTGAGCCGAAATCAAGAGTCATATACTGAAGCAACTGAGCCACCCAGGCGCCCCTAATATATTTAAAACATGTTCCATCTTTATGTATCTGTTATAGGATTTCATTTCCAGTCAACTCTGTGTCTCCATTGTTTGAAGCAAATACATTTCTGTTAAATGAACAAATAGTGCAAAATACATGTTATAGAAATATCTGAAAGGGAGAGAGTGCTGTGGAGAGTTGCGGGAGGTAATAGGGTGTTTTGGTCAGGTCTATTGGAAGAGGTGAATCTCACCAGGAACTTGAAAGATAAATTGGCTTTTTATAGGGTTGAGGACTGGAAATAGTATGAGGAATTATGTGTGTAAAGATTTAGAAGAGAAAATAAGTACAAAATATTTGAGCAAATGGACAAACTTGGGTAGAATGGAAGGGGTGGGAATGGAAGTGAGAAGGAATAAAACAGGAAAGTTAGGATGGAACCAAAGTGAGGAGGAGCCAAGACTTCTATTGGAAAAAGTGTGATTTTGTGGAAAGAGCCCAGGCTTTGGAACTATATCATTATTTAACTCTTAACTCCACCACTTACTGTTTGTGTGGCTTTAGACAAATCACCTGACCATTTTAAGTTTGTTTTTTTAATCTTTACAATAAAAATAATCTGCATAATTTGCAGTGTTTTTAGGAAGATTAGCAAAATATACATAGAATGCCTTTCAAGTGGTAATCCCATGGGAAAGGCAGCTGTAATATTGATGATTATAATGGCAGGTAGGGTTAAAGGCTTTTTTTTTTTTTTTTAACACAGGGAGAGTAACATTTTAACATTGTTTGATGGTATCATAATTAAACCATCAAGATTTATAGAGTGATAAAGTCTAGGAAATGAACCAACAAGTCTACCAGACATCTCCAAAGCATGGAATTCATGGCCTTCTTTGGTTAATTGGCAAGTAGCAAAATGTAATGGGAATATTTAAAATCCTGTCATGAGATCATGTGGATTTCTTTCTTTCTTCTTTAAGATTTGGATTTACAATTCTGCTTTCAGGCAGACCATTACTTTCATTTATAAAATTGTTTGTTTTTTTTCTGCACTATCATGTGACATTTTCCTCCCTAAACGCCAACACCCTGAAGTCGTAAGCTCATGTGCTGGATTTTACTATGGTCAAATCTCAAGTTCCTCCCTGCCAATACAGGGAGTGGAAGAGATTCTGATTCTTTGCATCTTAAACCTTTGTCTGGTTAAAGCTGTAGCTAGAGGACTTTATCATTATCACATTATTCTTAGGCAAAGGCCCACCAAGAGTGAGCACTGGTGCTTTCAGAATGTGCTGGATTCCATGTTGTAATGTATGTTGTGACTTATCCTTTGTACCCATGAATCAATAGCTGCCTGTTGGCCTCTAGGCTCTCATCTAGTATTCTTTGGTCTTTTTCAAAATACAAATTGATTGTGGATTTTCCCAGTTTTGCTCTAATTATCTTAGCCTTTGCTGTTCTAATCAAGCAGCTTAGGAGGTCACTGAACTCACACTCCAAAAATGAAAAATATGAAATGAAGGCATTCTCTACAATGCACTTGTATTATTGAAGGGAATTGTCATAATTGACAATAGTATTCTGTGGGAGGAGGATATGGAAAATTTGACAGTTGTCTTTTATGTTTCCTGAAGAAAACAAGGGCAAAAAAAGCCTTTGATTAAGTGAAACTTATCTCTTGGGGCTTGAGGAATAGAAAAGGGTAATTTAGTTTCTATAGAAAATTTTTGGTAAGAGATGTGCCTTGAATTTAAAGTAATTTATTTACATATCTGACTCAAAACAAATCTGAAAAGAAAGCTTAAAAAATGATCGTCTCTTCAGATTTTCAGTTAGAAATCAGAATTAGCATTTCTTTACCTATTAGAAAAGGATATTAACATTCATTGGAGGTGATTTCATGGCTAATATCAGCCCTAGTTTTGGAATGAGTTAGCTTAGGTCCATCTCCTGGTTTCATTATTTGCTATTATGTGATCCTTGGCAAGTTATACAACTTACCTGAAAATGGTACCTACCTCATAAAAATGTTGGGAGTATTGAGAAGTTAATATATCAATTTCTACTTTCCAGTAAGATTTTTAAAAAGATTTTATTTATTTATTTGAGAGAGAGAGAGAGAGAGAGAGAGCAAGCACAGTGTGGGGGGAGCAGTAGAGGGAGAGGGAGAAGCAGACTCCTCACTGAGCAGGGAGCCCAATGTAGGGCTGGGTCCTAGGACCCTAAGATTATGACCTGAGCTGAAGGCAGATGCTTAACCAACTGAGCAACCCGTTGTCCCTCCAGTAAGATTTAATAAGTAATGGAAAGCCATTAATCCTGTGCATCAACTAGAAAAAAATTTAAAAATCATATTTTAAAAAATATCTGAGGAAAGTAGAAGCAAAAAAGATGAAGTGAGCTTCCAAAAAATAGAAGTGCTCTTCCCAGGTGAGCTGAGTTTACTTTTTTCTTCCTTATGCAGATTTACTGAGTCTGACCATGGGTTGAGGAAGAGGCAGAAGGACTATACTAGGGGAAGAGAAACCAGAAGAGATTTAGACTTCCATATGGCTTGATATGCTGGTTTGAAATCTAGAGAACCCCCAAATGTCAGATAGTTTGCCTGATAGGATATTGTTGAACATCGAGTTGGGGGTACATGAAGCTAAGTGCTGGACTGAGGAGGCAGACGAAATATTTTGCAGTCTTATAGTGCTTTTGAGAAAAATTTCCCCTGGAGTCAATGTCCTAGGACAAATAAAAAGTCTCCTCTTTTTTTCTCTGTTTATCTTTATTTATTTATTATTTTTATTTATTTTAAAAATTCAATTAATTAACGTATAATGGGGATCCCTGGGTGGCGCAGTTGTTTAGCGCCTGCCTTTGGCCCAGGGCGCGATCCTGGAGACCCGGGATCGAATCCCACGTCAGGCTCCCAGTGCATGGAGCCTGCTTCTCCCTCTGCCTGTGTCTCTGCCTCTCTCTCTCTCTCTCTCTGTGACTATCATAAATAAATAAAAATTTAAAAAAAATGTTAAAAAAAAATTAACGTATAATGTATTACTAGTTTCAGAGGTAGAGGTCAGTGACTCGTCAGTCTTATATAATACCCAGTGCTCATTACATCATGTGCCCTCCTTAATGTCCATCATCCAGTTACCCCATCCTACCCCCTACCCCTCCAGTAACCCTCAGTTTGTTTCCTATGATTAAGAGTCTCTTACTGTTTGTCTCCTTCCCTGATTTCATCTTGTTTTATTTTTTCCTCTCTTCTCCTATTATCCTCTATTTTATTTCTTAAATTCCACATATGAGTGGGTCATACAATAATTTTCTTAAATTCCACATATGAGTGGAACATACAATAATTTTCCTATGAGTGACTTATTTTGCTTAGCATAATACCCTCTAGTTCTACCCACATCATTGCAAATAGCAAGATTTCATTTTTTTGATGGTTAAGTAGTATTCCAAGAAGAGATCTCATCTTTGAGATATATAAAAACAGGAGTGAAACTAGTCTAAGTAAAGCTACTACCCAGCTCCTGGAAACTTAATTCCTAAATGGATCAAGGTGATCAACACCTCATCTTATCTGCCTAACAGGGGGCAAAGTGAACCATTCTGGAGGAAAACAAAAAGTTGTTTTCAATGATTTCTTCACATACAATAAAAAAATCAGGTTACATGCAAAGAGGCAAGAATATTTTTATTAATAATCAATAGAATAGATAGTTAAGTAGACTAAATTATCCAAATGTTGAAGTTAGAGATTTTATTATAAATATATTAAAGAAAATAGAGGAAAAGGTGAACAAGATGGACAAAAAGAAAACTTCAAAAAAGCCTATGCAAAGTAATCAAATAGACATCTTAAAAATGTAATGTTTAGGCTTAAAAATTAAATGGGCGGGTTTAACAGCAAATTAGTCACAGCAGAAAACAAGTTAAGTGAACTCAGAGAAAAGTTAATAGTAAATATTCAAGCTAAAGCCAAAGAAGGTGGAAAAGAAAAGAAAAAAATAGTGTAATAGAAATGTAGGATGATATCTAAATGGTTTAATGATGTGTAACATATTGCTCTCTCTTTTTCATTCTTTTAAAATAATTTTTAGGGCAGCCCGGGTGGTTCAGCGGTTTAGTGCCGCCTTCACCCCGGGGCGTGATCCTGGAGACCTGGGATCGAGTCCGCGCGCGCATCGTGTTCCCTGCGTGGAGCTTGCTTCTCCCTCTGCCTGTGTCTCTGCCTCTTTCTCTCTCCCTCTCTGTGTGTCTGTCATGAATAAATAAATAAAATCTTTAAAAAACCCAAAATAATTAAAAAAAAATTTATTTATTTATTTGAAAGGAAGAGCAGGGGGAGGGGCAGAGGAAGAGGGAAAGAGAGAGAGAATCCCAAGCAGACTCTAAGCTGAGTGCAAAGCCCAATGCAGGGTTGGTCCTATTACTCTGAGCTCATGATCTGAGCTGAAAAACCATGAGTTAGGTGAGCTACCCAGTTGCCCCTATAAATTAAAAAAAAAAAAAAAAAAACTCAACTATTTATTTAGAGAGAGCATGAGTAGAGGGAGGGGCAGAGGAAGAGGTAGAGATCCTAAGCAGACTCCATGCTGAGTGTGGAAGTCCAATGTGGGGCCTGATCCCATGACCTTGAGATCATGACCGGAGCCGAACTCCAGGGTTGGCTGCCAAACTAACTGATTGAGCCACTCAGGTGCCCCTAGATGTGCTCTTTCTTGATCTAAGAGCACAGGAGAGAGATAATGGGGCAGAAACAACATTTGGAAAGACAGAAGCTGAGAATTTTCTAAAACTGATAAAAAACATTAACCCACAAATTCAAGATGCTTAGAGAACCACAAACAGGATATATATGAAGAAAAATACATGAGAACATTATAATTACACTTTTGAAAGAAAATATAAAGGGAAAATATTAAAAGCAGTGAAAAGAAAGATTACTTTTGAAAAAGTGATAGCAAGACAAACGACAGACTTTTCAAATGAAAGTAGGGCAGCATGGGCAGCCTGGGTGGCTCAGCGGTTTAGCGCCGCTTTCAACCCAGGGTGTGATTCTGGAGACCCAGGATCGAGTCCCACTCGGGCTCCCTGCATGAGGCCTGCTTCTCCCTCTGCCTGTGTCTCTGCCCCTCTCTCTTTCTCTGTGTCTTTCATGAATAAATAAATAAAATCTTAAAAAAAAAAAGAAAGCATGGCAGCAGGAAAACAATGAATGACATCTGTAAAATGATTAGAGAGATTTTCATTTTCAAATTCAATACATAGTGAAAAATAACCTTCCAAAATAAAGATGAAATAAAGATATTTTATGTCAAAAAATCTGAGAGGATTGTTGTTCTCTGAAGTAAAAGGATCTCCAATAGGTGCACAGAACTCCAGAAAGGAATGAAAACCTCTAGACCTGGGAAATATGTGGCAATAGACATATAAAAATATCGAAAATTTAAAATAACAATAATAACAATATCTTATGGGTTTTTATGTACGGTTGGTTTTGAACAGCACACGTTTGAACTGCATGGATTCACTTATATGCAGTTTCTTTGATAAATACAAAACAGTATTGTATATGTATTTTCTCTTCATTATGATTTTCTTAGTCACATTTTCCCCTCCATCTTAGGCTATCATAAGAATGCAGCATATAATGCATAGAACATATAAAATATGTAACAATCAAGTGTTTATGTTATTGGCAAGGCCTCCTGTCAATGGAAGGTTATTGATAGTTAAGTTTTTGGGGGAGTCAAAAGTGATACATGGATTTTTCAACTGTGTAGGTGTCGGTGGCCTTAACCCCCACATTGTTCAAGGGACAGCTAAATATATTACATATCTGGTATAACATACAAAATACATAGTAGTTTGCTACATAAGAGATTGTCCTATCAAAACTCTTTAGCCTGACCAGTGCTTGGGACAGCTTTATTTTTATAAGAACTTCCTTCAGTCCACATTTGTCACCCCATGATAGGGATGTTATGCTAAGGCTAGTCAACCTTACTTTATAGTAAGCTTTAGGGTGTCATGTTGATATCTAAGGGTTAGGTAATAAAATGAAATTCAGTAGTCTGAGAGTATTTATTTGAAATGTATATGTAGAGAGAGACTATTGGATCAAGTTTCTGTTTTTGTATGGGAGATGAATAGCTCAGAAAATTTACTTGGACAAAGCAGCTGATATAATTACTTAAAAAGATTTAAGTCTGTTTACTAATCCTTACGCTTAAAATTCAGTCACTGTAAAAAAAAATGAAAACGGGGTACCTGGGTGGCTCATTTGGTTGAGTATTTGACTCTTGATTTTGGCTTAGGTCATGATCTCGTGGTCATGGGATTGAGCCCTGCACTTTTCCCTCCATGCTGACGGTGAAGCTTGCTTGATACTCTCTCTCCCTCTCCTTCTGCTCCTCCCCCAGACTTGCATGCTCTCTCTAAAAGTAAAAACAAAAAAAATATGAAAACAGCACAAAGATTAGTAAGAATGAAGTGGAGTTAAACTTTTGTAATATTTGTATTGTTTGGGAAGTGATAAGTGAAAAGGAAAAGTGCAATTAGTTAGAGTTGCACTATAAAATCTCTAGAGTAGCTAAGTAAAGTAAAAGTACTATAAGGGGAAACAGAAAAGCAAATTGAGTGTATATACTGATTTAATGAAAAACTTTGATGATTGAGAAAGAAGGTAGAAAAAAGATCAAGAAACAATAAAAGATGGAACAAACAGAAAGCAGAAACCCTCAAATGTTTAGAAACTATGCCACATAAAAAATATAAGCATTGGAAAGAAAAAGTAAAATTTGTCTTATTCATATATATATTATATATTCACATATATATTACACTCCTTCAGATCTGAAATAATGTTAATAAGTGAATTTAGCAATGATACAAGGATACAGGATATGATGACAATATATTGAAATCAATTTACTTTGATACTAGATATAAAGTCAACATAAAAAAATTTATTCTGGTATACTAGCAACAAATAATTGGAAAATGAAGATAACGTACCAGTTACAATAGGATCAAGAGCATGAAATACTTAAAAATAGCACTAACAAAATATGTGCAAGATCTTTTCACCATAACCAATAGAATAATACTGAGAGAAAGGAAGACCTAAATAAATGGAGAGATATACATTGTAAAAGGATTAGAAGACAATGTTGTCAAGATGTCAATTTTCACCAAATTCCTCTACAGATTTAGAGCAATTCTAATCAAAATCCCATCAGGGTGTGTGTGTGTGTGTGTGTGTGTGTGTATGTGTGTGTGTGTACCTATGCCTGTGTATGTATGTGTAAATCAATAAATTTATTCTAAAATGCACGTGGAAAATCTAGAGACCTAAAGGGGCCAAGCCAATTTGGAAGAGGAACAAAGTTGGTGAGCAAACATTACCAGATTTCTAGACTTATAATAAAGGTAAACTAATTAAGACAGTATAATGTTGGTACAAGGATATGCATGTAGACCAATGGAATAGATTTGGGAATCTAGGAATAGATCTACTCTAGATGGTCATTTGATTTACAACACAGGTGCTATTGTAAACCAATTGATAAAAGTGGTCTTTTCTATAATGTTTCTGGAACATCTGGATATCTACGTAGAAAAAATAAACTTGGACTGATCACATTCTGTACATGAATAGTAGACCAAAATATGAAGGGTAAAACAAAAAGGCATGCTAGAAGGATAATAGGTGCTTGACCTTCAGGTAGATTGGATTTCTTAAACAGGATCCCCAAAATTATATGATTAATATTTTAATCTTAAAAGAAAAAACTGACAAATTGTATTTCATCAAAATTAAGAGAATAAAAATATAAGCCCCAAACTGGGAGAATATATTAAAACTACATATATCCCGTCAAGGGCTCATATTAAATAAATAGAATGCCTACAGATCAATAAGAAAAAGACAAGGAAACCAATAAATTGATCAGAAGACTTGAAATGGCACCTCACAGAAGGATATTCAAATGGCCAATAAGCCATTTGGAAAGGCCAACATCATTAGTCAACAAGGAAATGCAAATTAAGACTACACTGAAATATCACTATTCACCCACAAGAATGGTTAAAATTAAAAACACAATGCCGGGTAATGGAAAAGAAGTAGACTATCTGGAATTCTCTGGTACTACAGGTGGGTCTGTACTGGCACAACCACTTTGGGAAGCTGTAAGGTAATATCTATTAAAGCAAAGCATGTACTTACCCTATGACCTAGCAATTCTACTTCTGGTTGCACACCCAAAAGAAAAGTGCATTTGTCCATCATACACTTTGTTTGATGACAACTTATTCATAACATCCCCAAACAGGAAGCAACCCAAATGTCTGCCTTCAGGAGAAGGAATATAAATAACTTGTGTTATATTTGGGCAGCAAAGTACTATATAGCAATAATAAGGAATGTCCTACATATATATAATAATATGGATGAATCTCAGACGTTATTTTGAGTAAAAGAAGCTATACACAAGAAATACTCACTGGGGATCCCTGGGTGGCGAAGCGGTTTGGCGCCTGCCTTTGCCCAGGGCACGATCCTGGAGACCCGGGATCGAATCCCATATCGGGCTCCCGGTGCATGGAGCCTGCTTCTCCCTCTGCCTGTGTCTCTGCCTCTCTCTCTTTCTCTCTGTGTGACTATCATAAATAAATAAAAATTAAAAAAAAATTAAAAAAAAAAAGAAATACTCACTGAACGATTCCATTCATGTGTGGTTCAAGAACAGGCAATACTAACTGATGTTGAAAGAGGTGAGATGGGATGCCTGGGTAGCTCAGTAGTTGAGCATCTGGCTTTGGCTCAGGTCATGATCCCAGTGTCCTGGGATTGAGTCCCACTTCAGGCGCCCCACAGGGAGGGAGTCTGCTTCTCCCTCTGCCTGTGTCTCTGCCTCTCTCTGTGTGTCTGTCATGAATAAATAAACAAAATCTTAAAAAAAAAAAAGAAAAGAAAGATGAGACTAGCAGTTACATCTGGGGATGAGTAGTTATTGCTTGGGAAGGCCTCCAAAGAAACTACTGGATTCTGGAACTCTTCTTTATCTTCATCTGGTTGGGGACCACACTAATCTATATTGGGCAGATACTCTATGCCTGTGCCCTTTGCAATAGCAGCAGACAAGAGATCATGCTTTCCTATAGCTTGCAGTCTAGTGAGGAGGACAGACATTAGGCAAATAACTTTAGTAACATGTATTGGGTGCTGTGGTAGAGGACTTGGTGGTGCCTCCAGGCTCACAGAGTGGAGAGAAACTCAGTTATTCCAGGGATGCTGGGAGAGTTCTTCAAAGAACAGATGGCTCAGCTGAGAACCATTAGGCATTAGGAAAAGGAGAATGGGATGAAGAGAACATTCCAGGCAAGCTGGAACAGTGTGTGCAAAGTCCTGGAGGTGAGAGTAACACATCTACAAGCAACTGACAATTTGGTATTGTCTGAGTAGAGGAGAAAGCACGGGGTGGGGTGGGGGGAGGGCAGGGTGGCTGGCAAGTGAGTGGCCTGCCCTCTGGTGACTAAATGAGATGTATTAGAAGAGTCTCAGGTTTTCTGAGACCACTGGGAAGCCGATTCGTGGTTATAGCTAGGAGAGAGTCAAGATCACGATTACATCTTCAGAAAGGGATCTAGGAGGCTGAGCAGTGGGAGCTCCTGGGGTGGTCCCGGTGAGGGACGGCGGGGGTGTGGAGTGGGGCTGGGACCCAGGAGCTGGCCAGCGGCTCACGCGGCTCACACGGGGGAACCGAAGACCTCGAGACGGTGGCTTGTGCTGGGAGGGGAAGAGAAGTCTTTCAGGACCAGCATTTCAGCACTACCAGCGAAGGAAAGCAGTCCCAGGCCCTCCAGAAGGCCAGGCACCCGGGAGGCGTTGTTCGATTCCGCCTCTGAATTTCCACTGTCATTAGGTGGCCTCTCACTTCCTCCTAGAAAGGCGCCCCGCTCCCGAAAAGAGCCTTTCACTGCAGGGCGAACTCTTCTCTGGGGGGGGGGTGGGGGTGGGGGCGGCGCGGGGGAGGGTGTTGGAAGGAGGGAGGCAGGTGCAGGGGTTTGTTTAAGCCCCGCTGTGTCTTCCACCTTCTTCCCACTCGCCAAAGAAGCTCCTCTCAGTTCCCTGATGAGGTACAAGGACACAGCGATTTAGGTGCATCCATTATCTGAGATACTTGGGCGATGCGGTAGCAGAGGCTTCCCCTCGCCTGGCATTGGAGTCCTGTCCCCTCTGATGGGTCCTGGTTTGGAGTTGGTGACAGAGGACGCGAAGTACGCGGCGCCCCCTCGCCCCGGGCAGGCGGGAGGACACAGCCAAGAGAGATGACGGCCAGAGGCAGTCGGGCACCAAACTCGGGACTCGAGGGATGAGAAGTTTAACATCTACGGGGCTGCAAATCCAGACAGCCCGGGGCCCCGCCGGCCCCCTTCCCCGCGATCACCCCGCCTCGAATCAGAGGGGATTTAGAAGCACCGGCTGCGGCCGCGGACGCCGCTAATGCTCAGGCCGGGGAGAGGGCGGGCGAGCATCTGAGCCGCTGCACCGAGGACCCGGCGCCGCCCGCCCTCGGAGCCCGGAGCGGGGGCGCGCTGCGTGCTGCGCCTGGGCAGGCGGCGGCGTGGGCGCCGTGATGCAGGTGTGACAGCCGCCGGCTCCTGCCTCCGCCGGGATCGCCCGCGCGCCGCGGTGGCCGGAGCTGCGGGCCGGGCCGCGCGCTCCCGCACCTGCACCCGCGCCCGCACCCGCGCCCTCACCTGCACCCGCGCCCGCACCCGCACCCGCGCCCGCACCTGCACCCGCACCTGCACCCGCGCCAGCACCTGCGCCCGCCCCGGCCGCGGATCTCCCACCCAGGTAGGCGACGCGGCGGCCAGCTCGGGAGCGTGCGGAGCGGGCCGGCCGGCGACCCCGCGCGCTCCGGGGGCCTCCCCTGCTCGCCTGCGGGGCCGGCGCCCACACGCTGCCGCCTCTGGACGCTGCGCATCGTCAACGGCTCCAAAGCCGGGGGAGAGTCTTGGAAAGCGGGTGCAGAGAAGCAAGCGCTCGCCGGCCGCCCGCGGCTGCGCGCTTCCTTGAAGGCGGCGTCCCCAAGGGCTGCTTTTAAGCCCGGTTCGAACTGTGAGCGCCGTACAGTTCTGCAACTTAGGCTCCCGACGTTTGTGAAGTCCCTTTGCATGAGCTTCCCAGCCACGGCTTTTAGTTTCAATTCCATTTCTAGGAGGTGGGTTTCGCTGCTGGCGGTTTGTTCCTAAAGAACACATGATACACATGCTTACACCTGGTGGCCCTGGGTTGGGGTTCGTGAGTGTGTGTTTCTGCGTGTGGGGGCGCCCTCCGCGGGCGTGGGGGCCGCTTCTTAGGGACACAGAGAGGGTTTGTGCAGAGATGGATTTTAGCGCAAGGGAAAGAACATGATTTGTTCTGCAGGGATGGGTGAGCAAACGCGTTTGGCCAGGGAGGAGCGAGGCACAGCCGGTTCTTCCGCAGACGGTTGTTAGACATCTCTGCTGTCGAGGGGTTCAGCAGGGCTGGGGAAACACGACCCTTGAACCGGCAATCACCAATGCAAACTAGCTCCGTTTCAAGGTAACTTAACGTCCCTTTTGGGCTTCGCTAAGAGCAGCTGAGTGGGGTGGGTGCAGGGGGATCCCTGCTTGTTTTCTTCAAGCCTGTTTGAAAGGGAAATGCGGGTGGCCTTGGGATTCAAGGAGTGGCAGGTGAGGGGTGAGAGATGTGTGTAGGGGGAAGAGGTGGGCATTGCAGCCAGCTCAGCAGTTGTTCTGCTGCACTGGACCTCTTCTATGTTTCTGTTTTCTGCCCTTTCCAGAAGAGGTGGCTCGTCTTGCTTGCTCCAGTCAATGCAGCAGATCCAGTAGAGGCTCATTCTGCATCTTTCTTGAGTCAGCAAATACTCACCGAGCACCTAGTATGTGTCAGAGGCTGGATTAGTCCTTGGGGATGCAGAGATGAGGAAAACAAAGTTTAGGTTTTCCAGAAGCTCACACCTGGTGGGGGAGAAACACCTGTAATAATCGAGTGTGATGAGCTCAATCATGCAGGTGTGAGGAAAGAGTGGCGGGAGCAAAGAGGAGGAAGGAATTCATTGTGCCAGGAGATTATTTTTAAAACGAAGCCCTCACAGATGAGGTAGGGCGTGGATTTCAGTAGAGCTTGGGTCCCTCCCTTGGTCCTTTGGTCTGTGAGTGACCCACATGACTATTCCACCCCATCAGCATCATAGCTACTGGGTGGGCAGAGCTGTACAAGTCATGACAGGGCTGGCATTTGCAGTGCATGACCAGATCCCAGTAGACACACACACAAGAGTGCACCCAATGCAGGTCAGGTTTTTTTTTTTTCTCTCCTTTTAAAAAAATGGATTGTTTTCCTAAATTCCAGGACCAAGAAGGTTTTGAAGCAGTACTTCGCAAAGGCAAGGATTCTGGAAAATTCTGAGGGATTTTTTCAGAGCAGATGAACTTCTGCTTTCTTCCCGCTTGGGTCCCTGACCTGTCTGTACTTGTCTCAGCCCAGTTCAAAGGGAAAGCTCTGACCATGATTATGTCTAAATGGGTGGGAAGGAAACCTAAAGCCGTTACTACCAATCTACTCTCTGAGAGATGAAAATCCAAACTAATGGATGTTTTGTCTTGCACAAAACTGTAGTAGGGGATGAAATATGATAAAGCTCTTGTGTTATGCGTGCTTACTAGAGCTGCATATCACATGCATTCGGTAATCTAAACCATCATTAAGGTGTTTGAAACGCAGGCTTGATGGACAAACAAACCTAGGTGAGTATCTTGGGCAAGTTACATAGCCTCCTGTTATGCTTTACTTTTCTGATCTGTAACATGGAGATAACAATAGAGTTGTTATACGTATTGCATAGTAGGTGCTTACAAAATATTTGTTCATTGTTAAATGATTTTTGGACATAAACTGCTTGGCACAAAGTCGATGCTCAAGAAATTGCAGTCCTTTATTGAGTACCTACTATGTGTCAGTGACTGCTTTATGTGTGGGGAATGCAGAAATGAACTAAATGAAGCCCCTATGCTCAAGGAGCTTAGTGTGTGTGTGTGTGTGTGTGTGTGTGTGTGTATGCAAATGGATAACAAATAGCTAAATAACTAGATAGTGAATCAGCCAACGATACATTATAATGGAGAGAAATAAAGCAGGGTAAGAGGAATGAGGAGTGCTGCCAAAGGGTGCGGTGAGGATTGTTATTTTTTAATGCAGCCTAGTCAGGGAAGGCTTTGCTGATAGGTGACATTTGATCAGATCCCTTGGGGAAGTGAGGGAGTGAGCTAGCCAGAAGCTGAGAAGGAGCATTCTGGACAGAGAAATAGCACCTGCAAAATCCCTGAAACAAGAGAGAGATGTGTTCATAGGAAAATCAGAAAGGAAGCCAAGGAGGCTGTGGTTGAGTGAGAGAGGTGTAGGACTCAAGATAGGACAGGTGACATGGCAAGGTCACTGGGGTATTGCCTCTTATTATTTGTATTTGTCACTAAGTTTATGTCCTGAGCTCTTATTTTAAGAATTGGCTTAAATCCTACACTCTATGTTTAGAAGAAGGTTGGTTGGTAAACGTTAAGTTCCTGTGGTCACTCAGAGCGTAAGTCAGTGTAGTAAGTGGAGGCATAAATTTTTGCATGGTGACAAATGGCACAGGGATCAGGAAGGCAGTGCAAACAGTGTACAGGTATCTTTCATCCAGATCAAGTATTTGTGATCCTTTGAACCTGAACATCATGTTTGTTTCCTCCCCGACCCCACCCCCGTAAAGAAAGAAAGCATCATCTTTAGTGAATAGTCCTGCAGATTTCTTTTTAGCTCTTTGTTGTCTCAGAGGATAATTAATAGTTTCTGTGGTTGTGGAAAGGTGTTGGAGTTAACTGGAAATATACTGACCTTTGGTGTCTCATGGAACGCATTTACCTAGTGTCATATGATGAATTTATTTGAGACTTTTATAGTTTGTATGAAGACTCTAGTTTGCTGCTCTGCCCTTTTGAGACTTTGTTCCTCTACAGATTTGAGAGCTCCATCCCATAACCATTCGTGGTGTAGTAGGGCAATCGCAGTGTGTTCTATGGACAGAAATGGGGCTGGATGCCTGAGAACCTTGTTAAAGTTTCTGTGAAATAGGATATCATGTGGCTGGGTCACTGTTAGGGAGCCTGGCAGGATTTCTCTCAAGATGCCTCAGAAGGTGACATTTATCATGGCGAATGTCTCCAACTAAGGTCTGGCTTTTAGTTTTGCTGCCCTGCAAACCCGGTCTGTCACTTCTGGGCCATATCCTAGTGACCTTGCTCACCTGCACACGACTCTACTGATTTGTAATGATTGAGACAAACTATATGGCATGGCTACTAGGTCTTCCTGCAGACTCCCCTTCATGAAGTCTAACTCTTAAGGAGGAAGTTTCCCAAAAGCACGTACTCAGAGCAAAGCAGCTTAGATGACTACCCTAGGGATTGATCACACACATTAGGGTTGATATTGTCAATGGGACTACAGAAGAAACCTCCCTAAAAGCAACCATTTATTATTTTCTCACATGTCTATGGGTTGGCCGGGCAGTTTGCAGATCTGGGTTATGCTTGGTTGATCTCAGCTGGATTTGCTCATTTGATTTTGGTCTGCTGATAGAGGGGTGGAAGGCTGGCTGCTTTAGGATGACCTCAGCTGGGATGACTCAGCTCGGCTCCATGTGATCTCTCATTCCTCAACAGGTGAGTTGGCATGTTCATGTGGTAGTGGCAGGAGTTCGAGAGACAGTGGAAACCTGCATAGCCTAAACTTACAGCTGGCACACTATCATTTCATCCTTGTCTATTGGCAAGGGTATCACAAGGCTAGTGTAGAGTGAGGGAGCAGGGAATAAACTCCACTTCTTGATGAGAGGAGCTACTTAGTCGTATTGCAGAGTATGGATACAGGGAAGGGAAGAATTAGGAGTATTTTTGTGATCAATCTACTATGGGGACCTTAATAATTAAAGTCCTCTGGCTAAGTCTCCTTTTCTTCTGAACTCTGTTTAAATGGGAAATGCCTGCAACTGGCCATTTTTCTTTTCTTCTCTGTTTCCATGGCTAATCAACTTTGGACATATATACCTTTAGATAGTCATTTATTCAGCAGATGTTCGTTGAGTGTTCTCTGTATGTCAGGCATGTTATAGGTAGGGGACACAGCAATAAAAATACAACATCTATCCTCGTGAAACATTTATTCTAGTTGGGGGAGATAAATAATATGAAAGTAAATAAGTTAATGTGTAATGTTAGAACATCAAGCGGGGAAGGGAGGGTGGGGAGTGCCTGGTTGAGTGGGGGGTTGAGTAGATGGTGGGCATTTTATAGCAAGTGGGCAGGGTGACATGAAAGAACTGAAAGAGTGAGCCAGATTGATATCTGAGGAAAGATTTTTTTAGGCAGAGGAAGCAACAAGTGTGAAGGCCTGAGGCAACAGAGTACTAGTACGTTCTGGAAACATCAAGGAAACTTAGGAAGAAGGAACTGAGAGAGGGTGAACATGGTAGAAGTTGAGATCTGATAAATAGCAGGGAGCTAAGCAGTACATAGTCTTGTAGGGCCTTGTATGGACTTTGACTTTTGCTCTGAGCAGGATGGGAAGCCATTGGAGAATTTTGAGCACTGGTTGCCATGATCTGATTTATGTTTTACAATGATCACTTGAGATTTAGACCTTATAAATGACGCTAGGGGGTCAAGAATGAAAACAGGGAGAGCAGCCAGGAGGCTACTATAGTTCTTCAGGCAAGAGGTGGTTTGGACTAGAGTGGAGAGTGATGATGGTGAGAAGTGATCAAATTTTGGATATATTTGATAGTGGAGAAGACCACATTTGCTGATTGGTAGATTTACGGTATGAGAGAAAGAAAGGAGCCAAGGATGACTCCACATATTCTGACTTGAGCAACTGGAAGAAGTAGCCCTTTACTAAGATGGAGAAGGAACAGTCATGGGGTTCAATGGATGTCCAATGGGAGATGTTAAGTAGATAGCTATATATGTGAGTCTAGAGTTGAAGGAAGGGGTTTGAGCAAGAGACACAAATTTGGGTGTCATGAATACGTTATTTATTTGTCCTTCAGAAAACCAATTATTGCTGTATCACCAGTGCCCAGAATGATGCCTAGCATATAGTATGTGCTCAATGAATATTTTTTGAATGAATGAGTGAATGAATCAATGGAACAGTTTATTCACTGGAGGTGACTGCATGTTGTTGCTTCAGTGGATCTTGAAGTGTAACTCTCTGAAGTTATTCCCTTTCTTTCCAAGGTCTTGTGGGAGCCTTATTGTGGATCTCATGGGCTAAAAACAGACTTTAGATACAAAGGCTTCAATTGCTTATATCTTACAGAAAGCAATATGTGGTGACAGTAAGAAAGAGAAATAAGTGGAAGCCAAAAAATAGCTCATACTTTCAAAAAAAGGAGACAAGATCTTCCAGAGAGAGGTGGCTGAAATTCAGGGGTGTGATGTTCTTTGGTTATTATTGTACTGCTCTCAATTTAAGATTAAGCAGGAGCAGGGAAGAATCTTGAAAAAGGGAGAGATTTATTTAAATCAATTTTATGCCAAGTGAGAGAGAGTCACCAGCTCGCTTGAAAAATCCCACATCTACAGCATCTTGCATAATGTGTTCCTGTTTATAAAAGGAGAGAAGTAGGCAATGGTTTTATTGCAAAGGGGGAAGGTTAGACTGACTTCAGTCTCAAATTCTGGGTGCTATCCATTTCTTTCCCATGGTGTGGCTAGATATGTGTGAGGGCGAGTTTTGTTTGCAATGATACTGAGAAGGAGGGAATGAAAAAAGTAGGTACTACCATTGGAAGTGGTTTCCTCTGTGTGTGTGTTTGTGTGTGTTTGAGAGAGAGGGGGAGAGAGAGAGTGTGTCAATAGTAGGGAGGAAAAACAATTGAAGCCCAAAAGGAAGTAAGAGAAAGATAGCAACGCGGCCTTCATTTTTTTGTGTGTTTGTAATAAGCCTGACCACATGGGGCATAGGATGGAGCAGTGGGGTTTGGAATCAGACAACCTGGTTTTAGCTCAATTGTCATTACTTTCTTTTTTTAAAGATTTTTTCTTTATTTTTGCGTGCATAGATGCATGCAAGAGAGACAAGGAGAACGAGAGAAATGAGCAAAGGGAGGGACAGAGGAAGAGAGAGAGGGCAGAGGCAGAAGCAGACTCCTTGCTGAGTAGGGCTCGATCCAAGGATCCTGAAATCATGTGGGTCATCTATCAGAGGTAGATGCTTAACTGACTGAGGCACAGGCACCCAAACCTCATTACTTTCTAACTGTGTGAACTTGAGCAAGTTATTTAATTTCTCTGAGCCTTGGCTTCCTCATTTGTAAGATGATGATGATGATGACAATGATGGTGATATTAATGATGGTAGTGATGGTGATGATGGTGACAATAGTGGTGATGATGATAGTAATAACATCTAAGTACTCTGCAGTTCCTTTCATGCTCCTGGACTTGGAAATACATTGGTCAAATGTTAATTAAGTGATCACCATATCTTTAAGTCCCTGTGTTAAGAGAAAATTGAGAACCTGTCATTTAATGTTACCAGTGCTATTGAGAGGATTATTTGCATTGGGTTCATGCTATTCAAAATAAGGCAAGTGACTAATAATCAGCCTTATGGGCTGGAGATTTCCAAATGCCTCAGAAGGAAGCCAACCTTCTATTCTCTGCAGTAAACCAACCCCACTAGCTCAGCTCAATAATATCCTATAGTTTGTTGGAATTCCAGGATGAAAATTTGAGTCCCTTGGATTATGTAGATGCAGAAACTGTCCTCCCAGATGCCTCCAGGCATTGTTCCTCTGAAATCTACCCCATGGTGTCTTCTACTGGAAAAATCTACTGTTATCTCTGTGCCAGGGACATAGTGAGCATGCCCTAGATATAGATTAGATACCTGAATGAGTAAATACTGTTGTGGTTGTTCTCTTGGCTGAACTTCTTCCTGGTGATTCTTCACTTGCCTGGGCAAGAAATGACAGCGTAAGTGACAGTGATGAGCTAAGTCTTCAGCACTAATAGGTACTCAGCAGCTAATGGTGTCTCTTTCCCCAACCTCTGTGCCTTTGCTGCCATTCCAACCTCTTCTAGATCAAGTATCCTACACTCAACTTTCCCTTGGAACTCTCGGATCCATCAGCAGCAAAGGCCAAATCTCCTTTGCTGTCCTGATTATTTATGACAGCTCACCCAACAGTGTTGCCTGTCCTAGCAATGAAGATCCACATCATGATTCCCACCACACAGAAGGAGGTCCTATCAGATCTTCCTGTTTTTCTATAGAAACTCCTGCTCACCCAATTTCTGTTCTCTTTTCAGAGCTTGCTTCTGCCTTGGGTGGCAGGGGAGAGAGTAACATTAACTTTTTTTCTCCAAAAGGCGTTTGAAAATTCTCCTTTCACTGGTGACTGCAGAACTCCTCAGAAATAGAAATGAACTGCACCACTTTTAGAAGTTAGATCATATAGGCCGCGTCCTTTCTCCCACTTCCATCTTACAGATGGAAAATGTGAGGCCCAGCAAAAAAGAATTCACAGAGAAAAGTACCCTTGGAGACATGGAGGAACTACCTCATTTCCTTCTTGTCCAGCTCTGCAACGATGCAAGAGGAGGCACTTTTGCTAGACCTCTGGAGCCTTTTCGAATCACAGATGCCTGAATCCGGAAGCTGGCTATTTAAGCTGGGGGCTCGGTGTCCTTCTCTGTTTCCATGCCGACTGCAGATGACACATGTATTGGCAGGAGTTCTGGGCACCTAACATCTAAGCAGAGAAGGGTATAGGTTTTCAAGGTCTTCCCATGACAGGAAACTGCAGATGAATCCCTGTCCATGGATAAACATGCCCTCATTCCTCCCAAGGATGCAGGTTTTGTTTTAGTGGCTATTTAACAGACATCTTCCTTTTTGGGTCCAGAGCAAGTCCAAAGCAGTGGAAGGACTTTCTTGAACTACAGGGTCTTAGCATTTCCAAGCCAAAGAGATCTCAGAACACAGGAATCTCAACTCCTTGAGTTGCATTCACTGCTTATTATAGGGAGAGGAGTGGAAGTCCTCCTCCTGTGCAAAGCGGGAAGCTGAGTCTAGAGAAGAAAATGACTTATCTAAGGTCCTGCAGTAAGTTAATGAAGGCAAGAGGATCAGAGCCCAGTCAGGCTTGCAGCAACATAAGTTCGCCTGAGGGTAGGGACCTGGAGAGAACAAAAAAATAGGTTCTGGTTCCCTTCATTATTATGCTTAGAAATCCTCCCAAACAGCACAGCTAGTTTTCCCAGGCAGGTGGGTCCCTGGTTAGCCCCCTCAATGGTTTCCTCTGAAAAGTTCCCTGGGATTTCCCCTTCCGGCCTCCAAAGCCCAGGCCCAGGGCTGCTCTTTCTCGGCCTGTGGCCCCTGCTCTCTTGCCATGCCCAGGATCTGACCATGGCCTTGGATCTGATCTGGGGTGCAGCAGATGACAATAGAGAGAGGGGTAGAACTCAGCTGGCACGTGGGTGGCTTTGAGGGAGAGGAAATGGCCTTGTTGGGGGGTGGCTTGCTTCAGGCAGAGTGCTGGTCCCAGGGATGAGGCTGGAAAGCTCATGGCAAAGGCAGGAGCTCCTGATCTTGGAGGCTGAAGGGACTTAGTTCCACTCTTACCCCTATGATGAGTGATGAACACACCCCACTCATGCTTGCTTGAATGTCTATGGGTTAAATGCAACCACTTGAATTTTTTTAAAGCAAAGCATAAAAATTAATCTTTAAGGAAAGGGAAGCTATAGGATTACTGTAAAAGCAGTAGCTTAAAAATTAAAGTGATAGAATATGAGTTACAGGAGAATTGTCATAAGCAATATGGAAGCAGGATGTGGTGCTGAGCCAAGTCCTTTTCTTTTGCATGATGCTGGCCAATCTAATGGGTGCCCCCATTAGATGCTATGTCTCTTGGAGGTTCCTCTAGCTGTCTGATCATGTGAAAATAAGAATGATTATTCTGCATTGAATTTTCACAATTTCTATGAAGTAGGGATGTATTGCATTTTATGGTGGAGTAAACTGAGGTTCAGAGAAGTTAAATGACTTGCCCAAAGTTTAGTATCCACTAAAGGTCAGAGTGGATTCAAATGCAAAGCTGCCTCATGGTCTAGAACATCTTCTTTGGCCTGTGCTGTGGTCCCTCCTCACCACATCCATGAAGGCATGTTAGGTGGGGCTCTGGGCCTCAACCCACTACCCAGACTTAGCTTCTTCCACTCTGATACCATAACTCACTGTCTTATAAAGGGACTTTGCTAATACCTGATAGTGCCACATGGGCTTAACCCAGGCACTGAATCCAACCTGCTTCCCAGCCTGTGGAGCTGGTTTCCTACATTCATATGTCCATCTGCCCTCCTGCAGGCTTGTTCTCAGGGTCATCACTTACCTGTAGGTGGAGATGTTTAACTTTGGAAAGGGTCAAACTTCAAGTGTCCTTGATGGTTAATGGGCCCTAACTCAGTGCTCTGTGGCTCATAACTGAGTTTCTTCTATTACTTTAAAACCAATGTCCTGTATTCCCTAAGGATGAGGTGAGAGAAATCTGCTTGTTTTCCTCTGCATAATCAGATTTCATTTATTCTGGATACTAACATTGGGTGTGGACCCATACCCAGATCATGTTCTTCTGTAGATGTCTATCCAGCTACTGCCATGTTTTAGGCTTCATTGCTTACATTTTTCTCTTATTGAAAGAGTATCTGTTTTCTCAGTCTAGAACTTTTCATCCTCTGGAAGTGGGGTCTTTGAGATTTGTCCCAGGTGTATCATGTGCCCCAAAACAAGCTCCAGGGCCCTGCCACTCAAAGTATGGGCCCTGAACCAGTAGCAGCAGCATCACTTGGGAGCTTGTTAGAAATATAGTATTTTAGGCTCCACCCCAGACCTGCTGAAACAGAATCTGCATTTTACTGAGATCTCCAAGTGATTTGTCTGCACAGCTCACAATATCTCCATACCACTTTTTCCTGCTTCAGAGCTCACATGGTCGTATACTCTTGGCCCTACACCTCTGTCTCATCAGGGAAGCGTACCATGACTTGAATAGGGCCTGAGTTTCCTCTGTTGGCTTGGTCCTACAAGGGCTGCAGTTCCTGGGCTATGCCATTGGGGAGTTCATTGATTAATACCTTGAGCCCAAAGTGAGAAGGTGATATCACAGAGGTATATACTGAGTGAATGTTTGTGGAAGCACAAATTCTAAGCAGTTGCTGTTGCTATGTGAGGAAAGAATACTGGGGGCCAGGAAAGCTATTGGAGTGGGTGAAGGGATATTGCTTCATTGGACCCTGAAGGATGGGTAAGAGTTTTCCATATGGTGGTGGAGGGATGGGGCGGGGGGGAAGAAGGGGATTCCTGCAAAGATAGTTTGCAGAATGACATACAGACACGCAAGTGCTTGGTTGATTTGGGAATAATAGGAAGTAATAGGCATGTGTGGCTAGAGCATGGAGTGTGAAGTGGTTTGGGTCAGGGGGTGGAAGACGGGGAGAGAGGGATGGGGAAGGGAAGTTTGCTGGGAAGTGTTGTGGACACCCACTGGAATCTCTTGGGTGGGGGGCTGTCTAAAGATTATCAGGTGTGCCAAGGAGGAAAAAGCTCAGGAACGACTGAGATACATAGAGGAGCTTATTGTCTTGGCTCCTCAAAATGGTCTTCTGAGTAATGAGATAACTGCTCAACTGTTCTATGCTGTGGACACAAGGCTTGGCTCTGTGTGAATTGAGTGGATCGGAAGTCCGATATGGGCTCTATCACAGACATCCATCCAATTAGAGAAATAGCAGCCTTGGAAACTGTGATTGATGTCTTGGAGATGCTTTAAGGTACAGAAAGACCCAAGAGAGTATGGATAGTATTTAAGAAATATAGAAAAGCCCTTAGACCACAGTTGTGCAGAACAAAAGGAGTAGAATTTTCAGTTTCCCGCATTTGAAAAAGCTTGAGTTACTATTTCTGAGACAGTTGCCTGATTACATGATTCCAACCCATAACTCCTCCAAGAGTTACTAGTTAGAGGTTTCCCCTCTTTCACCTTCTTGTCACCATTTTAAGTATATTAAACCACATTACTGATAATCTAGAAAACTGGGAAAAGAAGAGGGAAACCCACCTGTAATCCCATCAGCTATGTAGGAATTTTGAGTTATTTTCTTTATTTAGAAATAACTGTTAATTATGCAGTTTTTGGAACCCTGTGGCGGAGACTGGAAAGCTCTTCATCAAACACACCTGGTTCCTTGTCTTCCGGGGCACACAAACCACATCTCCCAGCTTCCTTTGCAAGTGGGTGTGGCCAAGTGACAGATCCCTGGTCTGTAAACTTCCACAAGCTCTTCCAGGCCCTTTCCCCATCCTGCCTGGGGCTGTCTCATGTGCAAGAAATAAACTCTGCCTATATTAAAACACCAACAGACATCATAGAGTTCATTTGTTACAGTGGTTCGCCTACCTTCACCAATACAGACCCTGGAATTGCAATTTACTGTTTTTTTTCCAGAAGCTTATGGGAACATTGTGAAAGATCAAGAAGAGAGTTTCTTGACAACATGAAGATTAAAAAGCTGCCCCCTGGGGATCCCTGGGTGGCACAGCGGTTTAGCACCTGCCTTTGGCCCAGGGCGTGATCCTGGAGACCCGGGATCGAATCCCACGTCGGGCTCCCGGTGCATGGAGCCTGCTTCTCCCTCTGCCTGTGTCTCTGCCTCTCTCTCTCTCTCTCTCTCTGTGTGACTATCATAAATAAATAAAAATTTAAAAAAAATACTTAAAAAAAAAAAGCTGCCCCCTGGGTTGACTATTGGGTGACCTGTTTTTGAAGAGCTCCTTCAGTATAGGGAATGGTATGGGTTAAACATCAGTGTTCCCTCTGGTGACTATTCCAGGAACATATATACTCTGAAAAGTCTAAAGTTCCATATTTTCCCTTTCCTTCTCTCATTGTTTCTGACTTGTGCAAAATGATGGGGCTATCTTGTAGAATTCATTTTTAAAAAGATTTAATTTGGGGTGCCTGAGTGGCTCAGTCAGTTAAGTGTCTGCCTTTTGCTCAGGTCATGACCCTCTTTTGCTCAGGTCCTGGGATTGAGCCCCAGGTCAGGTTCTCTGCTCAGCAGGTAGTCTGGTTCTCCCTCCTCCTCTGCCGGCTACTCCACCTGCTTGTGCGCTCTCTCTGTGTCAAATAAATAAATAAATAAAATCTTTTAAAAATTTAAAAAATAAAAGATTAAAAAAATAATAAAATAAAAAATAAAAGATTTTATTTTTATAGAGCACTTCTAGGTTCACAGCAGAGGTGAGAGGAAGTTACAGAGAGTTTCCATGGGTACCTGCCCCTACACATGCAGAGCCTCCACTGTTGGCAGCCTCCCCCACCAGAGTGGTGTCCGTGTTACCACTGATGAGCCTATACTGACACATCATAATCCCCTGCAGGCCATAGTGTACCTTAAAATTCAGTTTTGGTGTGGTACATTCTATGCCCCATATAATTTTTTTAAAAGATTTTTTGAAAGGGGAAGTGCCCTGGATTACAGAACCAAGAAAGGTTCTTGGTTCTTGAAGAATATGGGGAAGGTGTAGCCTCTTGACCTTGGGGTGCTGGAGGGTTAATCTATCAGTTTACCAAAAGGGTTAGAAAACAAGAATTTGCAAAAGAAGATGGGAGTGCTTCCCATTTCTGTTGTGTGTGCTTGGGATTGCTCTATATTTGGATGATGACTGTCTCGTTTGAGGGTTAATCCTCTTTGTCTGAGTCATCCAGCCGGGGGATTAACTGCTTTAAACTCCAAGCCTCACTGGCCCTGACAATGTGAGCTTTATGTTGCCAAGAACCAGGGCTTCCAGGGGTCAATTTCTGTTGACCCAGCACACAAGGCTCCTTTGTGGTTATTTATTCCAACCCCTTAGTGCTATAGAGGGAGATACCGAGGCCCTGCAGGGGAAGTAACTGATTATTTCCTGTAGCGGATCTGTGACCAGAACCGTTTCCAGTCTGGAGATCTCCTTGGTTCTGTGCTCGTTTCTGATGAAGGGTTCAGGAAAACTAGCTTAGCTGAGAGAGTCAAATAGTGGATCCGTGGGAGAGCCCCAGTGCTGATGGAAATTCGGTATTTTTCTGGAGAAGTCTCCAGTCTGTCTGTGAAAAGTCCAGCCTGCTACCTTGCTAACAGGTGGGCTACTTAGAAATCTCCATGGGGCTGAGTCCCCCCCAACCACTTTCTGGCTTTGCGTACTGGGCTCAAGATTCCAATTCTGAGATGAAGGACATCTGGCTGGCCCATACCCCAGGGTACCCTTGCTATAAATCGCACATGGAGTGAGGGAAGGGAGGGTTCTCAGAGGAAAACTGAGGACTGTCACAAAAGCAGACCTGGTTGCTGGCCAGGCAGTCCCCACAGTCCCCACAGATGGCCACCATACACCCTCTTGCTGACATAAGGATTCCTAAATATTAGCTTTGTGGGTGAGTGTCAAAGACTTTGAGAATCTGGCTATGTTTCCATCTTTCCTTCCTCTTCAGAGGGCTTCCGGTTTTCATAACCATGTCCTTGCTTGCCATAATCTTGCATGTTAAGAATTAAAATGTGCAAAATTCAAAGATGGATTCCCCTTCCCCCTTAAATCCTTTTTACATTGATTTATTCAGTGAGCATTTATTGGCTGCCTGCTGAGCTGGGCACTGGGATTAGTGGTAGGCAAGGAAGACATAAGCCGTGCCCTCTGAATGGCTATTTTGTCCGTAATTTGAAGACCTGTAGGCACCACTGCTGCTTGCCAGGGATACTAAGTTCAGTTAAAGAAAGTACATTGTTGAATCACATCGATGACATTATTCTGCCAAAGAATGTGACTCTGCATTCTTTGTGTGCATAGAAATTCTTGGAAGACAATGAGTAAAAACATCCATCTTGGGATCAAACTGCCTGCTCCCTGAGGCTAGGAGAGAGTGGGTGGCCTGTGTTTGGGCTGCTTCTGTTTGCAGGGTGAATGGGAAGTGCCACCAGGGCTGCTTTGTTGTTGGGTGGTGTTTGAACACCGGACAGCGTATTGCTTTGCTCTTATCAGGTTATTTGTACAATCCCAGCAGCTGGCAGTTGTGTAATAATTTTCAAAAGAAAAATCCTGAAGATGTTTGCTTAGAGAGAGAACAAAAATAGGCAGAGAATGAGGTGTGCTCCACAACCCCTGCAGAACATGGGGTAGCTGTGCTTCACAAAGGCGGGATTGTTCCTTGGTTAGAATTCCCCATGGGACTTCCCTTCCTCAAAGTTCAGCAAAGGGTCATGCATTCTGGAAGGGAAGCCTGTCTCGTTCTCTTTGCATGCACTGACAGAGTTATAAAAACTGCCCTGGCCCCCAGGGATCTGGTCGGACCTGCACTGATGGCTGATAGGGAGCTCACAAGCAGCCACTGTGGCTTTGAGCCCAAGGTTGGCAACCAGAGTACAGACTTGGAAGTGCACAGAGCTTACACTTTTCTCTCTTTCTGTTTTATGTTCCATGGCAGTTAGGCTCTGGAGTCAGATTACTGCATTTGAATCTTATCTCCTTTACTTACGAATTGTGCTTCAGTCCTCTGTGCCTTACTTTCCTTAGCTGTAAAACAAGAGAAATATTCATAGTGCTCTATCTCATACAGTTCTTAAGAGAAAGAAATTAAATGAGATAATACAGTGTTCAGCACAATGTTGGCTATATCACAAGCATATTAGTCAGCTATTCCTGCTGACTAATGATAATGCTTCATAACAGGCAGCCCCAGATAGCTCAGTGACTCATACAACAAACCTTATTTATCTTATTCATGAGTTGGCTTATCAACTGGGATGGCTCGCCTTCATGCTGCAGGTCAGATTCAATCCACCTCTCAGGAGGCTACTAGCGTCTACTAGGGACATGTTCTTCTCATGGCAAATGGTAAAAGGATATGAAGGATGCCAAACTGTACAGGCACATTTAAAGCCTCTGTGCTCATCATGTTTGCTAACATTTCATAGGCCAAAGCAAATCACATGGCTAAGCCCAACAATCAGTGAGGTGGGAAATATACTCCTTCTCTCACAGTGGAAAATACTGCAGTGTTACATGGCTAAGAATGCAGATTGTGATTACATGAGGGAGGAGAATTGGGAATAATGATTTGATATACCAAAGCAAGTTAGCTCAGTAGCAGGTTGTTGAGTGAGATTTTTCTATCATTTCCAAATGGGCACACAGAATAGAATCTGAAAATAAGAAGTCGTAGGCACTCTACTTTTTAAAGTGAGCCACAGGGGTGCCTGGCTGGCTTAGTCAATGGAGCATATGACTCTTGATCTTGGAATTGTGAGTTTTCAGCCCCACATTGGGTATAGAGATTAAATAAATAAGTAAGTAAATCTTTTTAAAAAATAAAGTGAGGCATGGATAGCTGGGGTCCCTCATGACATTCTAGGAGGTATCAAAACTGGCCTTGGAGCCCTCAACTATAAGTCCAGGGTCTATATAAATATAGAGATGGAAACAGAAGGTAGAATCTTTGGAATCATAGGGATAGAAAGTTCTTGCTTGAAAGTGACTTTTAGGGGCCCCTAGGTAGCACAGTCCAGTTAAATGTCTGACTCTTGGCTTTGGCTCGGGTCTTATCGCAGGGTCGTGGGATCCAGCTCCACATCAGGCTCCATGCTCAGTGCAGAGTCTGCTTGGGGTTCTTTCCTTTTCCCTTTCCCTCTATCGGTGCCATTTCACTCTCATTCTCCCTCTCTCTAAGATAAATAAATAAGTCTTAAAAAAAAAAAAAAAAAAGAAAGTGAGACTTTTCACTCTCCACAAAGTCAAGTGAAGGGAGTTTGAGAAACTCCCTTGTGGAGATGAGATTTTGCCAGGAGGGGAGACAAGGCAACCTGCACCCTGGCTGAGTGTTTGCTGACCAGTTAACCAGCCACATTCCAACCCCCTAGGGTATTAATGGACTGGAACAGGCTGTACAAAAGACTTCTTTTGAGGGCTTGATGTGCCAGCTGGTGCCTACTTCTAGCCTGGAAATGTTGGCAAACAGGAGGCTTCATGGAGTAGCCTATGCTAGCAGGAAAAGGTAGATGGTAGCATAGTGCCAAGGGAAGAAAGAACATTTTTCCAGTACATTCATTAGGGGCTCAGGAAGGTGCAGAAGGCTCTATGGGAGGGAGCATATAAATTCAGAAGAGAAGCAGAAGCCCCAGAGCTGTCCAAGCAGCAGCTGAATTATGATGCTGAATCCTGCACCAAAGAGAAATCTCCCTGAAGAAGTGGCCAGATACAAGGACAACTGGTGGCTTTGAGGTGGGACTTGGCTGCCCCTCTCTGAGGCTCCACAGTGCTGACAGAGACTGAAGTGAGGCTGAACACTTTGCCCGAAGAAAACTGCACACACAGGAGCCACTGCATCAGAAGAGCCAGTGCAAATCAGAGTAATGCCAGGGAGAAAGAGTTCCTATAATCGTCATCATCATCTTCATCATCATCGACACCATTGTTGCTGCTTTTATGCTTCACTCACATTCTAGTTTGAATGAACAAAATTAGTTTGCTTCCTTTCTCCACTTCTGACTCCTCTTTAGAGCTCCTTCAGTTCAGTTTGGAGCTTTACAAATTTTATGCATTGTCTAATGAGCTCTCTCTGCATGGCAGCCAGGTCTGGGGGTGTGGGCACTCTGGCTGATCCCCTTGGGGTTCCTGGCTTTTACTCCTAATCTCTAGCTTCTGTCTGGCCGGCAGCAGATGGAATTCTCTGCAGGAGGCTCTACCAAGTTGCTTCACTTTTGAGAATTAAGTAGGGTCCAAAATACATTTAAAAAATCCTGGTAGGGAACCTGTCTTTGCAAGGAGTAAAAGGTTGGCATTTCTGAGGGAACAAGCTTTTCTCAACAGTAAGAGCTATTTTTTAAAGATAAATCTTCTCCTAGTTTGATCGTCTTTTAGCTTTCAGGGGGAGATTAGTGGCTAAAGTGGATGAGGAAAGGTAAGCTGTGTCGAAGGTTGTCATTTGAGATGCAAGTACAAAGCTATGATTAGCAATTCATTTGTTCTCATGCTTAGATTTGGGCTGCTTACTGATCAGCCTGAATTCAGCAAGTGACAAATCCCACTTCTGGCTCTGGTCGTAAACTAATGTAATATATGAAGTGAAGCTTGTTTCAAGCCTTGTGTTTGCAAGGAAAGTTGAGATTACCCAAATCTACTGGTGAAATTAGTGAGTATTCAACTTTGCCAACCAGGTAGTCCTTATTCCATTATACTTACTATTTTTTTTTTCTGATTAGAAAAGTGGTACTTGTTATTGAATAAGATTTAGAAAATAGTAAGACTTACACACCGTAAAGCTCTTTATTTGTGCTGCTAGTCGGCTAGCTGCAAAGTTTGTTCTAATTTATCCTACAACCAACAATGTATGAGTGCCTCCCCAATGCATCCTTGCTTGAAGTATTATTTTTAAGAGAAAAATCAAACACTGTCAATTTGTTAATTGAGAAGATATCTTATTTTATTTTTCATTTATTTGATTGCAGATGTGATTCAGCACTTTTACTGACTAAGCACTGTCTTTCCATGCCCTATGCCATTTCAGACTGAGTATGGTGTTTTCTGTATCTGTCAGTAAGAGCTCTGTGTATATTGAGGATATTAAGTCAGTGACTTACAATTTATGTAAATGTTTCCTTGGTCTATTTGCCTTTTACTTTGTATTTATGTGGTCTTTTTTTGCCATGTAGAATCTAGTTTTCTAGACTAATATTACCAGTATTTTCAGTTAAGATCTCTTTCATTTCATGCTTAGTCTTTCCCCCCACAACTTAGAAAAGTATTCATCTGTAAATCTTAACTGTTTTTATTATTTTGATTTTAAATGTGATACAGTATTAATTGTTTGGACTTTATTATGACTTATGGTGTGAGGTAGGGATCTATCCTTATTTAGTCTACTTCCTGTTGTTAATTAGTTTTTTCATATGTACTTAATGAATATTCTTCCTCTCCTCAGTGAATTGAAAAGCTACCATATATATTGTTCCATTGGATCTCTCTGCCTTTTGTTTTTTTTTCTCTGCCTCTTGTGCTCAAACTAATGTAATTATTTTAGCTTTATGTTATGTTTTAATATCTAGCAGTACAAGTCCCTCTTCATTCTTTTAAAATGTTTCTTGCTATTTTCACCCATTTATTGTTCCAAATTAATTGCTGAATCATGTTGTCAAGTTAAAAAAAACCCTGTTGGAATTTGGGTAGAAATTACAATTTAATTTCATTACAGTTTACATTTATATTTATGTAGTTACATTACAAACTAATTCGGTGAGAATTGGTGGTACAGAACATGATAAGTTTCTTTATTTACAATGTTTATTTTCAGTCTCCTTATAAAGCTTTGCATTTTAAAACCATCATGATAAGATAATAGAAACTGACCCTTTTGAGAATTTAATACGTTCCAGGCTTTGGGTTCTTTAAATTCAGTATCTCATTTAATCCTTCCAACTTACCCAAGATGATTCAGATGGCAGATGGTGGAGCCATGGCACCCACTCAGAGCTTTCTGATTCTGAAGCTTGAGCTGTTAACCTCTACAATAGAATCCTTTCCTTAAGATTTCTGCAAATTGAAGTGGCAGAGAACTAGTCAGTGAACATTTTAATTTTTGTTTTGTCACTTTAGGCAAGTTTTCACCTAGTGCTATGTACATCAGAATCAGCTTAAGAATTTATTAAAAAAAAAAAAAACAAACTTCCTAAATGTCGTGTCTCAGGAAATTTGAGTTCGGAAAGCTCAAAACTAGAGATGGGGCTGGGAAATTGACTTTTTAAAATAAAGTGACCCCCATGTGCAGCCAAAAGTTATGACCCAGTGATAAAGTACATCTTCCTATTATTATTTATTTTGGTTTCTACCATTTTTATTTTCCTTCTGGAGTCATCCATAATTCTTGGGTAGAATTTTGTTTCTTTGTCTTTCATGCCTATTATATTCCCTCATAATTTGTACCTTTTTATATTTGTTCTTTTCCTTCTGAAGATGGACTCCACAACCAGGCAAATCAAACAGGGCACTCCCTAGCTGGAAAGGAAGAGGAAGGAGTTGGTGTAGAAATAGTAGCAAATGAGATCAGAACATCCTGTCTCTTGAACTAGGTGGGTCCTCATTCTAATCAGGGAATTTGTTCCTCTTTGTTACTCCCTTACCTTCTACACCCACCTCAAGAAAGTGTCTATTTATATCAATAATGTATTTTTGAAATGATTTGTTTACCTGTTTTAGAGAGAGATAGTGACCACAGTCAGGAGGGGGAGAGGGAGAGAAAATGCAAAGCCTGACTTAGGGCTCCATGACCTGAGATCATGACCTGATCCAAAACCAAGAGTCAAATGCTTAACTGACTACACCACCCAGGATCCCCTATTATCAATTGTATTTTTAATGCAATCTTGCCCATTGACTCCAGGAGTCTTACTACAAAGACTATATTCCCAATATGTGCTAGACAGTCTCTGTTTGGTAAACTCATTATGTCAAGCTCTATGAACCTATTATCTCATTGACATATGTCCCATTAGACCATAGATGTTGTGGATCCAGATAAGATGCACATAGAACTTGATTCAGAGTGGGTGTTTATCATTGGTGCCTTCCCTCCCCTCTATCAAAAATTAGGTGGTGATGCTCATAAATGGGGTCCTCAGACATCTTTTCTGGGGACTCAGGAAAGCAAGAGTGCCTGGGGTTGGTTTCTCTGAATCATCTTTAATCACTAAGTTTTTCCTGCTGGGTTTACTCTGCCCCATCCTCACGCATTGTGAGCCATTTGGACACCAGTCCCCTGCTTGTTCTCTGCCAGCACACTGGCTGCAGAGCTGGCACTCCCCAGTTCTGGCTCCTTCTCCATCCTTTCTGCTGCTCCTAGTTGCTTGTTTCATCTCTCAGTGATTTAACAAAACTGGATGTTCCAGTTAGGATATTTTACATCTGGGGCTCATCTTCTCTAACCTTTCGTCTGTTGTCAGTCCTACACTTTCCAAGACATCTATTTAAATAAGGGCTTGAGGACGAGACAGTGTGGGTGGGGCATAAAACCATAAATCCTGCATTTGCTTCTCGAGGAATAACCTCAAAAGTCAAGATCCATGCAGTAAACGCTCATGCACTCCTGTGTACACTGTGCTATTTGTGGGACAGAAATGAAAGGGGGTGTGTGCATTTGTTGAATGCCAGTTACTTGCCTACCATTTTCTGAAGAGTAGACCTCATTTACTCTGTGTAACAAATTCCTTGAAGGTAGGAAGTCTTCTTTCCCCTTTACAGGGAAACTAAGTCACCCCCCACCTACCCACCGCCTGAGTCCCATGGTTGGTACTTGATAGAGTTATGATCCAGGTCTTTGGACAACTTGTGTAGTGTTCTTTTCTCTCTACTGGATCTGTCTTCACAAGGTCTCCAGAGATGAGCAGGGAGAGGTGATTTGTGGGAAGGCTGGATTTGTAGATAGGCCATCTCTAGGGGAGGTAACCTGTGCTCTGAGCACACTTGATCTGTGTCCCCTGCATGTCTATAAGTTCCCTCTTCACCTGGAGATGCCTAGGTGGTTTAGTCGGTTGACAGTCTACCTTCAGCTTGGGTCATAATCCCAGGGTCCTGGGATTGAACCCTGCTTTGGGCTCCTTTCTCATGGGGGCTCCCTCTCTTTCTGCCTGCTGCTCCCCCTGCTTGTGCTCTCTCTCTGTCAAATAAATAAAAAATATTTTTTAAAGATCCCCTTTCACCTGGAAATCACCTGGATTGCATGGAGAACTGTGGCCCCGAGGCCTGCCCTGAAGAAATGCATAGGGCAGGCAGGTGCATTGTGTTGCCCTGAATGTCTCTCCGTCATGATGTGTTTAGCTTTGCCAGTTCAGGGAAGATTCTTAACATCCCTGAGGAAATGATCCCTCCATGTAGCCTCACTCTGGGCAGATCACCTTGGGGTAACACCAGGGTGGGCAAACTGTTTTGGCTCGCTGGCACTGGTTTGCTATTCTTTTCTCACCACATCCATTAAATTATCAAAACGTTATTAAGATTTAAATGAAATCTCCCCGCCTCGTCTCTCCATCTGTTCTCCCTATTTATTCCCTTAGGGACGTCACGAATCTGTCATTTGCGATTTTACAGCTTCTCGTAGCTGCAGCACCAGCGGTATTTCCTCCGCAGGCTACAAAGCCTGACTTTCTAAGCAGAACTGGGGGCGGGGATGCTGTGAGGCTAAGGGCAACCCCTCCCTCAGGGACCGAGAACCCTCCCGTGGGTGCCAAACCCAGTAAACATGTGCGGGTGGGAACACATGTGCCCTCCCTGTGCAAAACATTTTCAGGCCCTCAGAGAGACCAGAGGCTTCTGTGAAGTCATACTACACAGACACAACTGAATTGAATAGATTCATAATGACAATAACATATTTGTTGCATGCTTTCTGTGTTCTCAGTGCTTTAAATGTATTACCTATTTAATTGTCACCAAACTAAAGAAAGCTCATCTAACACTTTGAAGAGGTGTTGGCCAGCCGAGTATGCGGAGCAAGAGGAGCTGTGCAGAAGGTGGTGTTGACAGGTGCCTTCGAAATACTGCCCAAGATAGAGGGCACTGTAGCCAAGAGGCTCAGGTAGGAGGGTTCCCTTGGCAGGGCTGCTTCTACCGTGGGCACGAATGCAACAGGTTCTGAGCTGGCGACTGCAGCCGGGTGACTCATCTGCCTGTGCTTGCTACGATTCTGTGTTCTTCAGCGTCCTTCCAGGTAGCCTCCCCATGCTGGTCTGCCTAATGGGGGAGCGGAATGCTAGTTGTGCCAAGCTGAGGGTCCTGTTTTACAGATCGACCTCTCTGTAGATAAGTAATGTGGCATTCTGGTTGATATCTCAGAGGGACTCATGTTTTAGGGTTGATGAAACCTGATTTAGGGTGGGGGCTAGATCTCAGGATTGTTTGTTTTCCATGGCTGCTGTAGCAAATGACCACACACTCAGTGACTTAAAACCACACACATTTATGGTCCTACAGTTCTGGAGATCGGAGGTTGAAATGGG
The DNA here is from genome assembly GCF_053574225.1 of Canis aureus. NCBI lineage: Eukaryota > Metazoa > Chordata > Mammalia > Carnivora > Canidae > Canis > Canis aureus. The sequence goes on along the minus strand of NC_135612.1, from coordinate 49,679,191 downwards.
TCTCACGGGGCTAACATGAAGGCATCAGCAGGACTGCGTTCTTTCCAAGGCTCCAGGAGAGAATCTGTTCCCTTGCCTTTTCCAATTTCTTGAGGCCAACTGCATTCCTAGGCTTGTGGCTCCATTCTCCATGTTCAAAACCAGCAGCTTAGTATTTTCAAATTTCTCCTGACTCTGACACCCTTGCCTTCCTCTGTTAGTTATGAGAATCCTTGGGATCCTGCAGTGGGTCCATGCAGATAACCCAGGGTGGTCCCTCCATCTCGAGATGCTTAATTGAATCACACCTGCAAATCCCTTTTACCCTGTAAAATAACATCTGCACAGGTTCCAGGCATTAGGAGCCATTACTCTGTCTACCATCACTATCCTTACCGAGATAATACATACCTCTTTGGGAGAACTCTTGGATGATGGTCAGCTCGTCCCCTTTGTCACTGCATATATTCTGCTCTTTGAAGTTGTCCTCCCTTCGTGGTGAGGCATGGAGGAGGGCATTCATATCCCACATGAACATCAAGGAAACTGAGGTTCATGGAAGTTGAGTAGTTTTGTGGGTTTGGAACCTATTCTGGCGAGCAGCGCTATCCTTTTCATTATACCATGCTTCCTTTCCAATCCAGATTTAACAGATAGGGATGCTGAGATTTATTTCTGTGAGACAAATAAGTAGAGAATCATGAGAAGGAATACAGTTTCCCAACCAGGTGGTGGGAATGTAGAAAGAAGGCATACAGGTGTTGTGGCGTGCTGGGGATTGCTTTGTCTGCTTCAAAAGCTAATATTCCTCAGTTGCTGGTGTCACTCTGCACTTTCTCATAAAACTGAGCCAACAAACCAGGTTACAAATCACCTCGAAAAGGAAGCAGGAGAATCTCTTATTTCATTAAATCCACTCATTCATTCATTCATTCACTAATTATTCATTCATTCTTTTATCACTCACAGAAGGCCTTTCCTCTGGTGAGTGCTGTGGGGAATATGGAGATGTCTAAGGTATGGCTTTTGTTCTAAAGGAGTTCAGTTGACACGAGAGACTCCTAACTCTGGGAAACGAACAAGGGGTGGTGGAAAGGGAGGTGGGCGGGGGTGGGGGTGACTGGGTGACAGGCACTGAGGGGGGCACTTGATGGGATGAGCACTGGGTGTTATGCTATATGTTGGCAAATTGAACTCCAATAAAAAAAAATTAAGGAGTTCAGTTGAACAGTTCAGCTTGGTCATGTCTTGTAGGTCACACAGCACGGATGTTGCAATTGAAAGATTCCAACCAAAATCCTAGCTGTTCATCCCTAGTGTGTGATGCTGGGCCAGTTACCTAACCTCTGTGAGCTTGCCTCATTTTTTTTTCTTCTATACGATGGGATAATAACTGTAGCTACCTTGGGAAGTCCTTGTGAGGACTGAATGAATGTCAAGTGTTGGGCTCTGAGCTAGGCTCATGGCAGATGCTCATGAGATGTTCTCTACCCTTCCTTCCCCTCAGTCCTCAGCAATACCTTTAGAGAAAAGAGCAAAGTGTGGAAGAGTGTGGTGGGGAGTATGGAAAATGGATTTAAACATTCTGGGATATAATTAATTAATGGACAGAGGCCAGCCTGGAAACTGATCCTTTGTGTGGCCATTCTAGAATGAGCTCATTACCCGGTGCCCCCTGTTCAAGGCTGCTGGGAAGATATTTTATTCTCCAAACCCACACAGAAAGCACTGTCCAGCCAGCTTTTCTTGCATCCTCTGGCAGAAAGGCTCAGTAGGGGCTGAGAAAGCAGAATGTCCACCTGTCCTGATTTTGGGAAAGAAAAGCTTTTTTCTATGGAACAAATAGCTTCTGGATAGAAAGAAAATACTCCAGAGGCATAACAGACACAGAATGGGCCCAGGGACAGCCCAGAGGGAGTGGGGGGGGGGCATAGGGAGCTGAAATGCCCATGAGGATGTGGGGTTGTGGAGGGGAAGGAGAAGCTGAGTGTTCTACTGGGCTCTGGCACAATGCCTTTATGGGTGGAGTTCAAGTTTTAGTCACTGCATATTGGGGGTATATAAATAGATCCAGGGGTTCACCAGGATTTCCGTGCTAGTTCTGCCAAGCTAAGGAGGTTCAGGAGTAGTTCTTTGAGCTTTTCTTTTCTTTTTCTCTTATAAACCTTAACGTGGGATGTGTTTTGTGGACTAGAAGGAGGCTTGGGAAGAGGTTGTGAATAATGACATTTGGGGCTTTGCACAGAAAAACACCCCCTAGGTATTTGTGCAGAGAAATGGAGAGCACTCTTCTCTTTCTCAGATTCATCCCAAGGGCTCAAACCAAACTTGAGATCATGCAGAAACTGCAGCACCACCCGCCTGAGACACATCCCATCACCAGCCCTTCTTGATCTCTCACAGAGGTTGTCAGCCCCTCCCAGGAGCAGTTCACCCCTCCCACGGCCAGCCAGCCTCAGAGGCTGTTCTCCTAGGAAGTGGGATGCGCGAGCGGGTGGAGGTGTCAGAACGCAAAAGCTGTTCTGTTCTTTCCTTAAAAATGAACTTTGCAGCTTGTAAGCAAGGATTTCTCTGCATGTATCAGAGCAAGTGAGTGGACCAGAGAGCAATGCAGGGTCTGGAATCCCCCAGACTCCCAATCCCCCCCCACCTGACTGAATACAAGATCCTTGTGCCCCTGTGTACCAGTCTCTTGTCCTGCTGCTTTCTAGACAGGGTCAAATAATCACAGAGGCAGTTGGTATGTGAAATCCCTGGCAGCGGGCCACATCACAAATATTAAACATGTCCTGGGGTAGATACACAACACATCCAGAACTGAGTCTGTTGGGGGTATCTGCCCTCAAAATAATTAGAGTCTAATTGGCAAAATAGATATGCAATTGACCATCACATCAACTAGAGTAAAATGAAGGCTGGCAAAGGGATAAGTAAAGTGCTGGGTGTGCTAAAGAGAGAAGTCCGTTGCCCGGGATTGAATTAGGGGAGGCACTGTGGCATTGTGGCTGAGCCAAGAAAGAAGGCAAAGCCAGCAAAGGTGTAGTATGTTTGGGAAAAGCCCAGAACTAGAACGTGGTCTGAGTGCACAGATGTGGCTGCAAAGGTGGATGGAACCCAAGTGGAAGTAACATGTAGGTGTCCAGCACGATGAGCCTAGTGTGGGTGACAGCTGCCTGGGAGGGCCTTAAGGACTATGCTGGGAAGTTGCTGGGCAGTAGGCAGCCCTGGCTTCTTTAGAAGGGATTTATTTATTTTTTTAGTCTGATCTGGTCTGTGGTTGGAGGCAGTATGACTTTGTGTTTTTTGGCCTGCTCCCTGGTTAGACTCTGAGCCCTGCCATTTACTAATTGTGTGCCCGAGAGTATGATTTTCCTGAGCTTCTGCTTCATCTTCTGTAAAATGGAGAGGAGAATAGTACCCATGTAGGGGGCTTGAGAGAGTTCAGTGTGCCAAACTGTTAGAGCACTTTGCTCAGTGACTGGTACTTGGCATGGCTCAGCAAGGGGAGTGCATGTTAATAGGAGATGACTCCTTGGGAAGATGGGAGACTGTCATTTTGGGGCCATGTGGGCAGTTATTGTGCATGCAGGTCGAGGATGTGCCCCTGCCTGCACCTGGACAGCAGTAGGGGAGGGAAAGGAGAAGCTAATGATAACTGATTAGATGCCTGGGACTTGGCAGGTGTAGGAGGAAGGAAGTGGGGCTGAGGTTCTCAGGTCAGGGCAGCTGGGAGGGAGGATAGAGCAGTGTTGGAGGAGTACTGATTCCACATGGGGGCACTTTAGGGGCTGGGTACATCTGCATGGGCAGGTGCATGAGCTCATTGCAAATTCAGGGGTAGGGCCAAGGTTGAGTTATGTGGTAGAAATGGCAGCAATCTTCCAGAGAGATGGTAGAGGCAAAAGAGAGATGTGTTGTGCAGAGCACCATAGAGAATATTTCCGTTTAAGCTGGAAGTGGAGGATAAGGAACAGAGAACAAGAGAGAGAGAAAGAGCATTCAGGGAGGAAATCAGGAGAGTCAGGAAAGAGCAGGGTTCATGGATCCCAACGCAAGAGAGGGATGATCAAGAAGGGGGTCCGGAAGGCACCTGAAGGAGGTGCCTGGATGGTAATCAACGCATCCTGGTGAGCCTGGAAGATGCACTGCCAGCACAGCAGTGAAAACCAAACCAAGAGTGACCGGCAGTAACGGGGAGTGGGGAGGGGGGAGGCAGGCAGGACACAGGCCAGTGAATCCAGACATTCCTCAAAGTATTTGGTGGTGAAAGTGATGCAGGCTGGCTGGGTCTGAGGACCCAGACTCCCACAGGACCAGCCAAGAGGGTCTGCTTCGTGCAGGATAGGAATCAAATGTGAGCCGGAGAAAGTACAAACAGAATAAATTTACTGAGTAGCATGAGTGATAGAGAATAGCTGAGGAAGTGTCCGGGGGACTCAGAAAGGAGAGAAGAATGACTCTCATCATTTCTTGGGCTAGGGGTTTATGTTAGAAAAGGAGGGCAGCCCCGGTGGCGCAGCGGTTTGGCGCCGCCTGCAGCCCAGGGTGTGATCCTGGAGACCCGGGATCGAGTCCCACGTCGGGCTCCCTGCATGGAGCCTGCTTCTCCCTCTGCCTGTGTCTCTGCCTCTCTCTCGCTCTCTCTGAATGAATAAATAAATAAATCTTAAAAAAAATTAAAAAAAAAAAGAAAAGGAATCCAAGGTGGGGGCCAGTCAAACGCAATCATCAGGGGAACAATAAGTATTATTCCATAAATTATTAAAAGTACAAGTATGGATGCCAGCGTCAACCAAGGTTTATTTGAAGCCAATGTCCTGTGACATGTTTGGGACCTGGCTTTTCTTAGGTGTTATCAGGTGTTTGGGGCCTAGGACAAAACTCAGAGAATGATTAATTCTCTTGCTTCCCCCTTGAAGTGGGAACTTCAAGGTTCTTTGGCTTGTTCAGAATTGGAGGCCGGGAGAAACAGAGCAGATATGGAGACAGAGCAGATATGGAGCCTTTCTAAAAAGGAGCCCCTTCAGCTTCCCTGTCTCAAAAGGAAGGACAGGATACAGATTGAGGTGATGGGAAAGGGAGCAGAGAGAAATGTTTTCAGATAGTGTGATATCTGCGTGTCTTTACGGGGTGGAAAAAGGGAGCGTGTAAGGAGCTTAGAGATGCAGAAGGAAGAGGTGCGGATGGAGCCAAGTTTAGGAACAAATGGGAGCAGCGAGGCTGAGCCCAGGGGGAGGTGAGCCTTAGAAACAGGGTGGTGGTGCTGAAAAGCAGGCGTGGAGAGGGGGAGATGGGGATGGTTGGAAGCGGGAGGCACTGTGAGTGAAGGTGACAGCATTTATGGATCTGGGGGTGTGGTCAGGAAGTAAGAGTGGCAGTTCAGGGAGTGGGGTGGGATTCTTGAGAAAGGCTTGAATCAGCCCCCAGGGGAATAAGATGAGGCACTTACTATGGGCTCTCCAGCCACTGACAAACAGGACGGGGGCTCCGCTGATCTGAGCACCTGCCTTGGAGGTTGAGCAGATGAGTACGTGTGTGTGTGGTGTGTGTGTGTGTGTGTGTGTGTCTACACATATTATGTGTGTGTGTATGGATACGTGTATTTTGTTTGTTTTTTGTTTCACTGTTGTTGATTTTCTTTTACACTGAGTGTTTGGCAGCATAAGCAATGGGAAAAAGAGAGAATGGGTTTCTGTTGGCAACGGTGCCTGTCTGTGGTATCTCCTGGAACCGTCAGCATTTCACATACAGTCAGTGCATAATGGGAACTGGGAGACCAAAGAACACTGGGATCTGTTATGTGCCACAGTCTGGGAGACCTTTCCCATCATCCGCATTGGCTCAGTGAGGGGGGTGCCTGAGTGGCTCAGCTGATGGAGAATCAGCTCAGGTCATGCTTTCAAGGTCATGGGATCAAGCCCTGCCTAGGGCTCCACGCTCAGTCTGGAGTCTGCTTGGTGTTTTCTCTCTCTGCCCCTCCTCCTGCTCATGCACACACACACACACACACACACACACACTCTTTCTCTCTCTCTCTCTCACATAAGTAAATCTTAAAAAAAAAAAACACACACACACACAAAATGAATCACTCAAACCCTGTGAGGAAGGCTACACTTTTATTCACATTTTGCTGATGGAGAAACTGAGGGCCAGAAAAGTTAAGGGACTTGAATATGGTCATATACAGAGTAAATGGTGAAGGCGGAAATGGACATCTGTGACCATGTAAGAAAAGGCATTTTTTTTGACATTCTGTGCATGCAGTGCAGACTTGGTTTTGGAACTAAATGGGCATGAAGGAGTAGCTTTTGCTTTTGGGCCAGATGCATCAGTAAGCACAGGACTTTGACCGTAGAAAAGAGACCAACCCCATTCGACTGCTGCCCTCCCGCTGCACTGCTCTCAGGCAATATGTGTGGGAACTTTTCCTCCCTTTCTCTCTCTCTGTCTCTTTTTTCTTTTTTGGATACTGCCTGCTCAAATGCACAGGAATTGACAAATTCTAATGATAGTCTATTTTGGAGGGAGTGTTAAATTATTCAGACTCAGGCACAATTAGAATGTCTCTAGCAGCCTCGACTTCCTGCTTGAACCTACAGATGTTATTTTGCGGAGCCCAGTGCGGATCTGCAGACGACACCCTGGGCAGGCAGGTGGCAGGGCTCACATCCACTGTCCAGGAGCCTATAAATCCAAACCTTCCCTGTTTCCAGCCCCAGGCTGTGGGATCCCTGGGCAGGACTGGCACCGTGGTGACCAGACCCTGGCTGGAGCTTCTTTGCATTCGTGTAGGTGTGGCTGTAAAGTATGCTGACTTCCAGATGCTAGAAAAGCTGCCACATGCTTCCATGGTGACCACACATGCAGTTTTGCTTTTCTCTGAGCTCCCAAAGGTCCACATCCATGCATTGGAGCTTTGTGCAGCATCTTTCCAAAACTGAGGCGGGCTGTGATTTCTGAATATGGGAGTCCTCTCATAACTCCACTTTTCTTGCCACTGCTCAGCCTTTCCTCCTCCAGGAGGCAATTTCTTTGCCTCCTCTGATGAGGATGTTGCTGCACAAGGCTATCCAGGATTACTCTGATTCTAGCCCTCATTATGGAAATATCTGGAGGGAGAGACAGTGCAATAATGCAGCTGTGATGTAGGGTGATTATTTATTATCTGACCCAGGACACTTACCAGAGTGAAAAGTGGGCACTCTTTCATAGCAACAAGTGACAGCAATTTGACATGATGACCACTCTTGAAGGAATAAGGGCTTCAGATGAACTGTATGCTTAACTTCAAGGGACCTTAGTTTTCCCATCTGTTAAACCGAAGCTTACTCTTCATGATCACGTGGGAGTAATATAGCTAATACACCCAGCACAATTCCTAACACATAAGTGTTCAATACATATTAGCTCTTTCTTCTTTTTAGTTTAAAAAACACAGAGACTCAGAGCACCTGGATGGATCAATTGATTAAGCATTGAGTTTTGGTTTTGCATCAGTTCATGATCTCAGACTTGTGAGATCCAGCCCCGGACAGGGCTCTGTGCTCAGCATGGAGTCTACTTGAAATTCTCTTTTTCTCCCTCTCCTTTACCCCTCTCTTTGCTTGCACTCATGTGCTCTTTCTCTCTCTCTTAAACAAACAAACAAACAAACGAAATCTATTTAAAAATAGAACACAGACTTGATTAAAAAAGGCAGCAACAATAAAAACCATCTACACCAAAATCATGTATAGGATTCCTGAACTCCACCTACTCTCTGCCCCTCCCCCACATCTGGTACTCTTGGTAACCCAGATTGGGGTGTTGCTCTTTTAGTCAGCTCTTTCCTCTTCTCCCCAGATGTTTTTTATCTTTATATAGTGGTGTTTCTCAACTTTTTTTTTTCATTATTAGCCTCCAGGAGGCTTTTCAGACATTTCTCCCCACTAATTGCCAACGATTCCCTCCTTATGAAATTTTAATACCACAGATGCTCCATATATCTATTTATGTATCATGGCCCTTTAAGGAGCCACAAACCATTGTGATACCTAGGGTCACCTTCACCTCACAGAGCCAAATTTTTCCCCATTCAAGAAATGATTTTCACATTCGTGGGGCCAAGGTCTCCCCCTTTGAGAATTCTTAGCATATACCATGGTCAACATCTATCTTCCCACTCCATGTTAGATCCTCCCGTGCATGGGGTTTGGTGCTTCTGGGTTGGAGCCTACATAATGGGGAGGAGGAAGAACAATGAGAATCAGGAAGAACTACCTTCTTTTGAACAAATGCCTCAAGGCACTTTATTACTAACCTTCATAGCAACCCTGCAAGACAATTTTTTTTTTCATGGATGAGAAAGCTCAAGCTCAGTGAGGGAAAGTCATCCACAGCTGAAGTGACAAGTGACAGAAAGAGGATTTAAGGCTGTGTCTGTCAGATATGAAAATTGAAAACCCTTAGGCCACACTGCCTCTTCATGAAGACCAGGGAAAAGGTGATGGTAAAAGGAAACCAGCATTAGCTGAGCTCCTTCTATGTGGCTGGGGCTCTTTTAGGTACTTATCTCTGTGAAGTGGGTGTCCCAGTTTTAGAGATGAAAATGGGTTTGCAATGATTATTTTGCTAAATCTTGCATGGACAGCATTTATGAAGGCTGGATTATGACCCAGGTCTGCTTGTTCCTAGAACCCCTGTCTCTGACCATTATGAGAGAGGACATGCTCTGAGCCTCTACCTTCCTGGAGAGTGAGAAAACCTCTACAGTTGTAGCTTCCTCCCATGACCAGTAATTTATGTGTTTCAACTCCTCTTCCCAATACATACACTCAATTTTTTAGGGCACAGATAGGAAGAGAAATATACACAATACTGTTTTGAAAACTTTGTAATTATCACTACCATCCTCAAACTATGAGGATCTGGGAAACCCAGATTAAATCACTGGTCCCTGATATGGCAAAGAGTGACCTGCGCTCTTTGGAGATATTATAACAGGATGGCATTTGGTCAGTCATGGGCAAATGGTGTGGCTTAGGTATGAACCTCAGATCTGGAAGAAGAGAGTGGCCCTACCTGAGCAGGTTGCTGGGAGATTTGATGCAGGGGGAATATATCTGACAACTCCAGAATATAAGGAATCAGTTTCTGGGAGGTTACTCTCTAGGGCCCTTTGGAATGTCTTTAGGAAGAGAACTTTAATCTACATATGCGGATCCCAGCCAGTGGAACAGCCATAGGAGGGCCCAGACTCTATGGGTGCTTTGCCCCAGGCAGAGAACCATGCAGGGGGATAAGGAATCTTGGGGGCAGCATCCCCAAGCCCCTTATGTCCTTCATTTCATCATTGACTTGATACGCTGAGTCCTGACCTGACAGCCAGACAGGACCCACCCTGGCTTCCATACCCTGGAGCAAGAGCTCAGGCTCCAGTAGGCAGACTGCTTTTTTTAGTTATCCTGTCTGTCTCTCCAGGAGCAGGAATGGCTGCCTCTTTCCCCTGGGAAGGTGGGGGCGGTGACAGCCAGGGTTGGCTGGCTCTCCTGCTGCGCAGAGAGGCATCTGGAGGCTGGCTCCTAGGGATCCAGAACTGGCGGTGATGAAACACAGAGCAGCAGCTCTGGCCCTAGAAGCAAGATGGCTCTGAAGGGGCTGCTCATTCCTGCCCTCCTGGAAACAGGCTACTTCACCTGACAAGTGTTACAGCAGATTAAGAAAGAAATATCTGGTCCTAAATGAAGAATTAGATTCTGAGCAGAAGACAGTCTGCAGGCAAATCAAAAGTGCCTGTGCCTGATTTGCAGGGAATGGAAGTCCCAACTCATAAACAGGCTATTGGGATGACTTGGGGAAATCAGGCCATCGGCAAGCCTCAGTTCTTCAGCTATAAGATGAGATGGGTCAGATAACTTCCACACACCATTTTTTTCCCCTGGTTCTATATATTTTAAAAATGGTTTTGTTGAAAATTGGAATATGTTATTAGGGAACCCCTCCAGACTCTAATTATTAGTCACCCCAACTAATGAATGTTTAAGGCATGCTCATATCAGAATCTTGAAGACAAGAGTGACATCACAGCATCTGCTTAAATCTATTACTTGTTTCTAACTTATTATTATTAAGTTTACTATGGATAAAAAGGCAGCAAATAACTAGTGAGTAGCTATATGCCAGGCATGAGAGGGTAAATATATTACACATGCATTTACCTTTAGATTCAGAAATCTTACTTCTACAATTTAACTATAAAAGTACAGCAATGGAAATGTGAAAAATATATACCCAATGTTATTAATTGTAGCTAAGAACATCAGAACATGTGTTGACCTAAACACATCAAATAGGTTAAAACCCATAGGTTCATAATGGTACTCAGAATAACATATCTTATTGGTCACTTTGCAGGATGCTAGGGAACCATCTTATTATTTTGAAAACTGGTAGATAAGGGAAAGAATCAGATGTTTACTTTGCTTTTCCTTTGCAAGCTGTATCTCAGGACAAGCAAATAGTAGATATGGGGGAAGTTTCTCTTTATGTAAGTATTCCAGCTAATGATTGAAGAAATAATTTTATAATTAGGATTTTGTAATCCTGTCATGGGGTCTAGGCAATGATCATCTGTGTCTATTGGCATCATGGGAAGAAAAACAGCAAGATTTTATGTGCCCTTGATAGAAATACTACAATGCCTTTGAAGTAGCTTTGACAACCTCCTAATCCCCCTACAAAGCTAACCTGAATATGAATAACAGCTGTCCAATAGGTTTCTGTGATGATAGAAAAATTCTATCTGCACAGCCCAATGTAGTAGCTACTAACCATATGTGGGTATTGAGAACCTGAAATAAGACTAGTGTGACTGACGCACTTAGTTATTAAGATTTAAATAGCTATGCGTGACTAAGCATTGCTACATTGGGCAGCTCTAGACTTACCTATGAACTATGGGAGACACAGGGGATGGAAGAACATGTCAAATGACACCATAGGCATGCAAACAGCAGAACACACTCTATAGGAGACTTTATAGGACAAACTATCTGCTCTCACCAACAAATAAAATAAGAGGTAGTGAGGAGAATGCATAAATTATTAAAGACAAGTGATATCAACCAATTATAAGGTATGGGGCTTATCTGAATCATGATTTGAACAAATATTCTAAAAATATTATGAGATATTACAAAAGTATTATTGTTTTAGGTGTTATAATGCTATATTGATTGTTTTTAAGAGGAGACCTATTTTTAAAAAGGAGTCTTATTTTTAAAGAGACACTGCTGATATATTTATGGATGAAATCATGTAATATCTCGGGCTTAATTTAAAATAATCCCGTGTGTATGAAGGGAAAACTGTGTGAGGTGTAGATGAAACAAAATTGGAATGAGTTGGTAATTGTTGAAGCTGGTTGGTGGGTGTATTCATTATATCATTTTCTTTATGTTGGAGAGTGTTTGGAAATTTTCACAATAAAATGTAAAAAACAAAAAAAAAGTAAGGGAAACTTCCAAGAATCCCCTCTCCAACCCCAAATAACAACAACCATAATAGCAATAAGAACTTCACCTTTGAATTGAAATCAGAGCTGAGAGTTGGGGGCAGAGGATATACAAAGGTTACCCTAAGGGGAAGGTAGGCTCCCCTGAAGGCAAACACCACTATTGATACTGTAGTAAGGAGAATAAGTTTAGGGCCAGGGGAAGCATTGCAGGACAAGAACTAAGACTTCTCCAGCAAGTTGCAATCCCAGCTAAAGTGATCCCATATTTAGTATCCTTGGCTCTCAGATCTCAAATTCTCAAATTCTCTTTGCAAGACAGCATCCTCCATTTTGGCATGTTGAATTCCCATGGGTTAAGATTAGGCAAATATGAACAAATATTAGGGTGCATGTAGAACCTGTCATCTAAACTGGGGCACTTTTGAAGATCAGACGGTGTGCCAAAATAACTAACATGTATAAATTACTGCAAAAAGATATAAACCCGGATTGTGGAGAAAACAAGGAATATGGCCCCCTGGCAAACAAGAGGGAAGACAAGGTCTCTTCTGTTCCTGGAGTTTGGTGGGAGTGAGAATCTGCATCTCACCCCAGATCATTTGGAAGTTGGGCTCATGCTCTTGATCAGTGGTTCTCAGTGTGTGGTCCAGGACCTGTAGCATTAGCATCATCTGGGAACTTGTTAGAAATACAAAGTCTTGGGCCCTACCCTAAATCTAATAAAGTAGGTGATGGAGCCTAGCCAGGTGTTTTGGAACAACTCCTCCATGTGATTCCGATGCACCAAGTTTGAAAAACACTGGTCTAGGTAAACATTTTAAAACTGATGTTCATCAGCTATTAGGAAACATTCCACGAATGTCACTATGCCAATGACATTTTTCTTAAAAGTAATAGCAGATAGGAAAAAAGTTAACATTTTCCCAATAATAAACATTTAATGGCACTAGGTAGGTCTATAAATAAGGTATAATAAAAGTCGTATGGCAATTATCCTTTAAGAAGGATTTAAAAATAATAAAAATGCCTTTTATGTAAGTATTTTCTATCCCAAAGGTATGGTGATTGTCCCAGAGAAGGACAAAATAACACCTTCTTAAAGGAGCCTTTCATTAAATATATGGCTCTCTTAGGTGCCATTTTGGGGATCCTTCCTCCAAGGAGTTAGGTTTTTAAATGCTTCTGGCTGTAACTGTCTTTAATTAGCACTAGCTCATTTAGCGCTGGTCTCACTTAACCTGGGATCTGGGCAGCAACCATTCCTGTCTCTTCTCTTTGATCTACTCCAACAAAACTTGGAGAATATGGCTGATGTTAAGCTTCTCTTTCCCCACTGAGCTTCCTGAATTCACCAGACTGGGCTTGGGATATGTACCAGATATTTTTTGTGGTTTAAACCACCCTTTTCTGCTAAGGGCATGCTTGTGCTTGTCCTAAACAAAGTTTTGGCATGCCTCAGTGGCTGTTTATCACTTTTGTATTAAGCATAATAGGATGGGCCCCTCATTAATTACAGTCTTGCTGGGAGTTAGTAAACAGATGGAGAGATAGAAGTCTCTCTGCTTTCTTATGGCCACAGGCATCAAACAGAAACCCATAGAGCCTTAGATGAACATATGTTAATGCTAAGATTGTCCACACTTCCCCCAACATCTCTTAAAATAGAGCAGTTACTGGATGGAAGCTAGAAGCACCAGGGTGGTATGGATTGGACCCAAAGAGTGGCCTAGAATTGCAGTGTTTCTTAAACCCCACTTCTGGAACTCCCTACATTATTTGGGAACCTTTTAAAATATAGAGCCTTTTTTGCACCCCATCGCAAAACAATTTCCATTAGCAGGTTCTGCTAATTGAGACCTGAGAAACTTCAATTTCGGAAAGTGTCTTGGGGGATTCTGATATACAGCTTGAGTATGGAACTGCTAATGTCAGAGATGTTCTGGCAAGGGCTGGAAGTTTTCCCCAGTCCTTCGCTGATGTCATCTATGGTCTTTTGCAGCCCAGATGTTAGGGACATGCTCTTCTCTGGGAAGATTTGATGTTTTCAGGAACATCTTTGCAGTTTGCTGCTCCAACCTAGTCCCAACCTAGTGAAGGGTGAGTCCATCAGGGTGGCCTGGTTGGGAACACAGACAGGCCCCCAGCACAGACAAGCTAAACCTGGCTCTGCTACTCACCACTTGGGGTGAATTAGCAAATTCCTGTGAGTCTCACATTGCTTATTTGAACAATGATAAGAATAATATTTACTTGGAAGGCTCTTATGGAGATTAAGAGAATATAAGTAAAATATTTAGTCAATAGCATAGCACATGGTGTATACTCAATAAATCATTATTTTTTTTCTCTTGAAGGTTCAAGCCTATAGTTGCCACATAGGTTTTTGTTTGTTTGTTTTCCTGGAGAGAGCTCACATTTTGGTGACACTTTTCGGCTAAGAGAGATGATAGAAAGTTTCATTTTGAGAGTTAATGCTGTACCTGGAAGAGTATGGGTTTAGAAGACAGACGCTTTCTGATGGAAATTGGAAATAAAGAACTTAGGGTCCCACAGTGTTGATGTGAGCTCCCTCAGGCTCCTGAGCAGCCAGCTGAGTAGCACAAAAGAAGTAGAGATATAAAAGAGTAGGTGGCTCTTGCAGGAATCTTAATGCAGCTCAGATGTTAGCAAGAAGCACTCCGACTCTTCAGAGGTAGGTATGGGTTGGCTTACACTGTAGGAAAGCCCCACATTTCTTGCAGGTCTTGGGGACTTTCATGCCAAGGTCAATGTTGACATCTTTCCTCTGCTGACTCCTGTCCTTTATTCTGGCTTACACAGCAACTTTCCTTGGTTGCCACAAAAACTCTTTGGATGTACAGCATGTTTTACTTAAGATTGGAGAAATGGGCATGAATTTATATCATAGTAGGGCAACAATTTAAACTCAAATAGTAAGCCTCCCTGTTATAAGACCCCTTCTTCCTGTGGCCCCTTATATCCCACTGTTCTGACAACTCATCCAGTTCATTCCAAAAGTGAATCATTTCAGGACCCCTTTTTCTGTTTTTTTATTGCTAACCCATGCTCCCAGGGTTTCTGCTGCTCTTAAAATGATAATTTCTTTTTTATCCCTGATCCAAACTAAAATATTTAAGCAACAAGATGCTGAACAAATATAGGCATGATCATGGGGGTGGCAGAGGTGGTATTAGCAATGGAAAGAGAGACTGTATCCAAGAGATACTTGGAAATAAGATCCCACAACAAATTGAGCATGAGAAGAAGAACAAAAGGAAATGGATTGATTATACACCTAGGTTTGGGGGCTATTGGAATGGGTAGCCATGAAAATCCCCTGTATCTCCAGAGTCTATGAATCCTGTCATCTGTTAAGAGAGGGAGAGTCATGGTTTTCCTTATCTTGGATTCTTTAAAACACAATCTTCTGTTCATGTGGGCAGTGACAAATGGTCAAATATTATTTGTTTGTTTTTTTTAAGATTTTATTTATTTATTCATGAGAGACACACACACACACAGAGGCAGAGACATAGGCAGAGGGAGAAGCAGGGAGCCTGATGTGAGACTCGATTCCAAGACCCCAGGATCTTGAGCCAAAGGCAGAGGCTCAACCAGTGAGCCACCTAGGTGTCCCTCTGTTTCTTTCTTAGGGAAGATATGATACTAAGCTGCCTTTAAAATATCTAGGCTGCACATTCTCCTTGTAATGGAAAATGTTATTTGCTCTGGCAGTGCTTGCTGATGATGTCAGCAGACCACACACACTTTACTTTGAAGAAGCCGGATCATGTTTATACACCTGCAGGAATTAGCTAGAGAGATCAAGATGAGGTTCTTAGTTGGTATCACGTTCATTAAAAAAAACACAGAAGGGTAAACACAAGACTGAGGTGGTTTGAGGAATATAGCATGCTTACACACACTTTTCCTTGGCATGCTTGAATAATAAGAAGAAAAGGTCTCAGGAGAGTCAGTGGTAAGTGTATATTTTCTGGATCTTGGAGAAGACACTGCTCAATATCTCTCCAGTTCTTGAGTCAAAGCTTTCATGGATTTTTAAAAAGCATTGGCTCATTCTTCCCCAAATAGACGGATGCTAGTAATAAATAATGAAAAAATATTGAATGCTAGGAAAATGACATGCAATTTTCCCTTCCTCTTTGATATAAGCCCTTCTGAATAATTAACGCACACATCTTTTCTGGTGGCAAAGGGCCTTTCCTTAAAGGGAGGAATAATGTGGATGAAGCTGAGAGAGACTTTCTGAGACTGTAGCCAGTTCCAAGGACTTGGAGGCTTTGGCCACTAAACCTTTTCTTTCTCAACAGAGGGTTATCTCTTAGGTGAAGACACGGTGTAGAGAGGTGATGCTTCCCCCCACTTTTCTCACTTTATTCTGTGATGCTGAGTCGTCTTTGGCAGCTGTCCTGTTCCTCATTTTTTAAAGTAGGAAGGTTCTATAATTAACTGGAGCTTATTTTTGCTGTGTTAATTAATGTGTGCATATAGGAGATTGCTGTTTTCCCTTAAGGTGTGATGAATAGAACTGGTTTTCATGGAAGTCACCTAGAGCTTTAGCAGATGTAGCAATTGTCTTTGGGAAACATTCACATTGGACAGCAAAACACAACAGATTCTGCTTGACAAAATCTACCAGGGTATAAAGGGTGGTCCTCAGATGCCGCTAGGCTCTCTGGAGGCATTTGAGGATGATGAGCAGACTGCAAAGAACCTGTCCACTGAAATCGGTCAGACCTGAATCTGAGTCTTAATGCCACCCACAGTGACTGTGTGGTCTTTGGTAAGTTGCTTAACCAACTGGAGTCATGTTTGTCCATTCTATAGATGGAATCATGTTTGTTCATTCCATAGATGAAAAGGTTCTAAGATGTGTAACTCAGCTCATGAGTCTACAAGTTGGTCATGACTGTTTATCCTATCACACTGCTAGCTCTTTGGGAATACACTCTGTGTCCTATTTGATTTTTGTCTCCACTGCCTATTAAGAGTAGGAACTCATTTTTGAAAGAATGAAAGAGGAATTGGCCTCGTTTGGTTAGTAATGTTCACAATGGAGCAGTGGCTAGTGATGGTGTGGACAAACTCTTGACCCCTAAACTCTTAACGTGTCTCTGTCCATAAAGGAATTTGGACTCATCACTCAATCTCAGAGTATTGGGCTTGCCAGCCCACAGAGGCTGCAACCCGTCCTTCCCACACAGTCCTTCTGGTCTAGGAGTCTTCTGTAGCTCCCTGAAGCTTCACAGAGACACCAGTGGTCCAGCCCAGGCAGCTCAGATGGGCCATGCAACCACTCATCTCTTGGGTTTTTCCATTGGCCAGTGACAGTATTGTAGGCAAGCAGAGTGTGACATGCAGTGGGATATAGGTCTCCTCTGCCTCAGAGACTTCTCTGCAATCTCTGCTTCTGCTCTTCTTCCCCCACTTCAGGGAATCTCTTTTTGCTCATGTGAAGTCGAGGCTCTCTTTTTAGGACACTCAGTTCCATGTACAGAATCCTCTTTCCAATAGACCTTAGGTCTTTGGAACACATGAGCCAGAAACACTCTCAGGTGATTTATTTTCTTCTCTGCCGTAAACCTCTCCTGGGTGCCAATGTGCAAAACTCACTACTTGCTTGAATGGGGCAAGGGAGAGTTAATATCTTAAAATACTATATCACAGTGTCCAAGAGGAAATAATTGTCTTATTAGAGATGGCAAATATTACAGGCCTTTAGGGGCTATGGATTCATTCTGGATGTAAGATGGTGATAAAACTTCAGGTACCATCTCAGAATTTAAGGCAGGGAGAAGAATAGAAGAGATAAGTTTTCTTTTCACATGTTTCCATTTTTAACAAGAAGGAAAATAGCATTTCAGAAGCCCCAGAAGATTAACTTTTATATCTCATTGGCCAGGATTGGGTCACCCAGCCTCCTGTAACTACAGAGGAAGCCAGGAAAACAACCGCTGGGTTTCCAGCCTCAATGAGAGGGAGACAGCAAGAGAGAGAGGGTCAGGAATGCAGTTGGGTTTGTTTTAGTCTGAATTCCCTCAGAAGCAGATGCTTACAGAAGGATTTGAAGGTAGTAGTTAGGTTGGTTGGTGGAATAACCCCTAATAGGGAAGTGGGGAAATGAGGCAAAAAGGAGAAGCCTCATGTATTAGAGCTCTCCAGAGAAATAGAACCAATATGTTTTACACACACACACACACACACACACACACACACACATATATTATTACATATATATAACATATATCTTATATTATTACAAACACTTACTATAAGGAATTGGCTCACATGGATTTGGGAGACTGAGAAGTCCAAGATTGGCAGTCAGCTAGCTGGAGACCCAGGAGAGCTGATGGCATAAATTCCAGTCTGAACCTGAAGGCAGAAGATGTCCCAACTCAAAGACAGTCAAGCAGAAAGGAAGAATTCTTTCTAGTCAGACTTTTGTTCTAGTCAGGCCTTCAGTGAAGGGGGCAAGGCCCACCACACCAGGGAGGGTGGTCTGCATTGCTCAGTCTACCATACCAGTTCACATGCTACTTTCATTTAGAAATATCCTTACAGACCCATCCAGAATAATGTTTGACTAAATGTCTGGGCATCCTTTGGCCCAGCCAAGCTGATACCTCAAGTTAACCATCACACCAAGAAAGAGGGCATTGTCCAGTTCTGATGGAGTGATTCCAGGAGCCAGAGCAAAATGTACTCTTAGGGAGTTACCATACTTCCACCAGCCACTGGTTGAGGCCTGTTGGGGGCAGGTTTAGTCCCTGACACTTTTGCTCTGCCCATGAGCTGGCAAACAGGCTTTGGCCACAGAATAACTTCAGGCAAAGCAGATAATGGCCATTGGAAGTCTGGAGGGTGCTCTCAAGTAGTAAGATGAGGAGATGTGGATAAGCAAGGCCATTATCAACGGACAGTGTGCCATGTACGGTGTGGTGAAACACATGGAGGTTGAACAAGTGCTTTTTTTATCTCAAAATATTTTTAGACTTTTATTTTTTTTTAAAAGGCTTTATTTACTTATTTGAGAAAGAGAAAGAGATAGTGAAGGAGAGCATTAGCCAGAGAAGGGGAGAGGGGCAGAGGCAGAGGAAGAAGCAGGCTCCTTGCTGAGCAAGGAGCTTGAGGTGGGGCTCGATCCCAGGACCCTGGAATCATGACCTAAACCAAAAGCAAATGCCTAACTAACTGAGCCACCCAGGCACCCCTAAAAATTTTTAGATTTCTAGATTGATAAGTCTCAGATGTTTTGACCTCTAGGACTTAATTTCAGAAGAGAAACTTGGGCTCTTAAGACATTTTCTCTGAGAATGAACCACTAAAGACAAAATGAGGATCCTATAAACAGAAGCTTAAGGGATGGGACTATTGATGATGTTGTTACAACCACTGGGAGCTGAGGTCTTAGTCACTCCGTGAGGGAGGGTGAATCACATTACCTTATGTAACCTTCAAATTCAACCTCGGGCAAGATGGTGCTATCCATTGTTCCCAAGAGAGAAAACTGAGGTCAGGAAGAGGGAGGAATTTGTGCAAGTCACACAGCTGAAAAAGTCACACAGTGGAGTCCAGGGC
The DNA here is from genome assembly GCF_053574225.1 of Canis aureus. NCBI lineage: Eukaryota > Metazoa > Chordata > Mammalia > Carnivora > Canidae > Canis > Canis aureus. The sequence continues at coordinate 49,660,113 of NC_135612.1, read as the reverse complement.
CACCTGACGATAAAACCGGTGCCCTTTCCATGATACTCAGCTGTTCCTCCAGGAAAATAACCTTTCAAAGGCTCAGCATGAATTAATAATACTATAATTATACACTTCTACACTTTTTCTTGAGCTGACTCACACCCAGGGCAGTGGTAGAAAGTTGTTTTTCTAATGGGAGAATAAGTTGCAGTGACCCTCTGACCTCCTGCCTCCCTTCCTCTCTCCTTTCTCCTCTTCCCCCCCTCGCCTTTTCCTTCTGTCTCCTTCAATCCCTTTCTCTCTCTCTCTTTCATCAGATACATACAGCTGTTGGTAGCACTGGTGTCATGTTCCTGAGCCCATCATGGAAGCTCATGCTGGACTAACCATACCCTTGACCTGTTGATACTTCCTCCTGAGGTATCAGTAGTCAGACAGTTGTGATATGTGAGTTAGACAAATGTATGTTGCAAAAGAAATTTGGCTCTCTTCAATCCTTCTGTTATTAAGGTTAATACAGAGCAAATGTATGAAGCCCCCTCCTTCTTTGGAACCCCTCTTGATGCACAGCCCTTGCACAAGGGAGGACCAGGCACCCATGGTTGTGTCTGCTTTCATGAGCACAAGGCAGATACATGCTTGAGAGGGGAACCAATCAGATTATATTTTCTGTCCTGGGGATTTATTCATTTATTTTTAAAAATTTATTTATTCATGAGAAACATAGAAAGAGGCAGAGACACAGGCAGAGGGAGAAGCAGGCTTCCTGTGGGGAGCCCGATGTGGGACTTGATCCCAGGACCAGGGAATCATGACCTGAGCGGAAGGCAGCCACTCAACCACTGAGCCACGCAGGTGCCCCTGTCCTGGAGATTTATTTCTGAGGCTGTGAGAGACCAAAATAGTCACGCTGTGGCCAACCATGCTACAAAATCAGGTGTGAACCTCAGCTATGGAGGAGCAGAGGAGCTCAGAGTGAGCAGAAAGCAGGCAGATGCTTGCCAGGAAGCAGAGACAAGAGAACAGATGGCTCTGTGTGGAAGGAGTTTGGATCCTGCACCCCATCCCTCCCCAGGCTAGACTTCCCTCCCCTGTTGAAAAGAGCCACACGATTTTGCTTGAAGAACCCCACATGTAACTGGGAAGGGGCATGGGCTTCTTTTCATCCAGATGATCCCCAGTCAACATGATTTGTGTAAGAGCCTGTGGGCTTTGACCACAGATGCTACCTCATGATGGGCATGGAACTTAGCCAGTACAGACATGGAGCACGGACAGCTAAGCAGGCTTGTGCAAATTCAAACCTGTGTGTTTACTCGCAACATTGATCAAAGCCAGGACTTCTGATTGAAACAAAACAAAACCACAACCATCAAAAAAAGAACCATAACAGTAATGGTTGCCCAGGGAGTTTGAGTCAAATTATCAGGTGGTTTCTATAAAAGAGTTAAATTTCAGTTTTATCATTTTGCTGTAATATCCCTAGGGGACAAATTGTGATTTATTTGCTTGGCTGGTTATCTAAAAAGGTAAACAGAAGCAAAAAGAGGTGGGGATATCTAAGATCAGCCTAATACCACCCTCTGTGGCCTGATGAAGAGGTATTGACTCATTGCCATGTGAGGGGGTGGTCTGCACGGTGAAAGAACCATGGGGCATTTCACCCAGCACAGGAAAAGGTAGAATGGTTATAGGATGTTTAGGAAGGGTAAAGTTTAGGTAAAATGGAAATAAAAGTTCAAAACAAAGCAGAGATGGGTATCAGGGTGTCAGTGTCAGTTCTGGACTGTAAATTGGTCCAGGCTCCTGTTTCCTTGGAAACAACATAGTTAAGATAAATGTGAATGTCTTCCGAACCCCCTTCTCTGAAGCTCTGCTCTTGGGCTGGAAATCAGGGCCACGTCTCTGTGTCAGAGTGACTTAGATCCTCCCCCAGGCGAGAATGACATGTTTCATTCTTACCCATATAATTTCCAAAGCTGAGTTTCTGGCTGTCTCTGATTTTAGAGATCAAGGATTTCCAGGATGTGAGAAAGCCATGGTTAACTCAAAGAAGGTTATAATGGGCAGTGTGTCCTTGGGAGAAATATTATTTTCTATTATATTGCTGCTGGCTTTGTCTGTATGTGTTATCTCAGCTTGATGAATCGCCAGGCAGATTTTTACTTCTTCGGTCTGAACTAAATCTTAACTTTCTCAAAACTTTGGGGCTATTTGGAGGAGAATGTGGTAGGTAATGGGTCCGTACTCCTTAATGTTTCTCAAACTTGTAGCTATTCTAAATGATTACAAGCCATGAAGGTGCTTAAAGAGCAGCGAAGTGGGAGGTGCCAGCTTGGCTGGTATGGCAGCTGGGACATCCGCACCCCCCACCCCTGTCCCCAGTTTCGGGGGGTGGTAACACGCAAGGCCTCAGTGTTTCATTCTGGAGTCTCTTTGTGCTCTACCTTCTGAGTGGTCCATGTTGGTGTACCACATACACTGTCAATTTTTAAGAAGTAGAATCACATGTGCTTAAACAAATGCATTACAAAATAAAGCCTTTCATTGTTACCATGGAAGGAAAAATGGTATCAGTTGCATGAATTCAAAGTCACCATAAAAAATAAATAAGATGATGAGCAGTATCATTTTTTTTTCCTTGATGGTTGCTTATCAAATTTCCTGAGTTACAGACTTGCCTGGCCTTTTTAAAGAAATCAGGGAGGGTGATGGTGGCGAAGGGGGTGGTGGTGGAGAGGATAATAGCAAATATCAGAAAAGTGTTAAATCTAATGCCACACAGCATCAAACCAAGACTTTTTTTCTATGGTAAGACCAGAGAGATGGGAGAGGATTCTCATGCCAGGAATAAAATGAACACTGTGTTTGTGTACCACCCCAAATCATGGTGATGCCAACAGGACTGTGTATCCCACACTCAGGGAAAGTGGCATTGTGCTCTGAGACCACTGGCTGCACAGTTAGAGGCCAAGAAGGAATCAATTGCACCACTTCCTAGGTGTGTGACCTTGGGGGCAGGTATCCAGCCTCTCCAAGGCTGTTTTCTTATCTGTACAATGGGGATGGGAACTGCTCTTTCCTCTTGGGATTGCTCTGAGGATCTAATGAGCTGATCCATGGCAAACCATTAGCACCGTGTCTGGCATAGACCAAGTTTTCCACACACGTAAGCTAGGATGCTGGGACAAGCTTGTGTTGTGTATCTGACAAATAGCCAGTGCGGGGCTGGTCCTTACTAGTCAGATCTGGGTCAGACAGGGTGTCCACCAAAATTGACAGGAGGAGGGGGAGGTCAGGCTGAGTGCTGAGGGTCAATTCCTATGGTCTCAAGGCCACAAGAGCAAGACCAAACAAAATAGATAAGAACTCCCCCGCAGGGGGGCAATAATAGAACATCTGTCAGGATCATGGTAGGAGCAAGAAAGAGGGCCCCCCAAACCCAGGCAGGCAGTGCTGAAGTGTGTCTGCAGTTTTATTGGTCCTCCGTTACCCCTTGTGAGGGTGGGTGGTGTTGATTAAGGGACTTTATTTCCCCAGAGACAACTATGGCTAGGGTCCTTGGTCTTGTCTCCAGAACAAGACTAGCCGGATGTCATGCATTCATCATCTTTTGTATGTCTGTTATGTGCTGAGTACAGTGTGTGGCACCAGGCAGGGTAGCACAGAAATATGGTTGGCCAGAAAGATTCAGTGTGTCGGGTCCTGGAAATACCGGGACCAAAGCACAGAAATTGAGTGTTAGAATGGGACACTGTGCTGGAATAGGCAAGATGCCAGGCACCAGCCCAGCCCCACTTGTCTTGTGGGGTCAGATTAATGGTCTCTGCGTCTGTCCTGACTCTCCGGATGTGGGTTGAATTTTGTCCTGAAAAAATATGTTCACATCCTAAGCCTCAATACCTGGAAAGAAGACCTTATTTGCAAATAGGGTCTTTGCAATCAAGTTCAGATGAGTCATGCTGAATCAGAGTAGACACTAGTCCAGTGACTGGTGTCCTCATAGTAGAGGGAGTTTGAGCACAGAGACACACACAGAAGGAGGATAACCACGTGAGGGCAGAGGCAGAGATTGGAGCAGTACAGGTGCAGACCACGGGATGCCAAGAAATGCCAGCAACCACTGGAAGTTGGAAGAGGCAAGGAAGGACTCCTTACTGGATTCCAAGGGAGCACAGCCCTACAGATACCTTGAATTTGGACTTCTAGCCTCCAGAACTATGAGACAATAAATTTCTGTTGTGTCAAGCCACCCAGTTTTGTGGTTGTTATGGCAGCCCTAAGAAGCTGCTCCTTCCACTGCTTTTACAGGGGTCAGGGGAGTGGGGAGTTCTTCCCCTCACAATGGTTTTCATGAAAAGAAAGACGTGTCAGTTGAATTGCATTCAAACTAAAGAAGAGGCTTAAAATAATCTGGGCCATTTGATAAAACTGGAAGGATTGGATAACAGGTTTGTTTCTGTTTTGTTTTTGTTATTTTTGTTTGTTTTGATTTTTTAATATTGTGTGGTGGTCATCATTCTAGATAGTTAAAACCATCATCTGGAATTAGTGGAATCTAGCAGTTCCCTAGACCCATGTGGCCACTCCAGATTCATGTTACCTCAACTCTGAATGCCACCTCCCCTCCTTCTAAGAACTGGTTGCTCCAGATACTGTTATTCTGCTGAGCTCATATAGACATGAACTTCAAACACAGGAGTTTGCTTGGGGAGGAGCAGGAAGGTCAAGGAATGGAGAAATGCTTTGTGTTCATGCCATGGGGTCCTCCAGATTGCTCCAGGCTGGAGCTCAGGGAAAAATGTCTCAGGGGAACTTTGTGGCAATGCCCAAGGGACTTAGGAAAAGTGAGATCCCAATAAGCTTGCATTCTTTCTGTCGGATTTCAGGGAAAGGGTACAGAGAGCCATCCTTCCTTCCCTGGAGTGAAAAGGGAGGGGAGGCCTAGTGTGACCACTTGGGACTTCTCGGAGATGGGTTCTCTGGTGTGAAGTCACTTGATGAATGTGTGCACCTAGTAGAGTATGGAGAGACTCGTGACATCCAGTGTCAGAGATGTGTGCCTCGGTTGGCCATGAGGGCCACAGGCATAGCCTTCCTTTTCCTGAGATCCTCTTAGGAACCACAGGCATAGCCTTCCTTTTCCTGAGATCCTCTTAGGAACCAATCCTCTTAGGAACCAATGTGGGGCCTGGGGGACACTACACAAGACACCAAGGCTAAATAAGCCTGGAGTTGGAGGTCAGTAGGAGTATCTAAGCATCTGAACAATCAGGCCAAAGCTCAGAACAATCAGGCCAAAGCCCTAAACGAAATGGCTGAATTAGAGTGGGAACCAGTAGCTGAAGATGAAGGCAAGGTTCTGAGAGAGATCACAGCAGAATGGGAACAGGTTAGTGATGGGAAGATGTACAGGGGAGACTGGTGCTAATGACTCTGGACTGTCTACCTTTTTTTTTTTTTTAAGTTTCTTTTAATTTATTTATTTATTCATAGAGACACACACACACACACAGAGAGGCAGAGACACAGGCAGAGGGAGAAGCAGGCTCCATGCAGAGAGCCTGATGTGGGATTCGATCCAGGGTCTCCAGGATCATGCCCTGGGCTGCAGGCGGCGCCAAACCGCTGTGCCACCGGGGCTGCCCTGGACTGTCTACCCTTGATGGCCATTGGCTTGGCTTAAACATACAGGGGCATGTACTCATTTCTTCTTGAAAATCTCTAGTTGAAGCCAAAGTCAGATAGATGGAAACTAATCATCAAGCCAGAGTGAAAAGCAGAGTCCTCCAAGGAGCTCAATATCACCTGCCTCTCACACAGCCTGGAAAGCCTCCAGGTGTACCTCCTTTAGCCCATTGTTCTTGGGCATGAGCAATCCCCTGGTGTATGAGCCACATGGATACAGAACCTACCTCCTTTATGTGTGCTTTTGTGTTTATGTAAAGCACTGGGACAGACGCTTTAGTTAGAAGCCAAAACCTTAAGTCAACAAGTATGGGCACAAGCCCATTGCTTGCTGCCTGGAGCTCTCTGTAGCTGTGTTTGGCCCCAGCTGCAGTGTCAGTCAGGCTCTGGTAAGGGTGTGGTTAATGCCTGTGTGTATTAAACACTGAGGTCATGAGGGCAGTTTAGGGATGGGGAGCTTGGAGAAGTCAGGGACAGGGGAGCAAGATTCAGGGAGGATTTTCTCCTTTTCCCCATTTCCATCCCTATTCTGAAGAAACTGGGTGTGAAATTACTGGATGCACAGAGAATAAATGGTACTGTGTTAGTTCATCTCCCCGAAGCGACAAGAAAGAGGCATGAAATCAGAAGAGATGTTCTAGATCGACCATGGAAGACCCAGCCATTCTGTTTCCTTTTTCCTTCCCATCCCACACAAGAGGTGATGTTAACGCTTCTCTCATCTTTCCCTGACTCCAGGATAATTTTGGCCAAAGTAACCATCTGAAAACATGGTTTTCTTCATGACTCTGTCTTGATCAAAAATAGTAATAACACAGACACTTTTTGATGCTTACAATATGCTGGGGGGTGTTCTGTGCGCTTTGCACATTGCAGCTCATTTATTTCTCACAACAACACTGTGATGCAGATGCTATCATCATCCCCATTCTCAAGAGGAGAGAACTAAGATGGGCAGGGCTTAATTAACTTGTACCAAGTCAGAGCTGGTAAGTGGCAGAGTCAGGAGTTGACCTGGGATCTGGATTGAGAGCCCATGCTGTTATCTGCTCTGCCTGTAGAATGAATAACAAGTTCACTGGCCTGGCATTCAGTGTCCTCCACCTGGGCCCCATCTGCTGTGTGCCCTGTGTATGCCTGAAAGTACTCTGTGTGCTTTCTTATATCCACCTTGTCCTCTCTGATCTTCGAGGCGTGTTCAGTTCTGGGAGTGCAGCTAGAAGCACTGCTGGCCTTGGATTCTGAGATTTGGCCCAAGCTCATTCTGCTACTGAACTCTGTATGCCCTTGAGTGAGCCAGCTGCCCTCTTTGGCCTCCTATTTCTTTACCCATGAAAGGTAGAGAGTGGACTTCATAGTCCCCTGGTCTCTCCAGTTCAGACACTCTGGGATCCTGTGGTGCTCTCACATTACAGTGTGATCTAGATGGACGTGGATGAATATCTCCTTTATTCTGGGCATAGTTTGGGCCTTACGTTCTGCTCCAGTTTCTCTGTGCATGCATCCCACTTGATGTCTAGGAGAGGCTAGGAGAGGCTCTGATTTGAGTCATTTATCTTCCTGCCATATGGAATATTCCATCGCACAGTTTTATACCAAACTTCCTCAGAGGCATTTGACCTATCATGTGTATCTGAGACATGCTGGCCTCTGTGACACAAGCATTGTTGATCCCTGGTCCAGATGGCTGTAGTCAGCAGAACATGTGGGCTTTTCCTAACACATGTGATGGGAACCTTAACTTAGGCAAGTTTCCTTAAGAAGTCCTTTAAGATTCCGTGGACATTTCCCATAGCCTGTCCAGTAGCTTAAAAATATGAAAATAACTTGACCATGTGCCTTTTGGAGTCGATATGATTACCTCATGGTTAAAAGCACAAACTTGCAGTCAAAGATGGAGGTGTGAGCACCTGCTCTTCTCTTGCTGTTTGACCTTGGGCAAGTTACTTAACTCTCTTAATTGGAATTAAACTTTCAAATCCTGCCTCATGGAATTGAAAGAGCTTACCAACTCCCCGGGCTCCCCCAAAAGGTAGAAAGAGATGGGATAGCAGGAAGTGCTGGGATCTTCAGGAACATGGAAGGGGGAGATACAGCCCAACCTGGGGGTTTCAGAGAAAGTGTCCTGGGAAAATGACACCTGAGTTGAGGCCCAAAGGATAAATAAGTGTTATCCAGCTGAGACAAAGCATGTTGGAAGAGAGCCCGGGAGGGGGTGCATTCAGGGAAGAGCAGGCAAGGCCTTCTTTGTCATGCTTGAGAGATTGAACCTTATTCTGCAGGTGATGGGAAGCCTCTGAATGATCTGAGTTCCTCTCTGGAGAGATCACATGTAGAGCAGCACAAAGGAAGGATTAGAGGGGAATAAGCCCAGAGGGCAGGAGTCCAGGTGGGATGCTGTTGTACATAGGATGCATAATGTGGGTGTGTTTGTGACTTCCACAAGAGTGTTTGTGGGGCGGGTGAATGGGGAGCTGGAGAAAGGTCACCTGTTTTCTTTTAAAAGTTGCATTTTTTTCCTTCCTTCCTTCCTTCCTTCCTTCCTTCCTTCCTTCCTTCCTTCCTTCCTTCCTTCCTTCCTTCCCAAAGTTACTTGCAGTCTCTAAGCCACATGAGACTGAGCCAGAGTGGAGGGGGCACCTTTTCTAACCAGTTGGCCCTTCTGCAAATTTCATCCAAGGTGCCTGATAGGCTCTAGGCAGCCCTGGTTGCGGCAATGCAGGAGGGAAATGAAATGAGGCCCCATAAAGGCAGAGACCAGCTGGATTGAGGGACATGAAAAGATTTGATTATTAGATACACCTGACAGCCTCAGTGGCCAATGCAATGTGGGCAGTATGGGAGGAGGAGGAGAGCTGTGGAGACTGGGTCTGGGGAATGAGGTGGCTAGGCATGAAGAGGCTGGGTAAGTGGACTTGAGTTGTCTTAGTCAAGAGCACCAGAAATCAGTCATCAGGAGCTCTGTGACATCATAGCCACCTCGCTTCTTGGCTGCTCTGGAGAGCTCAGCTGCTTTATCACTTTGACTCACTGCTGCTTGGCAACCTCCTCGCTGCCTCAGCTTCTCAGTCCTGCAGCTCAGCTTCCCTGGGTCTGGACTTGGCAGCAGGACTGAGCTCAGCTTTTGGATGTAATGTTCAACCTTTTCCCTTCATGATCTGGACAGATGATCTTGTGACTGGGAGACTCTCAGCCTCTATCCTGGCTGGCAGACTCAGAGTCCATGTGAGAATTTTCTTGTTGGTGCTTGTGCGTGTTGAACAGTTAACAACTACAAACGTACAGTTCTTTTAAAAAATATTTTTGACATTATAGATAGAAAAGATGGAAAATGCATGAAGAATTTCCTGGAATTACATGAATTAACTTCTTTTTAGGTAGATTTTAAAAACATTATTGACTCAATAGATATTTTTTGAGCACCTACATAGCAGCCCATCAGCTACAGTGATGAGTACAACAGATGAGATGTCTGCCCATCATGAGCTTGTGGTCTAGTGGGAAGTTCTGAGTTAATTGGCAAACACAGAAACATATAATTACACCCTTGGGAAAGTGTTCTCTGAAAATTTGTTGTTGACTTTTGTCTAGGAAGGAAAGCAGACAATGACTTTGAGTTATTTAAAAGATTTATACTATTTTATCTTAACAGACCTAATAATATTTTCTCAGAAGAGTAGCATAGTCTTAATTTGTCTGGACCAAAGTTAAAGAGGCAGAAAATGCAATCAGTGAAGTTATCTTTGGTACAAAATTATTTCCTTCAAGTGCACCTCTAGTTATAGGTTTGGGAGGTCTAGCTGCACAAAGAAATCCAAATGATTCACTGGGTAGTTGGAGGTAGGATTGAAAATAAAATTTCTGGTTATTCAGATGATTGGCCTACACAACAAAGTTCTGCCTACTGAAAAGGGAGTTATTTTAAGCCTGTCACAGTGACTTAACATTGGGAAATCACCTAGCCAAATAACTGCATTAACAAATCAGAGGGACAAAATATGGCCAAGTCAATAGATAGCAGAAGAGCATTTGCTAATATCCAGTAACCATTTCTGATAAGCTGTAGGGAAGTAAGAGTTGAAGAAAGCTTCATAAAAGAGATAGAGAAATATATTAAAAATCAACAGCAAGCATTATAGCAAACAGTATAAAACATTCCCATTCAAGTTTTGTATAAAGCAGGGATATTTGTTAACCCTGCTATTATTCAATGAAAAATTTAAGCTTCTAATTGATGAAACACAACAATAAAGATATGTGATTTAAATTTTGAAAGTGAATGATAAAATTATTACTACCTGCTTCTGATAGCCCTTTATAGCTACAAAAGCTATGAGTCTGAATGGAAAAACTATATTATAACTTATAAGGAATTTAGCTAGAAATAAGGTGTATATGTAAACATAAGTTTTCAATTTTCCCCTGTCAAAAATGATTTAGAAAATAAAATGGAATAAAAATGGTAAATGGTAAAAACTATCAAATAATTGAGGATAAATTAAATAAGGAATATACTAGCAATGTGAAGGAAATTCTTTTTTTTTGTGAAGGAAATTCTAAGCTTTTACAGAAGAACATAAATTTTACCAAAGGAATAACTGAAAGGGTATGCCATGCTCTTAGAAGATTAACATCCTGAAGATAAAAATCCTTTTAAAACAAATGTAAATATTTAATGCAGTATTGATAAGAATCATAATGTTATCTTTTTGGAGCGATGGGGAACTGAAAAATGTATTCTGTTTCATATTGAATGCTAAAAGTGTGGAAATGGCTAACAAATCTTTGAAAAGGAAAAATAACTATCCTACTAGATATTAAAATATAGCACGAAGCTACAGTGGTCAAAACAGACAAACAGTAGAATGAAAGAGGAAGTCTATAAGTAGATTCAAGGATAAATGGGAAGTTAGCATGTGATAAATATAGGAATTTGAATCAGGGGGGTTAATATTACTCATTAAATAGTGGTGGAAGGATTGTTATCCATTTAGAAAAAATAGATCCCGACATGAAACCTTATAATAAAAATAAATTTCATGTGGAATAATAATCTAAGAGTAACTCCAAACTGGAAACAATCCAAGTGGTGCCAAGTGGTGATTGGATAAACCAAATGTGACTTATTGGTACAGTGGAATACTGACTACTCAGCCACAAAAGGATTGAACTCCTGATATACGCAACAACCTGGATTAAACAAAACAAAACAAAAAAATCATGCTAAATAAAAGAAGCCAAACACAAAATACCATGTCTTCTGTGATTCCATTATATGCCATTTGTAAAAAAGGCAAAATCGATGAAATCAGTGGTTTCCTGTGGTCTGGAAGGGGAGCAAGGATTGGCTGAAAACGAGCATGAGGGACGTTTTCAGGATGTTTGATGTGTTCAAACACTGGATCGTGGGGATGGTAGCACACTTGCATAAGTTTACTACAGGTTCTCAAGCTGCAGAATTCAAATGGGTGGTTTTTTGGGGGTGAATTGTCCTCAGTAAAGCTATTAAAAATGTTATGGGTAAAGAAGAAAAAGATTAAATTTTGGAGGAAGGTATTGGAAAATATGGTTTATAAACTTATGGTGGGGAAAGCTTTCTTAAACAAGTCATAAAAAACAAAAGCCATGGAGAAACATGTACTTTTGATTACAGAAAAATTAACAAAAATCGTGGTGAGAGACATTTAAAATGTAAAAATGCAAATAATAGATTTGGATAAAGTATTTGCCCTCATTTGTAAAAAAACAGAGTGACTGCTTCTATTACAAAAAACCTCATAAAAATTAGAAGAGTCAAACAATCTAATCTCAAATTAGCAAAAGATATTCACAGAAGACAGTACAAATGGACAATATAATGAATAAATTTGCTTACGTAGTCACGGACATGAAAACTTTAATAAGTTTGAACTAATAACTAATAAGACTAGCAAAATTCATAAAATTTAATAATACTTAGTATTACTTATAATGGTGTGAGGAAATGCACAGTCTGTTTTTGGGAGTATAAATCAATTCAACAACTTTGGAGATTAACTGGATAATAGCTATTAAAATAAAAAATGTGCGTGTTTTTGGTAAAAAATTGCTCTTTTTGTAATTTATTGTCCAATAAAAATTAGAACAGGGGTGCCTGGGTGGCTCAGTCGGTTAACTGTCTGCCTTCAATTCAGGTCATGATCCCAGGGTCCTGGCATTGGGTCCCCACAGCAGGTTCCCTGTTCAGTGGGGGTTCTGCTTCTCCCTCTGTAGCTCTTTTGTGCTCTCCATCTCTCTCAAATAAATAAATCAAATCTTAAAAGAAAAAAATAGGACAGATATTTCAAGACAAATGCATTGGGATGTGTGTTGGTAGATAATATGAAAATAATAAGAAATAAGAACAGGTGTATTCCTATAAATAGGGATGTGTTTGAATATGTTTTGCTATATCAACATAATATCAAAACCTATATTATACAAATATATGATACAAAATATATTACACAGCCTTGAAAATAAGTAGAAACATTTATCTATATTGACTTGGAAAGCTGTATATTGTTATTAGTTTTTTTATTGCTGTGTAACAAATTACCATAAATTTAAAATAACACCTACTCAGAAGTCTGGTATGGCTGGGTTCTGTGCTCAGAGTATCTCAAGACTGAAACTGAAGTATCAGTTGGAATGTGTTCTCATCTGGAAGCTCTGGGGGAGAAGCCATCTTCCAACTTGATTCTTCTTGTTGATTGAATTCAGTTCCTATGGTTGTGGGACTGAGGTTCCTATTTCCTAGCTGGTTGTCAACTAGGGACTGCTCTCAGCTCTTGGAGACCACTTGCGATCCTTGTCATGCATCTTCTTCCATCTTTAAGCCAGAGTAGCACATCAAATGCTCAAGATTTAAATCTCTGACTTCCTCTGTCTCTGACCTCTTGACCCAGATATAAAGTGTTCAAGTGATGATGTCAGGTGTACCTAGATAACCTCCCTATCTTAAGGTGAACTGATTTGGGGTCTTAATTACATCTGCAAAATCACTTTACAGAAATGCTTAGATCCATATTTGATTGAATAGTGAGAGAAGGTGTGTGTACACCGGGATCTGGAAATAGTGGGTGCCATCTTAGAATTCAGCCTACCACAATGAAAAAGCTACTTCTAGATCAAAAGATTGACCATGAATCCATTAAAAATGTTTGTGTTTATATATGGCTAGACGTACAGATGGATATGTTTACATATGTACAGACACAATTTTATATGGAGCTGGACAGTGGAGAGCCATTCAAGAACATTCGGGAGGGGGCACCTGAGTGGCTCAGTCAGTTAGGCACTTGCCTTCACTCAGGTCATGATCTTGGCGTCCTGGGATCAAGCCCCACATCCAGTCTGCTTCTCCCTCTCCCTCTGCAGTATCCTCTGCTGTGCTCCCCCTGCTGTGCTCTCTTTCTCTCAAATGAATAAACAGAATCTTTTTTTTTTTTTTTTTTAAAAAGAACATTCAAGAGCACACTGTTCACAGTGATTATTTCTGGGAGTGGGATTGTATGGGGCAGAGAAGACTTTCCTTTGTTTTTACATGTTTTAAATTATGAAATCATGGATGTTTATCCTCTTACAGTTTTTAGTATTTTTTTTTAAGAGTGCACATCCTAAGGACTCATTTGAACAAGTAAGGTTTCAGACATCACCTTATTAGACACATCTGAGGGAGGAAAGTGGCCCATCTACAGGTCACACTGTCTCAAACTTTTTTTCTGATGATAAGCCAAGACATGGTGCTTCTCCCTTGAAAGGTAAAATTAGACAAATTTGGGGAATGGGGATGGCTCCTAAGGGAAAGGATTCTGTCCCACAGCTGTGGACAGAACTTACCCATTTAGTGAGCACATAATTAGCAATGTACTTACATTATGCAAATGAAGGAATGATGAAGCAGGAGGGATTCATACAAACAAGTAGGTTGTGAAAGATGCAACACCCAGAGTGGACCCAGGAGGCAAAGCTTGTGACTATAGGGGAAGTGTGTGGAAAAATAGTGAGAGATTACATTTCCTATTAATGGTTAATGAGGAACGCAGAATAAAGGATGTTTAAAAGTAGCACCAGTGGTATAGGTTCTGCTTTGAAGAAAGATTCTATGATAAAGAAAATTACAAGAAAGGGACTAGAACACATGGAAGCCTTGACAAATGTCTCTAAGATTTGGATAAGGAATTAAGTGACCTTAAAAAAATAAGGCACTTAAATTGGTAGAGATTGGAGCTGGCATTGGAGAGCCACACAAGAGCATTTGAGGACAGGATGAACATGCAAGAGAATCTCAAAAGTTCTAGTAACCCAAGGGTTTCTTTGTCATGTAGCACTCAGCAAACAAAGCAGTATAGTTATATATTCAGGTGGGTTATTGAAGATAGAATATAATTGGGTCTTTTCAAAAATCAGTTTATAATGTTTTTTAATTTATTGATTTATACCATTAATGTAATTATTGATATGATTGAATTCACACCTATCATTTTTCTATCATTGTTTTCTGTTCTCTGATTTTCTTTGCTCTATCTCTCCTTTCCTGCCTTCTTTTTGGATTGGAATTATTTTAAAATATTTTATTTTATTTGTTGGCTTTAAAAATTGTATTTCTTTGAAGAGTCTTTCTCCCCCCTTTTTTAAAACAAAGAATTGCAATGTAAATATTCTAACGAATTACAATGTACATACAAGTATACTTCAGAGATATTGTGGTTTTGTTACTAGATTGCCACAAGAGAGTGAATATTGCAGTAAAGTGAGTCAAATAAATTTTTTGGTTTCCGGGTGCATATAAAAGTTATGTCTACATTACGCCATAGTCTACTAAGTATGCAATAACATTATTTCTAAAAAACCAATATACGTACCTTAATTAAAAAATACTTTATTGTGGGACACCTGAGTGGCTCAGTGGTTGAGCATCTGCCTTTGGCTCAGGTTGTGGTCCTGGAATTCCAGGATCGAGTCCTGCATCAGGTTCCCTGCATGGAGCCTGCTTCTCCCTCTGCCTATGCCTCTGCCTCTCTCTCTGTGTCTCTCATGAACAAATATATAAAATCTTTTAAAAAATACTTTATTGCTAAAAAATGCTAATCACCATTTAAGCTTTTGGCATGTTGTAAACTGATCACAGATCACCATAACAAATATAATAATAAATGGAAAAGTTTGAAATATTGTGAGAATTACCAAAACACTATGCAGAGATGCAAAGCAAACAAATGCTGTGGGAAAAATTACTCTGTTAGACTTAATCGATGCAGGGTTGCCACAAACCTTCAATTTGTAAAAAATGCAATATCTAAAAAAAAAAAATGCAATCTCTGAAGTGTGATAAAGCAAAGCACAGTAAAAGGAGGTATGCCTGTATTTAACTTCTTAAATAATTTTTTACCAATGAAATTTAGAACCCTTACAATCACATGGGTTGTAGTTTTCCTGCATATTACATCTTCATGTTGAAAGTCCCATCAGACAATGTTATAATTTTTGTTTCCAACAATCATACATATTTTAAAGAATTGAAGAGGAGAAAAATAGTCTATTATATTTACTTGAATATTTACCAATTTCCAATTTCTTTCTAGTATTATTTCCTTTTACTTGACAAGTTTTCTGCAGTGTTTCTTTCACATCAAATCCGCTGGCAGCAAATTCTTTTTTTTTTTTTCCTCCTCATCTGAAAATGTCTTTATTGTGTCTTCATCCCTGAAGGATTTTTTTCATTGGATATAGAATTTTAGGTGGACAACTATTTTGGAACTTTAACAATGCTGTTTCATTGTCTTCTGTCCATTGTGCTTTCTGATGAGAAGTCTCCAGTAATTTGAATTGTTTTCTTATTTCAGAGTTCTGGATTTCAACACTATTGACATTTTGGGCTGAATGATTTTTGCTGTGGGGCTGTCTTGTGTACTGCAGGATGTTTAGCAGCATCCTCTCTACTAGATGACAGTAACACCCTACTTCTGGTCTACTAGATGATGATCACAGATGAAAATATCTCCAGGCACTGCCAAATGTCTCCTGGGAGGCAAAGACACCCTTGTTGAGAACCATTGATGCCTTATATGTAATGTGAAAAAAATTCCTTCCTTCCTTCCTACCTTCCTTCCTTTCTTCCTTCTTCCTTTCCCTCCTCCCTTTGATTATAATGTATCTGGACATAGTTTTCTTTGAGCTTATCTTAATTGAGTTTCACTGAATTTCTTGAATTTGTATATGTTCTACATATTTGGAAAGTATTCAGCCATTGTTTGTTCAAATATTTTTTTTCCTGAATTAGTCTCTTTCTCCTCTCTTTTTGAGACTCCAGTGACATGGATTTTAGACCTTTTGATATTGTTCCACAGGTCCTTGAAACCCTATTAATTTTTTTCAACTTTTTTTCTGCTTTTGTTCACATTAGAAAATTTATGTTGATCAATCTTCAAGTTCATTGATCTTTTTTTTTTTTAAAGATTTTATTTATTCATGAGAGACACACAGAGAGAGGCAGAGACACATAGGCAGAGAGAGTAGGCAGAGAGAGAAGCAGGCTCCACATAGGGAGCCTGATGTGGGACTCGATCCTGGGACTCCAGGACCACACCCTGGGCCAAAGGCAGGCACTAAACCACTGAGCCATCCAGGGATCCCCCTTCATTGATCTTTCTTGAGTCATCATTCTTCTGTTGAACTCTTGTAGTTCTAGGGAACTTTTAATTTCAGTTATTACATTTTTCAGTCCTAAAATTTCTACTTTTTAAAAGTTTCCACATCTTTGCTGAAAATCTCTCTCTTTCCATGTATTTAAAGAGACTTTGCCTTTACTTCACAGAATGGGGTTCCAGTAGCCATCTTAAAGTCTTTGGTAATGCCAATATGTGGGTCACCTCTGTGTTGGCATCTGTTGGCTTTTCTTGGGGGGTAAGATTTTCCAAATGTTTTGTGGAGTAATTTTATTTTTCCCTTCTTCTTTTCCTCTGTTGAGTAATTTTAAATTACTTAGTTTCCTATTGCTAATATAACAAAGTAATACACATTTACTGGTTTTAAAAAACCACAAATTTATTCTCTTATAGTCCTGGAGATCAGAAGCCTAAAATTAAGGTCTTGGCAGGGCTGCATTCCTTCTGGAGTCTTCAAAGAAGACACTCTTACCTCTCCCATCTTGTAGAGGTCTCTGTATTCCTTGGTTTACGGCTCCTTTCACCATCCTCAAAATATATAACTTTGATTTCTGGTTTTATCATCACATCACCTATTTGGACCTAATATTCCTGCTCCTCTGATATTATATCAGGACCCTTGTGACTACAACAAACCCAACCAGACAATCCAGGATAACCATTTTAAGATCTTTAATTTCCTCACATTTGTGAAATCCCTTTTAACATATTCATAGGTTCTGGGGATTAAGATGTGGACATTTTTTAGCCTATTACAGATTGCATTCTGTACATAGTAAAAATCATGTTTATGAGACCCTGGGTTCTTTTAAAATTTTCTAGAGAATGTGGTATTTTTGTTATTATTATTATTTTTTAAAGGCAAGTAACCAATTCAGTAAGGCTCATATTCCAAGTCCTATATTCTGTAGGCTCTGGTTCCAATGTCAATTTTATTTTCAAAGTGTATTGCTACTTGGGTCTGCCAACTCAGGGGCCAGTCTGGGCTCTGTGGGATGGCCCATGCTATAGTTCAGTGCTCAGGTTTTGCCAGGCTGCTTTGGGAAATTCTACACATGGGTGGCTTGAGAGTGAGCCTAGGATTTCATACTTAAATTTAGAGAATAGCTTCTGCTGGCCCATTCCAATTGGTGATGACTTCCATACTCTTTTGATTCTCTGGCTTTAAGTCTCGGGTTCCAATCTCTCTGCCTAGTTCCACATTTAATGTGAACAGTTCCACTTTAGGGTGAAACAATGGGGCAAAATAGAAAGAAAACAGTGGGGTTTCTCCCACACTCTTTGCACCAGAGAGGCTCTTTCCTCCAGTCAAAGAACAGGATTTTTTTTTCTCAGTTGGTGCCTCTGTGGCTGACACCGTTGCAATTACTAAAGAAGTGTAGGTTCATGATAATGATCTCATTTTTAATTTATTTACCTCTTCAAAGACCCCATGGCTTGCTTGGGACAGAGCCAAGGGAAATAAACAGAAGAAAAAAGATGGGGGTACCTACACATCCTCTGTCTCATTGGGGCCCCCCTTTTGGTTTTCTGGCCAAAAGGGGGAAGTTTCTCTTGGGGAATTTTTTTTTGCTGTCTGTGCCTGCTATGTAGTTCTAGGATTTGGGCCACCCTGGGGTCCAAGAGAGAATTGAGTTAAAAAATTAAACCAGGAAACTCACTGCTGTATTGGTTGTACTTTGACTTTTGATTTTCCTCCCCAGCATGCTTGCTATTATTTGCTTTTTTCAATTCTCATAGAGGTGTTTTATCTAGCTTGTCCAGAGATTTTAGCTGCAACCAGTGGGAGAGAGAGAGCAGAGTGTAGTCATCCCATTTTCTGCAGAACTGGAAGTCCCAGCTAGATTATTAATAATATGAATGACAACACGGCTGTGGCTTTAGATAAGAAAGTGAAATACACCGTCAGTCTTGGCCATGGTGATTTATCTTATCTGTAGGAAGAACTTATACTGAATTCTCCTCGTTATTCCAGGGGCAGATTATTGATACTTTTAAAATAACCACAGTAAATATTTATTGCTTATTTGATGTCTGTAGGAGCTTACTTTATCTTTCTGCATATAAACTACTCATCATCACCATCATCATCCTGAATAGTCTCTTCTTTTTCATCAGTTCCTGGATGCTTATAAGGGCTTTGCATATATCATATATCTTTGAGGTAGTCCCATTAGTGTATACTTTGCAGATGTTCCAGACTTGGACTTCTGCAATAATGGTTCTTTAAGACCCTGGACTACATCCATTTTATTCTCCTGCATGTACTCAGCACTTAGCCCAGTACCTGGTCCATAGTAGTTGCTCAGTAAATATCTGTCCAGTAGATGCAAGACCACCCTTGACCCAAACACTGCATTATATGCTATTTAAGAATTTAGGAATTTATACATGCTTTTTTTCTATTTGTTAGAGCTTTATTTATTTATTTTTAATTTTAAAAAATGTTTTTGAACTCATGACCCTGAGATCAAGACCTGAGCTGAGACCAAGAGTAGGATGCTTAACTGACTGAGCCCCCCAGGTGCCCCAGGATGTTAGAACTTTTTAAAATGAAAAAGAACATTATGCCAACCTGATTAAAAATATACACTAAGAAGAAATCTAACTGTCCTTGCCCATAAAGTCAAAGATTTTCCTCTTTGGTTTACCATTGTATTTTCTGAAACTGAATAGTGCTTAGCAGGAATAAGTACTTGATACTTGTCAAATGAATACAGGTTTTCCAGTCCAACAGAATAATAAAGCTTTTATTAAAACCAACAAAAGGGGCTGGCTGCTTGGGTGGCTTAGTCCATTAAGCTTCCAACTCTTGACTCTTGGTTTCGGCTCTGGGTGGTGAGACAAAGCCCCGCCTCCAACTCTATGTTCATGAGGAGTCTGTTTGAAGATTCTCTCTCCCTCTCCCTGCTTGCATATGAGTTTGAGTGCTCTCTCTCTCAAAATAGATAAATAAATCTTTTAAAAAATTGTTTAAGAAAAGTAAAACCAACAAAAGTATATTAGTACTCAGATTTTTTGGTGGCCATTTGCCAGTGAAGTTTGAATAATATACACCTTGTCATTAAGAGGTTTGTGAGCTCCTAAATAAATACTGTGACATTCCCTATTCATTGTGGACTCACTCTGTGCCAGGTGCTTTTACACATTTAAATCCTCACAACTCTGCCACTTTGCAGATGAGAAAACCATGGGCTGAGAGAAGTCAAGTTCAAGGTCATGAAGCTGGTTGGCAGAACCAGAATTTGGATCTCAGTAGGTCTGGCTCTGAAACCCGGGCTCTGAACTGCTGCTCTGTGCAAAGGCAAGAAAGTGTGGGGATCATGGTTTTGAAGTCTCAAGGTCTCTGGAGCTGGGCTGCCTGGGGTTTGAATCAGGCTCTGTGACTTCAGATAAGGAGCTAGACATCTCTGTGCCTCAGAGTCACCCCCTCTAAAATGGAGATAAGACTCATACTCGCCTAATAGGGTTATTTAGACAATTAAATAAGTTTTTATGTAAAACAAATAGTAAGTGCACAGCAGTCACTTTCTATTATTATTTCTGAGTACAGAGAGTTTGAATATTTGGTCTTCTGAGCGGGTGCAAAGCACCAGGCTGGTGGTTTATGTGGTGTCGATCATCTGGGCCAGGCTGCCTTTCTGCTGCTGCAGTAGCTCTGGCAATAGCCTAGCTCTATGCAATCGACTGCAGTTGGTGTCAGACACTTTACACTTGCCTGCTCCGCTGGTTTGGGTCGTGTGTCAAGTTGGCAGCTCATTTTCCCAGAGCATTTGGTTGGAATGGGACTCAGAGGCTGCGCCTACAGTCATAAAACACACAGACCCGGCTAAAATGGTCATAATCTTTCCTCGTGATGCATATGGATTGCTGCGGCCTTATTGATCAGGCAACGATCTCTTGTTCTCACGAGAAGCCCTGTGCTTACCCTGCAGAGACCGGTTCTGCTGTTTTGTGCTTTCTTTTCTTTTGGCATTTTGACAAAGTCTGCGAATTAACAATGTTCCAGGGAGTGTTTTGAAGTGGTTGGCTGTTTATGAATCTATCTTGCTCTGTGCATCAGAAGCTGAGACGACTGAAGATTATTATTGCGTCTTTGATCCTCTCCCCCACCCCCCCGTACAAGCTGCAGAATCATCTTTCTTGAACACCAATCTGATTGTATCAGTCTTTTGCTTAAAAATCTTCAATGGTGAGGGAGACTTTTGGGATGATAGAAATATTGACGGTCATGAGGTCATGATTGTGGTGGTGACTGTATATCAAAACTCATCAAACTACATTAAAACCACATCATTAAAATTTGTGCAGTGTACCATACGTAAATTACACCTCAATAAAATAAAAGTAACCAGGAGCAGAGAGAAGCCCCAAATCCTTTGGTGCTCATTCAGAACTCGCTTCTACCTGGCCACAGTGTCTTTCCAGCCTCCTTTCTTTCCAACTCTGCTTCCCTGTCCCCTACACTGTAGCCGCGCACCTTTCCTGGCCTGCCATGCCCACACACAAACCCAAACATTTGCATTTGGTTTCTTCTTCCAGGACAACTCTTCTCTGTCCTCTTTTTCCTTTCTTTTGAGATCTATGTGCCAGGGTCTCTGGATACCACTAGACAAGTCTATTACCTCCCCCCTGTAGGGCATTTCTGTCCTTTCTGTCCCCACTGAATTGTTTCTTGTTTCTGGCACATGGGATCTTTAGAACAGAGGGAAAGGTAGGAGATAGCACCAGACAGGAGGACCTAGATACAGGCAGGTTGATGTAAATAAGATCCCCAAAGCTTCTCTTTTGTGACTTCTTCCAAGACATCTCCTGTTCTCCCTCCAACAGATAGAAGCAGGAGAGCAGAGTGGTTGAGAGTTTGGACTCTGAAGACAGCCTGTCGAGGTTCCCATCTCTTGTCCTTGCTAACTGTGTGGTTTTGGGCAAGTTACTTAACCTCTCTGTATCTTGGTTTTATATCTTAAAGATAATGAGGACAATCATAGTTTTCTACTCCAGAGGATTAAGTGAATTAATACATGTCAAGTACTAAACACAGTATCTGGCTCATAATAATGGTCATATAAATATTGGTATTATTATTCCTGCCCACCAAATACACTGAGATGAGTAAGAGCCCATCTTGAAAGAACTTTTTTTTCCTGGTGAAGTTCAGACAATCAAATGAACAAGTCAATACCAAGGTGATACCACATTGCAATAGCTGCTATGAAAGGAACAAAGAGGATAATGTGCTAGGGAGCAATTATTTTTGGAGGAAAGAAGAATTTTTTGGCTGGTGTAGTGAGGCCTCTGAGAAGATAGTATACTCAATCTAAGTGCTGAGAGGGGGCCAGGCATACAAAGACCATAGGAGGGGTATTCCAGGAAGACAGAACAGCAAGTGAAGAAGCCCTGTGGCAGCATGAGTGTGCTGTGTTAGAAGAATGGAAAGGAGCTGCTATGGCTGGAACACAGGGAGGCTGGGAGATGGGGTCATAAGACTGGCAGGGGTGTGGTCATGTAGACATGTGCCAGCTATGGCAAGAAGTCTGAATTAGATTTTAAATGTTAGAAGACACTGGAGAGTCTTTTAAAAAATATATTTGTTTATTTGAGAGAGGGAACATGAGAGAGAGATTATAAGCGGTGGGGGTGGGGAGGGCAGAGGGAGAAGCAGACTCCTTGCTGAGCAGGGAGCCTGATGCAGGACTCGATTCTAGGACCTTGGGATCGTGACTTGAGGCAAAGGCAGATGAGATGCTTACCTGACTGAGCCACCTGAGAGTCTTAAGCAGGTCTTGATCCTACCAGAACATTTAATACCTTCAGTTTCCTTGGTGGAAGCCAGATCAGGAACACTGTCTTCTGGGTTGTTCCCTGCAAAGGCTCTCCCACGGTGATATTGCTACTGTTTCCTCCAGAAGACTGGCCCACCCAGGCCTGCCCTGTTCTCAAAGTTTTCTCAGCCCACTTCTTTGACCCCAACCCAGCCTGTGCCCACACCCTCATGACTTTCCTAAGAAACTGTCCAGTTCCAACCTGGGAGAGATATTCCCAATTTCTTCCAAATGCCTCAAAGTTCTTTAATTAGGAAGCCCCACAGAAGAAGTGCATATGCATAGGTGAGTATTTCCAACAACAGAATTAGTCATCACACAAACTGGCTGGGGGAAATATTGAACAAAAGGACTGTTCTTTGTGGCTCTCTCAGATCTGGCCATGCCTCTGATGTGGAAGCCTCTTCCTCTGGATACCTTCTCAGTATTTTGATGTGGGTTTACCTTGATCTTACCTGTCTGAGGATTTCCATCTTATCCTTGGGATCTTGGTTTTAGTGTATGTTGAAAACCACTGCAAAGGTCCTCAAACCAAGCCAGCTACTGTTGAAGTGAGAAAATACACACAATTGTCATCTCCTCTGATCATTTAGCAATTTTAGTGTCCTGACAGCATGAGTCTTCTGATCATTTGTCTGACAGAGCTGACACTAAACAGATTCTGGAAGAGCCAGCGGATCAATCTAGAGAAACAGCCTTCAGCAACTCCAATTCTGATTTGAGCAAATTGCAAATGAAATGCATTAAAACCTGAACAATAGAAGGGTTCATGGTTAAGAAAGTTTGATTTAAGAGACAGAGAAACCTGGCTTTGAATCTCAACTTCATTGACTATTTTTGTGGCTTTAGGCAAGTTACTTGAATTTTTTGTGCTTCAATGGGGTTGATAATTAAGCTTTGCAATTACCAGTGTGATAGCTCTGTGTGTGATAACCATGTAAACTGTCTAATAGTGCATAGTAGGTACTCTATACTTTAACTCCATTCTTGGCTGGAGGTTGAATGTTGAGGGCTATGTTATCATTTACTTTTGTCGGCTTTAACTTAAAGCCAAAGATCATATTCTCCCAAGAGTTTAAGTCTCAGCACTATCCCATCTTACCTTCCTTTACCTTCCCATTAATATTCTTAAAAAAATATTTTATTTTTAGGTAATCTCTCCACCCAACATGGGGCTCAAATTTACAAGCCTGAGTCAAGAATCACATGTTCCACTGACTGAGCCAGCCAGGCACCCCAATATTCTTCATTAATGGGATCTAGCATGCATCAAGCTGCTGGCTAGCTTAGGCAGTTTCTTCTTCAGGGAGCAGCCCATGGAGCAAATTTTAATTTTGGGGGCAAATGGAATCTTACTGTAGTGGTAATGGAGGGAAAGCTTTTTCTTTTCCTTCAACTTTGTAACATTTCTATGTAGCTCATTAAAAGGTGGTTCAAGCCACTCCTGAATGGGTCAGCCTTTCAGCATTGAGCCTTCTGAGCCTACTGGCATCCCCAGTGTAGGATTCAGTTTAAGTTGTAGATACTGAGTGGAGTGAAGGCAAGCTTCCACCCAGCTGTCTTGATCTGGAGGTGAGGAAAACATTGCCCATCCTGTAGTTCATAGAAGAGATAAAAGAAGAGGTGGATGGCCATGAAGGTTTTTTGTTTATTGCATCAGAAAAGGTGAGTATGATGATGGGGTAATGTCTCTAAGAGCATGGATATAGGAAGTCTTCTCTATCAGTCCCATAAGGGAGCACATTTCAGACACATGAATATGTAGTATGCTGTCTTGGTATGACTGAAGCAAATCTGTTGAAGAGTAGCTTTCCAACAAAGTATTTGTCATATCAAATGTAGCACGATCTCCTCCTCCATCTCCCCTTTCCTCCACTGGTAAAAGAAAAGTAAAAATTCCATATCGTTGACAGATCTCAAGCTGATGTATTGGGTATTTTAAGTAAAAGAGAGAGAATAAACATTTCCTTAATTCCTAGTAAGTGCTGACATTTTATGGGCATGATCTGGTTTGCTTCTCATCCTGTTCCCACAATGTAGGTGCTATTTACCTGCACTTGGTAGATAAAGAATCTATGGTCCTGTGGCTCTGTTTAAATAGAGATCAGCATTCAAAATCTCATGTTTCTGACTCCTGAGACCACCAATTTCCACTTTCCTATTGATGATGGGCACTTTGGCAAGTTCTTTCATGCTCAGGGATTTGGGGGAGCTCTATTTAATGGACATTTGTGGCAGGTCTGTGCTAGGTACTGTGCCACAAAGTTAAGTGAGACCTATATTCTTCAAGTCCCTCTTATGCTTTATGAATTCACAATGTTATGAATGTTAAGTGTTTTAAATGCTTCATAAGAGATGAAGGTGGATACAGTTTCTTCTTAAAAGACCAGAAATGAAGTTATTTTTTTTGGTCTCAGGCAATTATTTAGGGTGTTAAGCTACTTGTGAAAATAAGACATTTAGAAATGATGAGCAGATGAAAATGTCAACATTTTCAAAGGCCAGGAGGAAAATTCAATTTGTGTTCCATCCTGTCCTCAGCAAATAGTTTCCTCCCCCTCTGTTTTCTTATTAATCACAAGTGAATGTGGATCTGGCTTATTTACTTCTTTGATCTGTTTGCTCATTGACATTCACACAGCTTTGGGATAGGGTTTTCATTTCCTTTGTCATCTTGATGAATGCCTGGGTGGTCACACAGCAAAATGACTGTGCAGGCCAAGAAAATGGATTCAACAGTAGAGCTTAGTCTATGGAGAAGGATCAATGACACATTACAAGCATGGAAAAAACCTATGATGGAATCTACTATAATAGGTGTGAAGAGTTTTGAGAGGTATGCCTCAGAGTTTTGACCTGGTTCAAGTCCTAAATCTTAAACTGGACACAAGTGTCCCAAGTGAGGTGGTGAACCCAAGCAACTGTGTGTATAGTTCCTATCTAACCACTTTTCATGAAGGGTCTATATGATTATAGCAAACATATTTTCTGGTCTCTACATGGTATTTCAATAGTTTATGATAGAAAATCAAATGACAGGATCTGGGTCATTCAAGTGAAAGCCAATTTTTCCCATATCTATCCAGGTAATTTAATCCCAATTTGTATGTAATCAGGATCACATGGTGGCCATGGCTTTTTTTTTTTTTTTAAAGCGGATTTACATCCTTTAGGCCACCTTCTTTCTTGATCCTAGACTCAGTAAAATCCTGGTGTTAGTTACTATAAATGGTGCCTTATCCTTTGTTTTTTATTGAATTATATATTCATAATGTCTATCTCTTCCCTAGAATATGTACTCCATGAGGGCCAGTCTCTCCAGTTTTGTCACAGGAGGTGCCTGGCACTTGGTAGGTTCTCAATAGAGGCTGCTGAATAAGTACAAATGAGTGAGTAAAGCAAACCTTAGACTCCCTGGATATATAGATAAATGGCAATTCTCTGTAACAGTTTCCAAACTTGAAAGCTCTATGTGCTTTTGAGCCTGGTTTGTGACTAACTAATATCCAGTAGAATTATGGACTTTCCCATTCACAAATGGCATTTTTAAAGGTGGTAGGGATAAGAAAATTAAGAGGAAGTCCTTAAAATGAAAGACCCAAAGAGGTGATCCTGACCTCCTCCAGGGAACAGGCACTTGGAGTTGTTCCATCCAGCTGTGACCCAATGCTGATTCATCTGAGATGTCCTTGTGGTCAGTGGCATGCATTTGAGAGATGGCCCACTGGGCCTCTGGCTCAGAATCATCAAAGCTAGCTGGCCTCCCAGGGAATCAGGTTCATGAACATCATCAATACTAACCTCATCATTGGGACTATATTCAGGTTCATAATATTTCCCACTCTTGAAATAGGAACTTCTTGATTCTGAGCTTTTTGAGATAGCTTTTATTGGGTTATTAATATGCATGCATTCATCCAAATATTAATTGAGCACTAGCTATGTGTCAGCCAGAGTGCAAGTCACTAAATTGCATGCAGAGCTTGAAGCAAAGCAGGTGCTCAATCTCGATGACAGTTGGATGGATGGTCATACACCACACCTCAAGAGGCTTCTAAAAAGGAAAGCATTCTCTGCTTGAACTGATCCTTACTTTAAATTAATCATAGGAAAAACATTCTTCTTCTGTTTCATACAAATCATGTTTCTCCTACTTCAATTTATTTTGAAATGTCACTATATTTTTTATTTGAATGCATTTTTTATCAGGAGGCCAGCAATAATGTGGTTCTAGACAATCTTATTTGAGATGTGTATTTCAAAATGAGAGAAGAAAGTGCAAAATCCCAAAGGTCTATTCTCTCTCCTTATCTTTTAGACTCAAACTCTTTTAAAAGTGCCTGTAATGTAAATATGCATATACACATCTTCTGTCATCTATCTATCATCTATCTATCATCATCTGTCTACCTATCATCATTCTATCATCTGTCATTTATCTATCTCTAGATATCAATTACAGAGACATACAATCCAGCTCAAACTAAAATCTTTTTCATTCTAGAAGATCAGATGCCATGAAGTTTGTTTGTTTGTTTCTTTTTTTCTTTCTCTCGTTCTTTTCTTCTTTTCTTTTCGGGTTTATTTAGTTATTTGAGAGAGAAAGAGCATGGTGGGGAGAGGTAGAGAGAGAAGAGCATCTTAAGCAGACTCCCCACTGAGCCCAAGTAGAGCTCAATCTCACGGTTCTGAAATCGCTACCTGAGTGGAACCAAGAGTTGGACACTTAACCAACTGAGCCACCCAGGCACTCCATGTTTCTTACATTATTTTACAAATAACCTAATTCAATTTCAACTATGACTCCCATATGGAAGAAGTGACACATGACAGCCCCTTTACTGAGAGAAGTGACAGCCTCATTTTGGCTGCCAAACTGATTATACCACTTGTTTATCTAATTAGTTAATTGAGTGAGTCATTATTTGAAGACAATGAACTGAAATAATTTTTAAAGAAGCTTTCGGGCAGTAAGAAGTAGTGCTTTTTTGTATGCATAAAAAGGAAACGGAGAAAATACTACCTAGCTTAAGAAAGTCTCTGATGCTATGGAATTATTATTCCCATGGTTCTGGGATTCTTTCATACTGTCAGTTTTAATCAGGGTATGGCCGGATGAGAACATAATATATATAGATAGCCAATGAGATTTTACTATTGAAGGAAGAGGGGCTGTATGGAATTCTCCCTTCTTCATATCATTGGATTGAACTCTATTAAATTTTTTTAACTTTCAAGCAATTTATCCCATTATGTAGTTAAGAGCATGCATCACATTTTCTGGTCATACCTGGGCACTACGATGGATTTGCTACACATCCTTAGGCAAGTCATTTAACTTCTCAGAGCTTTAGTTTTTCCCTCTGAAAAATGGGGATGATGGTGACTCCCACCTGGAAAGGTTAAAGAATGTTTGTAAAATGCTTAGAAAGATGCCTGGAACATAGTAACTTTTCAATAAATGCTACCTATTAGTATCTTGCTTGGGTATAATGAACAGATGGTAGATGTTGTGAGATTTGATACATGGGTATCAGTTATTTTTTGGGGAAAATTTTGGCCTTGGTAAGCTCTTTAAAATGTCCCTTGGAATCTTCCCCCAAGGTCCTGCTAGTAGAACCTATACTGCGTTCTGATTCACCACCCCAGAACTTTCTATTCTCCCATTTCTTTTTTCTTTAGCTTGTTTTTTTCCATTGCTAGTCAGCTGCTTCTTCCTTTGTGAGCTTGTAAAGTGCTTACTCATGACTTCCCTGCTACTTCAAAGCCATATGTTTCATTTTATCAGTGGCATCCAACTTATCTATCTGACCTTCACCACTTTATTCAGAATTCAAGCAGTCAGAGGCAATTGCCCTTCAACTCCTCAAACGTTTGCTTGGAAACTCTAAGCCAAAATGTCACCATGGTGCCTTAGGATTTCTCAGACTATTTTGCGTAAATGTAGACAAAATATGCATATGTACTTGGTATACTAATATTAGTAGAATAAAATTATTATGCATTTGCTTCAATTAAGATAAATATTTATAGTATTTCTTTCATTTTTTAAGGAAGTATAATGTTAGAAATTATTCCATCTTGTCATGGAAACTTCTTTTTTTTGGGTTGGGAGGGGGAAAGGGTAGAGGGAGAGAGAGAAAAAGAGAGAGAGAGAGAATCTCAAACAGGTACCATGCCTAGTGTGGAGCCCAATGTGAGACTCAATTTCATGAAACTGAGATCATGAGCTGAGCCAAAAATCAAGAGTCAGACACTTAACCGACTGAGCTACCCTCAGGCACCTCTATCATGGAAACTTCTGAACCAGATGTTCTCTCCATCCAGTTGAATATCAACTTTAAGACATTTAAGGGAAAAAAAAACCCTAAGAATCAAATTTATTTTGATTTTTAATTCACAAAGATCTGCAGCATATTTCTATTTTGTTTTGATTTGTTTCTGTTTGCATCTATTTGGCTTTTTGCATGTAGTCCTTTGACATGATACAGATGGCATTTTCCTTCCTTCATTTAAATAAATAATCAGTGGGCTTGACCTGTAAGATATGCAGATGTCTCCCACACACTGATAAATGTCCTGGTCTTATGAGTCCAGAGCTCATAGCTCTATTAGAAGGTATTTTGTTTTTCCCCAGCAAAGCATATGAGAATGAATGAAATGGAATAGAGATGATTCTGCCCTTCAGACCCAAGGTCAGTGTCTTTTGAGATTTCCTGGGGAAATCAGTACATTTTTCAAAAGTCAAATTGCTGAACTGGAAAAGTGATATAATGGTGATTAGGGTGATGATCATGGCTGGCATTTGTTCAACCTTTACCCTGCACTCAGTAAGTCACTGAGCTCTCTGCTATCCCATATGGTAGATCTCATTATCTCTTTTCCCCAGATGAAGGAACTTAAAACTCAGGAGGGTTAAGTAACTTCTCTAAGGTCATGTTGCTGTGGCCAGATTCTGAAACCCACACCCATCACCCCCTAATGAGGCTGACCAATGTGTCCTGATAACCCAGTGGGGTATGGTCAAACCCCTCCAAAGATAGGCTCCTGCCTATCTGAGGTTCTCTAAGACCCCTGCTCCTTTTCTCTCCTATGTTAATTACTTATAAATATATAATTTATAAATTAGGGATTATTACACTGTGGTATATTTCTTCTTTAAACAAATGTGGGTGTTGGCAAGAAATTTCCTGCTTACTTTCTCCTAACAAAATATGCCCTGGCCAATCTGAATATTTGTTAGTGAGATGTGAAATGAAAGGCTGAGACTGGTTTCTTTTACACCCGAAGCTGGTACATACAGGTCTTCAGGGGACCCATTTGACAGCTCACTGTCATAAACATGTTTTCCTTTATGTAAATAGAACTAATGATATAGTTTAAATTTCTTTATGCTTTGCCAGAAGTGAGATAAAGCATTGAGCAAGAATTATTTGTAAAACATGTTATAGGGGAGCAACATCATGATAAATATAAAAATCATTATGTATGGAGTTGGTCAAAGCTAGTCTCAAAGCTCAGCTCCACTACTTACTTGCTTTGTGTTCTTTAGCAAGCCACCTAACCTCTCTGAGACTTGGTTTTCTAATTTTTAAGAGGAGGTAAGCTCATCTACCAGCAGAATTATTGAATAAGCTGTAGAAATGTGAAAAGATTTATGTGCTTAATGAACTTTAAAAAATAAGACTCATCTTTTTTAGGCAGTTAACTTGGAAGCATGATGCATCAACCAAATACACAAAAGAAATTTATTTGGAGGACTTGTTTACCTTTGTAAAGCACATATTGTTTTTGCACTAGAAAGAGATGATTGTTTGAGCATGCTGTATTCTTATAATGAGTGCAGAAGTCCTGAGTCACACATAAAGCATACTTTAAAGAAAAACTGACAGGCATTAACATTTCACAGGCATCCATCCCTGGATGTGTGAATATTGCATTAAAAAAATCTACTGGCATTATGCTTTGTGGCATATTGTTGGAGGTGAATAATTTATCTGGTGTGACTGCTTGAGGAAATATTTCTCCATATCTGCAAGTGGATTCTTCTTTCTCATTTCTCAATAGATACATTGCATAGGTAAAATGAATTCTATAATGCTCTTAAATGTTTCTCAGTAAAAGATAAATTTCAGAGTCTCACATTTAATCAATTATTTTCTACTTGACAGCAGAGTAGGAGAGCATTCCAACCAGCTTGCTCACCAGCATCAGAAAACAGCAGGTAAAGGTCACTGTCCAATGTGCTGAAAGCTGCTACTGCTTTTGAAATAAGTAGCCCTGCTTATAAAATCCAAAATTTAAAAATCTTTTGCAGTGTGTAATTTGACAGATAACATCTGTCAAATACTGGTTTGATATCCAGAAGAATAGTGATAATCTTGAAATTATTTGATTTTATGTTTTTTATTGCAACAGTAAATAAGAATTTCTCCTGCTACAAAAATAAATGGACTTGTATAATTTTAGTGAGTGTAAATTATAACTAATTTAATAATTTTAAATATTCATTTATTAGGAAACAGCACTTGGGATTTGTGGGATTCTTTTCTGCACAGAACTCTGACTCTATGTATTTTTTAAGGCTGGTATTTTGATGCTTAGAGCTTTTGAAGAAAAACTGAACCACATAAATGAAAGTTAAGCTAGCTCTGATTCACTATATTTGGATTTAATTTAAAATATAATGTCAAAAACTACAAAATAATAATAATGAAATTAACTGATACTCATAAAATATTCAAATGTAAATTACTAAGAAATTTTGGGCTGAAAGCTTAACATGTTGTATGAAGACTATATATTAGCTTTTATTCAGTTATTTTATTTGACCAATAAGTTTTCCTATATTCACCTTATTTTAAAAGGCATAATTACAGAATCACAAATACAGAGGGCAAACCAGTGGTTACCAGATGGGAGGACAGTGGGGGTATGGGTGAAGTAGGTTAAGGGGATTAAGAGGTACAGACTTCTAGTTATAAAACAAAGAAGTCATGAGGGGAAAAAGTACAGCATAGGGAATATAGCCAATAATATTGTAATATTTTCTGGTGACAGATAGTAGCTACACTTACCATGGAAAGCATAGGGTAATGTATAGAATTGCTCAGTCACTATGTTGTACACCTGTAACTAATATAACCTTGTGTGTCAATTATATTTTAGTTTTTTAAAAAAGGAATAATTATAGAGAGATCAAGTGAGATAAGCAGAGCTCTATGACTTGCCTTCAAGGGGCCAAGACAGGTCCCAGGAATACGTCTGTTGGTTGAGTATATGCTTTAACCATTTGAGTCCTGAGAATTGGGAAGCCAGAGGAATGCCTTTTACTCTGAACATGAGTGTATGGTTTGGATGGTGAAAGTTATCTAATGGCTTTTTTTAAAAGAAATTTATTGGGAAGCTCTTTTATAACCCACCAACTATTAATATAGGCTGCTTTTCTTATTGTTCTCATGACCTAGTTTTTAATTATCTGCATTCTCTTTCTTACCTTAGTTTTTTTTCTCCGTATATTTTCTCCTCCTCTGTTCCTTTTGTGGATCACATTTAATCCATGGCACACTGTCATAATTGGTCCTTGGAAAGATGTTCTGTGTTTTGGAATCTAGTTATTGTCATTCTTTCCTCACCTCCATTCCATTTATCTCTTCTCAGATGCATCCACTGCAACATATTTAGCGAGACCACCTACATAAATTCTTAAAATATAATCATCATTTTAAAAACAGATTTAATTTATTTGTTTATCTAGAGAACACAAATGGGAGGGGCAGAGCGAGTGAAAAAATCTCAAGCAGACTCTCCACTGAGTGGAAAGCCTGACATGGGTCTCTACCTCACAACCATGAGATCATGACCTGAACCAAAACTAAGAGTCACAAGGTACCCCTCATCATTTAATTTTTTATATTTTATATACAAAGATGGCATGGCATCATACTTTTGTTGTTTCTTCCTTTTTTGTTCAATGCTATTTTAAAATATCTACCCATGCTAATCTATATGTGCTAATGTATATATGTGCATATGTTTATATGTATTTCAATGCTTCTGACTTTATGAAGTCAATTTTCTCTAAATTAACTTACCAATACAATCTAATCATAAGAAAATCCTCCGTTTATATATAATGTTGCAATCTTATACATGAATATGGTAAATCTCTCCATGTAATATATAACATAAAAGTGTTTTTTGGCAGAGTTTTAGATTTTCTTCATAAAGGTCTTATACACTTATTTTTAGAATAATTCCTTGATACATGTTAGATTTTATTGCTGTTGTGTATATTATCTTATTCCATATTATGTTTTCTTGTTAGTTACTGTTGATAAAGAGAAATGTTATTTATTTTCGTATGTTGACCTTTTATCTATCAACCTTGAATTATTACATCTAAATGTATAAACTACATGAGATCACATCATCAATAATGCTCATTATGCCTTGTTACTTCCAATGTTTTCTGTTTTTTTTTTTTCCCCTTCGATTTTCTTGCCTAATTGCACTGATGAGGGCCTCCAATACTCTGCTGTACAGTTGTGGTAAAAGTGTGTATTATTTTCTTGATCTTAAAGTGAATGAATATAAAATTTTCTCATTAAGTATGTTGTTTCCTGTAGGTTTTTGGTAATGTGTTTATATATAGTCACAAATACTTTTTCATTAAGTTCCAAGAATCTTCAATTTTCCATTTTTGTTTTTTAAAATATTTTATTTAGTTAGTTGAGAGAGAGAGAGAAAGAGCAAGTGTGAGTGGGAGAAGGGACAGAGGGAGAGGGACAAGCAGACTCTGCACTGAGCATGGAACTTGATGTGGGTCTTGA
This sequence comes from Canis aureus, assembly GCF_053574225.1. NCBI lineage: Eukaryota > Metazoa > Chordata > Mammalia > Carnivora > Canidae > Canis > Canis aureus. Next base: position 49,627,110 of record NC_135612.1, on the reverse strand, counting down.
TCCCATGATCCTGAGATCATGACCTGAGCCAAAATCAAGGGTCAGATGCTTAACTGACTGAGCCACCTAGGCATCTTCCCATTTTTATTTTATCTTTCTCCCAGACATAGAATATTATTTTTCAGACATATAATGTTGATTTCTAATATTATTGCTTTAAGGTCAGAGACTAATATGTATGAAGTTTCTGTTGTGGTGTGGTACATTGTAAATTTTTGCAAATATTTTGTATGTATCAACACACCTCTACACAGAAACTTTTTTAGTTCTTCTATGAAATGACTTTGTGTTTGCCTTATCGTTTTCTGAGAAGGAAGTATTAAAATCTCCAGCTACAATGGTTGATTTATCTACTTTTTTCTGTAGTTTTATCAGCATTGCTTCATATATTTTGATATGGCATTATTAAGAGCATTAGGTTCATGACTATTATAATTTCTTGATTTAGTATTTCATCTACCAGTATAGATCATATGTATTTATCCTTATGATAATTTTTACCCAAGTTTTATCTAGTCTAATATGACAGTTATTACTGTGAATTTCTTTTGTTTCATATTGTTTCATTCCTTTATTTCAACTGACAAAGACTCCCTCCTGAGCAAACGTCTCTCAGGCCCTTTTTAACCCTCTTCTTGACTATACCTTGACTTTGGCCTGCTAATCTTTGTAAATATGACCTCTTGAATTTAGTGTTTCTATTATAAGATCTGAGGTCTCACTGAACTTTATCTGCAAAAATGAGATAATATCAGATATCAGTACATATTTTACAGTGGATGTGATAAGAAATTAATGAAATAGTGTATAAGACATGATATTCTTGATGTGTTTATGAACAAGAGAATATGCATTGCCCCTACAGCTCTAAAATTTTTGATAAAATTATTCCTTTTACAAAAGGATGGGAGGAAAACTGGAGAGAAGGTGATGTTTTCTTCTGTTTCACAAGGTTAGGGAATTTGCTGTGATTTTTCCCATTTTAAAAAACCATAGGGGCACCTGGCTGGCTCAGTCAATAGACCACACAACTCTTAATCTCAGAGTCATGAGTTTAAGCACCATATTTAGGCAGCGAGCCTACTTAAAAAAAAGCAAATAAAAACAAAAAAACAAAGTTTTTCTTGCTGTGGACAATTAATAACTTTTAGCAGCTTCTTTTTATGGAGTGGGCCTTAGGGACCAGAATGTGATTCCTAGCTTGAAACCAAGTCATGCTGTTTGCCAAGTGCCTGCTGTGCAGGCTCCTGAGCCTGGGCAGAATGGATGTTGTTTTCTGTTGCAGCAAGTTGGCCTGGACAGTTCACACCTGTCATTTTCAGGCATGTTACTCTCATACCTTACATTTTTGCCCATTTTTTCCTTTATGAAGTTAAAAAAAAGCAAATCTAGTCATTATTATCTGTCTGTTAATACTTGGTGGTCACTTTGACACATTAAGGTGTCTGTTCCTTGGGCATCTGTGTTTGCTCAACAAGGTGCCCCTATTCAGCTCTTGGAAGTGAATGAGTAGGGGAGAAGACAGCAAGCTGGAAGGGAGCTCCTGCAAGCGCTGTGGGAGGGGAGATTATTCAGGGAGTTTTTGCCATACCAGCCTGATGCCCTGCCATATAGTAGTACCTCAACAAACATTTGTTGTACCCTGTTGACCTGATGGGTATGATTAACCTCTTATTTCCAACAAGTAGGGCTAACTTTACTTTGCCCTGACATTTTCCAAACTGAATATTAAAAAAGAACAAGAACAAAAGCACCATCAGAGCCAGGGAGCCCCCTCAGGAAGACCCAGACCACCTGCAGTTCCTTCTCTCCCTTGGAACAGAGCAGATGGTGGCTGCACTTGCCAGGTCTAAGCAAGAAGAGGCAGATCTGAGAGTGGATCCACATCATGCATTTTGAAAATGTTAAGGCCTTTGAAGACAACCATATATATGAGAAAAGCAAAAACACTTTGCCAACACAGAATGAAAGCACCCATCATCTCAAGTTGCTTCACATCCTAGTTCTGGAAAGCACTCAGCTTTCATAACTGTCCATTTATATTAATGTGAGGACTAATTCTCAAGCAGAAATGCTTGTAAAATGACCCCAAAAGAGATCACTGGAATAGATTTAAGTGGTATGAATGTACTTATCGGCTCAGAGACAGCAGGCCAGAAAAATATTTTGTTTTCCTCCACCTTATAGCACGTTTAAGTATATCACACTTAGATTATAACCTCATGGACCCACCAAATGTTCTCCTCCTTTTACAGTGAAAATGCAGAAATTGCAAACCTGTGTTTGTATTAGCTAACTAATCACTAAGGTACAGATGAGTCAGAGAGCTTTCTTTCTCATAGGAACCTGGCCAGGGCACTGGGATGCTGTAATGGATGGCCAGTGCAGGACAGAATCATATTTGGGTTGAGTCAGCTGAGATCAGTTGAGGGCAGTTTTTATTAGTGTCTTGTACTAGGGAGATTAGCAGAGAGAGAAGTCCTGGAGAGAGAAGACAATGTTACAGTTAAGCAGAAATGGTACAATAGAAAAGCAGGGAGCTCTGGCTTCACCACTCGAGTAACGATGAACAGAGCAATGCCCATGGAAAGAGAAAGCTCTGTGTCCACCCCCCCCTCCTCTGCCTTGTAAAAGTGTGACCATGGGCCAGCCCACTCATGTCTCTGGGCCTCATGAGCTTCAATTCCTGTTTTGATGAAGTTGGGATAGTGCCTGTGGGCAGCCGGGTTGCTTCCAGCTTGGGGTGATTGAGAGTAATCTCATCTGGAAACATCCTCATGATCACACCCAGAAGTAATACTTAATCTGAGCACTCCATGGCCCATTCAAGTTAACACATAAAATGAACTTTCACTACCTTCTAGGGTGGTGGGCAGGTTAGATGCAAAAGTACAGATAAAGCATAGCAGAGTGCCTGACACTTGATGGTTACCTGCTCTAGCTGTCTTTATCGGGTTATGGATGTTGATATTGTTACCTAGGTACATTTTCTGTCAGCAGAATTGAACAGCCTGGGAGAAGGCTGGCATTCTGCAGTTCTTTCTATTCTATTATAGCTGGAACAAAATATGTATATCTCTTTAAAAAAAAATCTGCAAGCCTAGAAAATATCCATACAAAGGAAACTGTTTAAGTGCTTTAGACTTCGTGCTCATAATAATTTATTAAAGATCTGCTACTAAAAGTGTCTTCTTTCAAAAATAAATCAATAGTTCACACATAGCCCAAGACACTAGAATTATCTTCCTCTTGCTAGAAGTTAGTCATGGAAAGAAAAATCACATTTGATGTGTTTGTGAAACATTTATTCACTCTCCTATGTCCTGGGCAAGGCATGGGTGTAAAATGATGCAGAAAACATCAGTCTAGGGGATGCATATAATTCTATATAAAGAATTAAGGAATGAAAATAAAGATGCACTAAGTGCTGGTGCATTACAGAGTTACATAGAAAAGCTGGAAATGGGGCAGCCCTGGTGGTGCAGCGGTTTGGCGCCGCCTGCAGCCCAGGGTGTGATCCTGGAGACCCTGGATCGAGTCCCACATCAGGCTCTCTCTGTATGATGCCTACTTCTCCTCTGCCTGTGTCTCTGCCTCTCTCTCTGTCTCTATGAATAAATAAATAAAATCTTAAAAAAAAAAAAAGAAAAGTTGGAAATGACATGTTATATCTAGGTGGGTGTTAGACAAAGGAAGGGGCATTTGAATTGTGTTTTATAGGCTAATAGGACACTCCTTGAATATGTGGGACCCTGTGGGGTGGAAGGAGGCATGAACTAGGAGACAGGCTCTGGAATATGGCTACAGATGAGGCAAGTAGCTGAGGCTGGTTGTAAGGCCCTCCATGCCAAGTTAGGGAGTTTGGATTTGATACTGCAGCCAAAGGAGGAATATTGTAGAGCCATATGCATTTGGCACATATGCCTTGGAGAAACAGCAGAGACAGAGAAGGAAAATTGGCAAAGTTATGAATTATCCTCTATTTATATATCAACCAAATTTTTTTTTTTTCTGGCTGAGAAAGATGTGCCTACTGAGGTTTGTCAAGATGACATTGCATTAAAATAAGGGCTATGCCATTTGTGTCTGTTAATGTGTAAAAGTGTCTCTATGGAGTAAGTCTAAAGGGGACAAAGAGGAAGAGAGCTCTGGGATTCTAGCCAAGCACAGGGTCAGGCAGGTAATAAGAACAATGACTGTTTTTCACATAGTACTGGTGACTTGCCTGGCTGTGACACTTGGCCCTACCACACAGGGCAGTTGAGATCTAATCCCAGGGCTGTGGGATCTTGCCCCTCTTCTGCTCAGTCTGTCAGCCCATAGATGCTGGTCTTAGCTGGTAGCAAATGAGGAAGGCCTGTATGCCCTGCTCCTGATAGATATAGGAGTGAGTCTGGCTTTATCAAAATATCACACTCCTTCCCAGAGAGTCAGTATCAATTAACATAAAAGAATATTCTCATCACAGTTTTTAATAAGAAAAAGCATTGCCGTAAAGAGGAGAATGGATCATTAAAGAGAAAAGTACAGGGGAATACGATATGGCAGTTAAAGTAAGTTAGCTAGAACTACATGGGGGAACCTGGGTGGTTAAGTGTCTGGGTGCAGGCTATTAATTTCAGGCCCACTTGCTGATGAGGAAGTAGCTTTGAACCACTGAGGAGGAAAACTATTCTTTTCCTCTAACCATCTTAGGTTCATTGGCCAGGGCCCTGTCAACTAAACGCTGAAGACAGGTTAACAGCAAAAACAAATTGAAGCTCTGGGACAAGTGCAGTGTGCGTACACATGGGTGGACTCCAGGATAAGAAACTCAAAGAGGTGGTTAGAACTTGGGCTTAGATAGCATCTTAGCAAGACAACAATACATTCTGAGAGAAGTGACAAAAGAGAAGGAGTTTGAGCTTCTAGGGTGCAATATTGTGGGAAGGCAAATATGGGGAAACTAATGGAAAGGAAAGACTTGTTAGTAAGATTTGTGATGTAGATTCCTCCCATGCCGCCTCAGGCTGATAAGAGTCTAGAATTGTCTACAGTGATTAAATTCTGTCCTTCCTGCTAGAAAGGAAAGAGGGGACATCTTTACAGATTTAAGTTCTGCTTTCAGGCAAATGGGAGAGGGCAGAGAGCTTTTCTCATATCTGCTTCTTCTCAATTGTCTTCAGCTGAAAATAATTGATATGCCAAAGTGGTATATTTGGGGGTGGCACATTCTGCTGCTCTTCAGAACATAATGTGGCAGCTGGGTGGTTAGGTGTGCTTCTCGTTGACCAGGGACTAGGTGGGGCTGGGCCCAAGTGCCAAGGGGATTCAGATATTTGGCCCATCTAGAGAGGCAAGCTCTGATAGCTCAGAGTCTGGCTTTCTTCTGAACTGTTACCACTGATTAGGACTTTCCATATTTATGTATCTGAGGTGCATTCAAAAGTTTGGGGACTGCCTTGATCCTACACAGATTCAGACATCTCTTACTGCTTATGTGCTGGTATTTGATAATTTACGTAGAGCTAAGGTTTCTGCTGAGAGAATCAGATGTTTAATTTTTATGTCTGTTCTTTGTGGCCCATTTCACTGAGATCCAGGTGGAATTGCTCTGTCAGAATCAAGCTTTTGACCTTTGAAATGCTATTTCTAGAATTGATAAGAATGGTGAGATACAGAGAGTTTAGAGAGATTTATTGAGCCATATGACCTTGAAACTTGTTCATATATACTGGTTCTCCCCATCATTTGAAAGTAGAGCATTTCTATGAAATCCTTCATGGGCCAAAATGATGTAAAACAAAAAAAGCAATTCCATTAATTTATATGGGAAAATTTTTGAGCATTCCCAGACCCCCAAAATAACATCTCAGACTTTTCTGATACTTTAGGACACATCTTGCTAACAGAAGATTTATTTTATGCACAAAATAAATTGAGATCAAGCACAGCTACTCATAGATAGTTCAAAGCTCTGGTGCTTGGTGCTTAGATGCTGTGTGGAGTTCTGGGGAAGGATGTTGGTGAGGTGAGGGGGGCACTCTTGCTGCTTGGGGTGCATGCTGTCTCTATAACGGCCTATTGCAAAACAACCCCAGAATGCTAGTTTCATGTTTTTCACAAAAGCAAGAATCTTCTCTGGATTTCTTTTGGTTAGTGAAAACAGGCAGGTCTTTCTTAAAGGCAAAGTGGTGTAAAGTGAACTTTCAAAAAGAGGGGAATATCTGCAGTTAGAAGAAAGGCAAATGCCAATTGCTGTTGATGACTTTTTGAACACATTTGTCCTGGAGAGAAGGGAAGAAACTTCAGAGGGGCTGGCGGGGACTGTTAGCGGCTGTTGGAAACTCCAGTGTGTCAATGAGGGCTTTCACATGGTCAGTGGTGGCAAGACCTGGCCCAACTCATTAAAGGCAGGTACATGAGAAGGTCCAATGGACTGGACCTGAGTTGATTTATCTTACATAAATAAATTGAGAGCCATTCTCATTTTCTTTAGATGTATCATCAAGTCTGAGCATCAAGGAGAAGGATTAATACAAATGTCATAAGATAACTATTTTGTGTTGGCTATAGTTTTTGGGAAATGGACATCCTGGCCCCTCTGTTCTGAATGCTCCCCCACACCCCACACCCTGTATCCATCTGACTACCTCCTATTTATCTTTCTAAGTGAAACTCAGATTTCATCTCTGGGAAGCAAATCTTCAGATACAGTGAATCTCCCCTCCTGGGGACCATATTGTACTAGATTGGGTTCAGGGCACGCTATCCCAAAAATGGCACCTTGGCATGTGGAATATTTTAAGCAGAAGGGGCTTGAGAAAAATGGCATAAGCAGGAAGGTCACTGTGACCTGCCGTTCTTTGCCTTTCTTCCCTAAATGGGTCATAAAAACCACATGTGAGAGGTGTCCTTCCTATACCCAGAGGAAAGGACCATGTTTATCTTTGAAGCCAAAGGAAGCCTGAGAAGAGTCCTAATAGGCCTTGCTAAGTTTCCCTCAGTTTACTACACTTCTCTCATGTTCTTTAACCTATCATATGTCTACCCAGCTGGCCACTCTTCATCAAAGCTAGCATAAATATACTCAGCTACAAGTGTTTCTTTGGGTCTTCATTTCCTTAGAAGGGGTCCCATGTCACATAAAGTTCATATTAAATAAATGTGTAGGCTTTTCTCCTATTAATATGTCAGTTTAATTTTCAGACCCAACCCTAAAAGGGTTGGGAAAACTGTTTCCTCCCCTACATACTACCTCTGAATCCTCAAGTTTGACATCAATTGAGGGGATAGCTTTTATTTTAAAATATTAATATTGCGCTTATTGCATAAGAACCCCTATTCTAAACACTTCTACACATACTCATTTAAGTCTCATAGTGACCCCACGATGTAAGTACAAATATTCTCTGTTTTACAGATGAGAATAATGAAGCCACGAGAGGTGTAGTATCTTGCCCAAGGGGACATAGCTCATAGTAGTAGAGCTGAGATTCAACTTTGGGTAGTCTACCTATGGAATCTGTGTTCATAACCAGTGCGCCATGGTGCCTCTCCCTAAATGCTACAGCCTACTAACAGCTACCTTGCATCCATATGGATCTCCTGATCCTGCCTCATCTGCAGTCAAAGCTGGTTCTCCCACGCATTTTATCCCCCGTCACTGTCCATGGCTACTCTATCATCAGAACTGCTCAGGCCCACATATCCTTGATTTCTTGACTCTTCTCTTGCAGTCACACTCACATCTGATTCATCTGCAAATCCCGGTGGCTTTCCCTTCAGTGGTTGAGCCCCATCTGGCAGTTCCTAATGCTTCCCTTGTGACTGTGCTGGGCTAAGCCACTGCTGTTGCTGGCCTGGATGATGGCAGGGCATTCTGCCTGTTAGCTTCCCTGCTTCCTTCCTTGTCCCTCCACCCCTGGCCGATTCCCAGCACGGCAGCAGCCAGTGTGAGCCTTCTGAAATCTGTCAGATCATGTCACACTTCTGTTCAATATCTTTCATTGTTCGTGACTTTACACTTGCACCCTTTACATGAAATACTCTTTAAATATCTTCATGGCTTAACTCCCGTATTTCCAGTTTCTACTCAAATGCCAACTTACCAATGAGATCTTCCCTCACCTTCTTACATAAAATAGCTCTATTCTTACTGCTGTGGCTTCCATCTCCCATAACCTGATTTATTTTTATGCACAGCACTCATATAACATTTACATTTACTGATTTGTACATTTCTCACTGCTCTTGCTAGAATGTTATCTCTCTGAGGGCAGAAACTTTGACTCTTTTGCTTAATGCTGTGTCTACAGTGCTGAGAATAGCACTTAGTATATGGTAGATGCTCAATAAATATTTATAGTGTGAACAAAAATGTTAATGAATGAGAGGACTACTTACTTTGTGCTAGTCACTATTATAGCGTGTTTATATACATCATCTCTTTTTAATCTTTCACAAGCCCTCTGAGGGCTTCTAGGTGACTATAGAAAAATAATTTGCCTCCAGCTCAGTTTCTTTATCTCTGAAATGAGCATAATAATAGTACTTGCTTCTAAGAGTTAAGCATGTATAAATCCTAAGAATGGTGCTTGGCACACAGTTCCTGTCCCAGGAACTGAGAAGCAGAGTGGGGGAGTTTAGCACACAGGATTTGTGCTCTTGAGAGCAACACTGGAAGGAATAATAATAATAATAATAATAATAATAATAATAATAATAAACAGAGTGGCAAGAGGGAGGATGTGGCTTCGGTCTCATTACTTCAAGGAATGCAGGAGCTGGAAGGACCCAGTAGAATTGGCTTGCACTGGGGCAAGTGTACCTGGCCTTCATATTCCCACATCACTGAGTCATGTACTCCAGGCTTCTCTGGAAGGGGCATGGCCTCGGGCAAGTCCATTCTCTAGGGTAGAGACAGCCATCCACACTCCCAGGAGCTGGGGAATGAGAGTTGAAGTCTCCAAAGTACGTGAAGGTCAGGGTGCAGCAGGCCAGTACCCCCTCCAATAAACTTTAGTAAATGTTCAAAATCACAGTTTATTACTGCACTGTTTTAAGTGGCAAATGCCATCCTTTTACTACAAGCTGACTTTGAGAGTCAGCTTGCCTGTAAAGATTTAGGATTGGATTTGATCTATGAGCCTTTGTCCCTGTAGACTTCCTCAAGTGGAAGATGTCCAGATGCCTTATTACTTAGGACAGGCCTGAGGTGTCAGTGGGTCTACCTCATCCCCTGTGATGGAGGTGATTTAGAACAACACAAGGCTCACCTTTTGAGCAAAGGTCAGCAGGCTTGTGTGTAATGCCATTTAAAGGAAATCTCCCTCACCCCTAGGGTGCCTCGGTGGTTCAGTCAGTTAAACATCTGCCTTTGGCTCAGGTCATGATCTCAAGGTCCTGGGATTGAGCCCTGCATTGGGCTCCCTGCTCAACAGGGAGTCTGCTTCTCCCTCTCCCTCTGTGGTCTCTCTCCCTCTCAAATAAATAAAAGAATCTTTTAAAAAATTAAAAAAAATATATAAAGGAAATGCCCTTACCACCTGGAATTCTACCATTAGAGGTCCATGATGTATTGAAGCATTTTGAAAAGCATCAAGAGTGTCCTGTTGAAATGCAAATAACCCTGTAAAAGCCAAAGGCTTGAGCTTTCATGATGAAATACCTTTCTATCTTTATTCAAACAGACTATTAAGTATTCCATTTTAAATTATTCCAAATACAGTGATCTTGTTCTGGTTTTGCTTGAATTTCATATGTTTTTAGTGCAAACCATCTGGATTTCTTTTCTTTCTTTCTTTCTTTCTTTCTTTCTTTCTTTCTTTCTTTATCTGGATTTCTTCACTTGAGCATTTTCTTTAAAGGAAGTTGGGGACCAGTAGAACCATGACTTTAGGCTGGAGAAGTGGAGTTTAGTGTGAGATGGGTTCTGGAAGGTAGAGAACTTCTGCTAACTTCCTTACTGTCTCTGAAGCTCATTGTCCCCTTGGTGGAAGGAGTTCTGCCGAGATCTGCATTGTCTAACATTAGCCCTGTGTGGCTATTTAAATTGAATTTAAATTTAAATTAATTCAGAGCCTCAGTCCCACTAACCACTTTTCAAGTTCTCAATGGCCAGTTGTGGCTAGTGGAAATGTTGGGGTTCAGAGCCAACAGCCAAGGAAGAATTCTTGAGACGTCTTTAGTGCAAAAAGGTGGTTTTATTAAAGCATAGGATCAGGACACATGGGCAGAAAGAGCTGCACTGGGGTTGTGAGGAGTGGCTGATAAATAAACTTTCAAGTTGGGAAGGGATGAGGGACAGTATAAGCCTCCAAGGAATTTTGGAAACAAGGTTTCCAGGATCCTGAGGGGGCTAGCTATTGTGAGGAAAAAGTCATTTATTACTGTAGAGAACTGAGCTCCCAGAGGAAGCCCGCTCTGTTTCAAGGACTTGTCAACGGGCTGTAGGCAGTAAGGAAATTTAATTTTTTCTTTTGCCTGTTTCCTACATCAATGGGCAGCACAGAAAGTTCTACTGGACAAGTGCATGAGGATGATTCCTTCATTTCTTGTAAATGTCTAACACTTTTTAGTTTTGAATAAGGGTGTTTGTTTACAAGAAAAATTAACCCACATCTGTGATGTAGGTTGAGAGTTGATGATGGTAGATAAAACTTATTGGGATTTACACACATAAACTGATGCTTATTTATCTATCCAGTTGCTTTCTTCTAACCTTTACCACCACCTTAGGAGCCTGTTATGTTTTTCCCTTTTTTTTTTTTTTTTTGTTTTTACTTTTTTTTTTTTTTTTTTTTTTTGCGGGTGGGGAGGGATGATTTTAAGTAAACTATATGCCATATATGGGGCTTGAACTCATGACCACAAGATTAAGAGTTGCATACTCTACCAACTAAGCCAGCCCAAGGTCTCCTTATGAAACTTTTAAAATTATTTACTTATTTGTTTGTTTATCTGAGAGACAGAGAGAGAGAGCTAGCAGAGGTGGGGGTGGGTAGGAGCAGAGGGAGAGGGAGAATCTTAGGTGGACTTCCTGCTGAGCCTGATGTGGGCCTCAATCCCAAGACCCTGAGATCATGACCTGAGCCAAAATCAAGAGTCAGATGTTCAGCTAACTGAGTCACCCAGACACCCGGAACCGGTTTTTAACAGAGGGGCAAACAGACATTGAAGGGGGTCAAGTAACTTTCAAATCTAAACTCAGATTCAAACCGATGCTGATCTAATGCTGAAAGAGGGGCCCCAGTTTTTGTTTGTGAATAAACATTTGCCTAAAGCTTCCCAACTCACTGTACTTCTGAAAGGTCAGTGATTCTTTATTGCTGCATTTTCTCCTCTTCTCCCTCCTTTGCATCCTCTTCTTCTAGAAGGCTTTATTGTCTTGGTATAATGCACATGATTCTCCTTTCTCAGAGGTAACTATTGCTAATATTATGTTACAGAAGTTCACCCTTCCAGAAGGTTCATGCATATAGCCATATGTATGCTATATCTATATATGGATGCTTCACAGATCCACATGGGGCTGCTCTTCAGAGGCTCGGCTATGGCTCCTATTTTGAATTTCAGTTCAGAAAAGTCAGAAACCCCTTCAGGAATTTCTTTGGACTATAATCAGATTGAAAACTTCCAGTTTGTTGGGGACTTTGGAAGGGCTGTCCATCTGGGCACATTGTGCAAAATGCCCTCTGGGAAGCTAAAGGTCATGCAATCACTTTGAGTGAATGGGGGTGGGGTCGAGGGGATCCATGACTCCTTAAGAGGATAAGGAAGTTGTCTTCTCATTTATCAAGTGATGTGCTCATGAAGTTACAAGTGTTAGACCTGGCTAGTGTACCTGCTGTCTTTTCTCTGGTCTTGATTATACTATAAAGAGAGCAAGTTTAAAGTCAGGGGTGTCCAGAGGAGGGAGGATGGGTCCTCTGATTGATCTGCTGTTCTGATGTTAGGATCCATTATTTTGCTACATCACCCCTAATAGGAAAGAAGACTATGACCCAGCTCTGGGGATGTGCGTCTTTCAGAGAGGCCTGGGAGAGTGAGAAAGGGGCATTTTGGTTGAGACTGCTCTGTAAGAGATGTGAAATGGAATCATAAGCAGCTTTCTTGAAAGCATTCATCTGCTGCAAATTTTAAAAGGTGGGCCTGAAGAATACCTCTGTGGAAAGCATCCTGCGTCAAGAGCCAAGAGTTGCCTCAGTGGGGTGTCTTTCTAGTCTCTGAAACTGAAAGTGGCCAGTGTGATGCCCACCAGGGAAGTGATTTGTCCAGTTCATCCAAACAAAGGGCTGGTTTATTAGGAGCATGTCTATCAAGCTTGAGTGGTCAGCTTGAGATCAACAGCCTAACCAAGGTCTTTGAGCCTAGAGGAAGCAGCTATAGCTTTTCTGATGTGCTAGAAACTGACCAGTGTCTGAGCTGCTTCTTTCCACTTCTCCCGCAGAGACCACTTCCATTTTGCAAACCGTGTGTCTGTCCTACTTATATGCACAACAGCTTGCAAATAACCTCCTTTTCTTTAGATCTCTAGGGGGAATCATTACTGTGTGGTTTATGATGAAGAAAGTGGTATTTTCCCCCTTTGAAATGAAAACAACACTGGATTAGCTGGTTTCAGGGGTGAAAGTTTCTGAAGATCATTCTGTTCATGACACCCGTATATTCACAGAATGCAGAAAGACATTGAGGATTTGGTTTCAAGGCTCCTGATGACAACAGCAGGCTGCTCTGGAGGTGGACCCCAGATGAGGCCTGAGGAGGAACTGTCCTTCATGAGACGCGTTGCAGTGATGTGCCATCTGTTTCTAGAATGATTCTAGTAACAGTGGAGGAGCCCATGAAAATATCCCTGCCAGGTCTTCTCACAATTCATCTTCTTCCCTCCTTGTGTATGACAGCCCTCTATATAATAAGCAATGTAGGAATAGGAGGACAGTGAAGACACATCTTCAAAAAAATGATCTTGCTGTCACTCAGATTCTCTCCTACCTGCCCCTCCTTTTGATCTACACTCTGGATGCCAGGAGATAGCACACGTTCTCTCTCAGAGTTCATTTTCATCTCAAGGGCAGTTTAAAGGATGCTGTGGTGGGTTACCTGGGTCTCTATTGCTCTGGGCTTCAGTTGGGCAGGAGTCCAGTATCCTCTTTATTTTTCTTTTGTAATATTATATTTATTTAAAAATTTTTTAAGGATTTTATTTATTTATTCATGAGAGACACAGAGCGGGAGAGAGAGGCAGAGACATAGGCAGAGAGAGAAACAGACTCCATGCAGGGAGCCTGATGTGGGACTCGATCCTGGGACTTCAGGATCATGCCCTGGGCTGAATGAAGGCTGGCGCTTGACCGCTGAGCCACCCAGGCATCCCCGCAATATTATATTTATTGAGGACTTATCAATGCAAAGTTCTGCCACCTGCTAGGAGACAAAGATGAATGTGAGATGGACCCTGTCCTCAAGGCGCTTAGTGATCTAGGTGGTCAGCTGTGAGGGTAAGCAATGGGACAACACTATTTTTGGTGGTTTAAGTAGAGTTCTTTAAAACATTGACATCATTTGAAAATTGTCCTTGCCAAATATGTAGGAGTAATTTCAACAGTAAGCCAAACAGTGGAAAAGGGTACGTCAAAGATGCATCCCTCAAATAGCCAGGGATGCCAGACAGATAATATGCGGTGTTCTGTGATATTGTGGGGAAACCCGCAGAGCTCTGCAGAGGCTGTGAGGTATGGCATGGTCTCTCTCCAGATTTGTGACCTTGGGCAATGCCCTTGACCTCTCTCAGCTCCTGTTTCCCAAGCACTCTCTCCTCAGACTTTGTGAGGATTATATGAGATTGAGTGAGAAAGCTCCCAACATATACTACGAGCTCATTAAAGGGTTTCTTCCTCTCCCCATCCTTTCCCTGTTACTCTAGGATTTGGAGCAGAGCCCAGAACTGTACAAAACGCTAGGCTGCAGCACTAAATATGTTTGCAATCCTGGCAACATTTTAGCCCTTTCTAATTACAAAGTTTATACTTTGCCAAAGCTGAATTAGGGGCTGGAGGATGGAGAGAAGGGGATGGGGTGCTAATTATGGAGACTAAATACACTAGAGTGGGGGAAGGGGAAGGAGAAGAACCAGAGGGCCTATCACACCCAGAGCCTGAGTAATTCCAGGATAATGAGGAGATGCAGACAGGAATTCGGACATACCGAGGTAATTAAAAAAAAAATTATTATTTCAGGGAAATACACGGGACTGATAAGTACAAGACGAGCTATGAGCCTCTACTTATGCTTTCCCCAAAGTGAGAGGTGTGGGGAGGTTTCTGGCACTGGGAGAGCTGCAGGCTGATGGGGTTCAGGGTGGAGCCATAATTGGACAGCAGGGACCAGGAGACCCTAGCCAAGCAGTGTTGGGTAAGCCCATGGGCCCCAGCCGCAGAGGATGGGAAATGCAGGCCGTTCTGGAGAAGGAGGTATTTGGGCACCTGAGTCATTGCAAGGCTAGAATGTAGCAAAAAGCTGGTTAGTTTCAAGAAAAAAACATACAGGAAGGCTAAGAGGAGCGCACAGGCCAATCAGGGCATCAGGGCACCAGAAGTGCCCATCCTGGCTGTATCGGCTTTCGGACTTGCCTTTGGGGCACATTGGGAAGGTCTTGGATTCTCCTTGATATCATCTCCATCAGTTTGTCCATCTGCCAGTCTTTATGTTCTTCACGGATCTGTATCTTCAAAGTTTTTAGAGATCCAGACTTTTAACCAGAATCCTCTCCTGGAGTAACATATTTGTTTCATGCCAGTTCTGTATTTTTACTTTTTGGGGGGTAGATTTGCAAAGGTTCTAACAAAGCAAAAGATGGAGAATAGCTCATGGGTGAAAAGAAGACTCTATCCTTACAGAAAGACTGTTGTTTTTATATTTAGTAAAATTGCAATCAGCTAGAATATGAGGGCTATGAAGGCAGAAGCTTGTTATAATCTCCTTGGGGTTCATGGCACCTGGCACCCAGCACCTACCATGTAATATAGGAGCCCACCAAAGTACTCATGAAATCAGGACCGACTATCATAATGACAATTCAGTAGGGCTAATCCCCTAGGACGGGGCTACCAGGAAGGGAGTAAATGAAGCCAGGGAGGTGGATAGATTTTCATGAGGGTCTTTCAAGGGCAAATTAAGGACAGTGTTTTGAAGGTCTTGAGAAGCTACTTAAGAGATTTGAGCCACGCTGCGTGGAAGGGGGATGACTGTGTCGAGGGAATCCAGTTGAGCGATGCGCAAGGCTGTGTCAGTGGGGTGGAACGCAGGGCATGACTCCAGACCTTGTTTGTTTGGCTTCATGTCAAAAGTTAAAAGCAAATAGGGTCAGCTGGCAAAATCTGCGGGCCGCATAAGGAGGGGATCTCTGGCTTTCTTTGATGATGGCCATGGTAGTCTTCAAAGTTATATTCAATTCTATTATTGGTGTAGTTGTCTAAACTATTTGTTCCTTCTCTTCAAGCCGGTCTTTCAACCAGGAGAACTGTTTTTGAATCACATCTATTTGGGGAAGGACAAAAATGTGTCTGAAAGGCGCAGCAGGTTCTAATAGCTCTTCTTGCTCTGGGAGATTGAAGTCCACCAGCAACGTGACCTACCTATAAATGTTCCCTTAGATAGCTCTGTGTTGTGTCCTCTAAGGCTCCTGGTGGATCTGTGTAGCAAAGGGGTTCAATTTTAACAGCTCTTTTCTTTCCAAAGGAAGTATTGCTTCTCAGGAAACAAAACAAAACTTGCTGCCATTCTTTTATCTTCTTCTAGCCTCCTTGAGTGTTGAGACATCAATTAGTTGAATACCCTTTGTTGTCACTCAAGGACCTTCCCAGTCTGGCTCTAACTTCTTTTCCACATTTATCTCCAGCCATCCTCCCAGAATCCTCCTGCACTCCCTCTTGACCCATCAGCTCCCTTGCAGGTACATCATTAGATAATTTGGCATCACCGAAGAAGAACAGAATATGCCACCCCAAAAGATGCCTTGACCTATTGACTATTTTGAATTGAGCTTACTTAAGAAAGAATTGTTGCAAGAAGGATCCTCAGATTCTCCTTTGTTCCTCTGAAAGCAGGAAATAAATCCCCCTTGTGAAAGATATGCTCCTTGTACCAGGAGGGTAGAAGGAATCCTTGTCACCAAACATAGGGAATTGAGGGCCAAGAGGGCTGTGTGAAGAACACTTATCACTTCTTAACTAATTTACTATCCCAAGATCAAATCGCTTCATCTGGTCAATTCTTCACAAATTTATTGTTTCTTTGTCTAAAAGGTTTAAAAGCTGCCTGCTTTGGTCACTTGAGTATCATATTTTTATAGTGCTCCTCTACATACAAAATTAAAAATTTTTTTCCTGTTAATCTATCTTATGTCAATTATTAGGTCAGTCAAAGAACCTAGAAGGAAGAATGGGAAAATTTTCCATCCACATTTGCAGGATTCCCTATATAATTTTGTAAGTTTGATCATTTACTTGGGCACGTGTGTTTCTAAGTGAACATACCAGGGTTGTGCTCAGTTGTTCATGGACAGTATATACTCGTTGTTGAGTGTGCCTGATTGTAAGGTAAAGTGGGATGGTAGAAGAATGTTCTGGTATAGAATAGAGGAACCCAGATCCCAAGGACCTGGGTTGGGGGCTCTGAGTTGTCTGGTGGGCAGGCCCTCTCAGTAGTAGCCAATAGATTCCTGCGCACATGTAAGTTTTTTTTTGAGCTGGCAGCAGGAGAGGAAGTAAGGGTAAGGGGGCAGAAGCCTAGTATAGGTGGAGAGTTTGAATCTGACTCTTGAACTTACTAGCTGTATAACCTTGACAAGTGCCTTAGCCTCTCTGAGCTTGTTTTATCTTCTATGGAATAGAGAAATAAGGATATCCATCTTGCAGTGTTGTGAAGTTAAATGAGATGATACATTTTTAGTACTCAAGTGAGAAAATGTTGCGTTCCTTCTACTTGGAAGACGGCATTTTCTGTCTGGGTGGTATTTGCCAGTTTTCCATCAATCATGCATGATTCTTGAGACTTTTACCATATTACTGGCAAAGATCAAACATCACCTGTACTCCCATTTAATTAAAAAAATCAACTCATTCTTATTAACAGAATACCTTTACTTAGGAAGGAAACTATATCACTCCTGTAACCATAGGGTAACTATAAAAACAAACACAATGAAAACAACACAGTTTTATGTTACTGATGTTCAGCCAGACACTGTTCCCTGCTAAAGGCTACGAAGCTAATCTTGTTTGTACTTTGTTGCAAAAGGTTCTCACTTTGTTGCAAAAGGGCAATTCACTAGTTAGCAGGTAGGTGGTAGAGCTGTACTGGTCCCCCAAAGAAGATTTTGATGTCCCTGACTATCAAAAGGGATTGAAAGAACATTGAAAATACAATCACCCTTCTTCTCTGTGATTCTATGGTATTTAATGCTATGCTTGAACATCTTTTGAAATGATGTCAGGTCCCACAAAAGATATAGCATCTTCCACTTTGGGAAATGCCAGCCTTAGGCATCAATCATTTAGGAGCACAATATTAGCTCATGACTACAGGGATGTGGGTCAGGGTCAGGATCCCCAGAGAAGGGAGCTGACATAGGGTGGTGGGGAGAGGTGGTCAAGACCCTGGTCTGGGAGTGAGGGTTGGGGGTGGGGATTCAGAGCAGGGTTGCAGCAGAGTGGAGTGCTAAACATCCAGAAGGTCTCACCTCAAAGGCTGCAGATTTGCTGCTCAAGTAGTAGGGTGAAGGTAAGGCTCTTATTGTCATTTTGGCCCTGTTATGCATTGCTGCAGAGGTTAATAAATATGTAGAAATGCAGATCTATGTGTTGGGCATTGATATAACAATAGCTATTTTTGCTGAGCTCTTATCAAATGTTTCTGAACATATTGACTCATTTAATTCTCATAACAACCCAATGAATAAAAATCTGTATTCTTTTCATTTCACACATGAAGAAACTGCAGCCTAAAGGTTAAATAACTTGCTCTGATTTTCTGAGCTTATAAGAAGCAAAGCTGGTATCTGAAAATGTGTGCGGTGGGCAAGAATTTGCTTTATAACATTACCCAGGGCAAGAAAGAACATTAAAAGTGTTTTTCTTCATCAAATCGCAAGTAGTGTTGATAAGATGGCCATTATCACTCTTTGTAAAAGCTTCCTTCCCTGCTCTGCTGGACCACTTATGTGGTCCCCTGAACAGAGGGAGTGCCTGGCTCACAGCCCATGGCTATGGCCACCATGGTCCTTGTTCTTGCTGCTTCTCAGGTCTGCCTACAGGAGCCAGCTTTGCACCATCTGCTAGGCAGTTTTAGTGTGGATGAATACAGTGACACCACTCAACAATTCTTGTTTCTGTTTATGGATTGTACGACTGGGTGGGATCCACGTGGCTGGTCTCAAGGCTGCAGGGTTAATAGTCTCCATAGATGTCCCCAGCTCTTCCCCATCCAGAGTGATGCCTACAAGAGGGACTGGGGTCTCCTCTCAGGGAACTCACTTCCTACTTCTTAGAGTTCCCCTGTCCCAGAGCTTGGGCACCTCATCTACATGTCAAAACACCAGTACCTGTTGTCTTCCCTTTTAGCTTAGCTCCTGGAGGGCCTAATTGTGTGAAGACTGGGTAGGAGCCTTCTTTGGTCTTGCCCTTGAATCGATAACACACATAAATGTCACCTGCTTCCTGAGGAAGGAAGAACATAGGGCAGAGATTCTTGACCTTGAGTAAGCACAAATTACCTGGAGAACTTGCTAGCAAAACAGATTTCTGTCCCCTTTTTGTTTCAGAAGATTTGGAATGGGGTCCAGGAATCTGTATTTATCTGGCACAAAATGATTCTCCTGCAGGTGATTTGAGGACCACACCATGGAAAACATTACTTGCCTTTAGCACACAGAGGAGCCAAGAGGGAGAAAATTAGCATTTCAGGGAGTACCAGGCAAACATTAACATCTTAACAAATCACCCTGCTGGAGACATTTGCATAATAAAAATACATATTTGTAATATATAATATTATGGAAACTACTGGTAAAATGATATGAATATATGATTTGCTTAGCATTTTCCCCTACTATTATAGTGCGATCATTTTCTTCTTTTTTTTAATAAGTCTTTCAAAGAACATAATTTTTATAACATGGTAATATTTAACTGTATGAGTATGTGAACATTTATTTACCTATTCCCCATTATTTAATATATGCTTGTTTTCCAGGTTTGATGTTCTAAATAATGCTTTGTTTTTTTGTTTTGTTTTGTTTTTAAAAATTTTATTTATTTATGAGAGACACACAGAGAGAGGCAGAGACACAGGCAAAGGGAGAAGCAGGCTGCATGTAGGAAGCCCAATGTGGGACTCGATCCCGGTCTCTAGGATCACGCCCTGGGCTGAAGGCGGCACTAAACTGCTGAGCCACCCGGGCTGCCCTAAGAGATAGGACTTTAACTCAGGTTCTCTATCCTGTGATCTGGTGATCTTTCTCTTACCCAGCTTACAATGTTTTATACTGAGTCCTCCTGACCTCTCTCAGCACTCATTTTTGATATGACTTACACAATTAGGATGGGAACTTAAGGAAGAGGTGCCTGCAAAGCTAACTGACCCATTGAACATCTGATTACTACCCACTGGAGTTTGTTGACTACCCCACCTCTTGTTCATGTAAGTAGAATTACAGCAGGATTCTCAAATAACATTTACTCACAAACCTTTATATGCCTCAGTTCCCCCTAAATTCCTGCCAAATAATTTCAGGAGTGCTCAAGTCTAGCTCATGACTTGGTGTATTAGTCCTTCTGGTCTAGGTTGTCTGCCATTTTCTTCTGCCCTGGCTCACTAGAGTGAATCTCCCTTCAAAGCCAATTGCACTTGAGGGTACAGCTACTGGTGATTCCTGCCAATGGGGCCAGAGAGTGTGCCCAGCTTTCCAGGGGTGAGTGTTGAGGACATTAGTATCTTTACTACGGGGACCATCCTTTGTTATTGCTTGCGCTGAAGTTGCTACATTCCAGGCTCTTGATACATCACCAAGATTTGACTGAATCCAGTGAAAAATCTGAGTTACACATTTCCTCCAGTTGTGACCCATTGGGCTGTGACCAGGCTGTGCTCCCCACTTCTCTCTTCCAATAGGAAGCTCTTGGTCCCACATGCAAGTAGACTTTGGGATGCTCACCAAGTGGGCTTTCAAGACACGAGAAAATCATAGGATGAATATACCTACAACTATAGGCACAAAATCAGTGTGTAACTGTTCAGAAAAGCCTGGATTCCATGGATGTTAACACAGGTTCCAAGGAAAAAGAGTTGGTGATTATGGGAAACACTGATTTCAACAAGTTAAATGGATTTATTTTGGTGAGGGAAAGAACACCAGTTTTATTGAGGTATAACGTATATACCATTAAATCCAGTCATGAGTGTACATTTCAATGGTTTTTTAGTAAACTTATGAAGCTGTGCAACCATCACTACAATCCAGTTTTAAGACATTTCTGTCATTCCCCCAACCCAAATTTCCTGAAGTTTACTTACAGTCAATCCCCACTTCCACCCCTCGCTTTGGCAACCAATAATCTGCACTCTGGTTCTATGGATTTTTGTCTGTTCTGGACATTTCATATCAATGGAATACTATAATATAAGGCCTTTGGTGTTTGGCTTCTTTGACTTGGCATAATGTTTTTGAGGTTCATCCATGTTGTAGTATGTATCAGTACCTTGTGCTTTTTTATTGCTGATGATTATACTATTGCCTGGATATACCACATTTTGTGATGGATGTTTGTATTGTTCCCAGTTTGGGGCCATTATAGATTATACTATTATCAGCATTCCTGTATTAGTCTTTAGAGTGGGCATATGTTTGTTTTTTATTTTTTTAAAATTTCTCCCAGGTAGATTCTTAGGATGGAACTGCTGGCTTATTTTGTAAGTGCATGCTTAACATTTTAAGAAACTGCCAAACTGTTTTCCAAAGGAGATGAACCATTCTTCATTCCTAGCCCCAATGTTTGAGGGTTCTGATTCAGCACATCCCAGCCCATCCTTGCTATTGTCTGTCTGTTGATTGGAGTTGTTCCAATGGGTATGTGGTACAGCTCGTTGTGGTATTAAATAGATATCTATTTAGGTCTTTCACAGAGTTTTCTTTTTTTTTTAAGATTTTATTTATTTATTCATGAGAAACACAAAAAGAGAGAGGCAGAGACATAAGCAGAGGGAAAAGCAGGCTCCATGCAGAAAGCCCGATATGGGACTTGATCCCGGGACTCCAGGATCACGCCCTGAGCCGAAGACAGACGCTTAACTGCTAAGCCACCCAGGCATCCCTTTCACAGACTTTAACATAGAAATGTACAGTTTTAATCTCCAGAAGAGAATGGTGAATAGGATATGCCATGTTTCCTAAACTTATTTGCTCTTGCAATTCTCTCCCCCTCCTCCCCTCACCCCTCCTGAAATGGGCTTATGAAAGGCCTAACATTCTAGAGCACACATTTTGGGAAGCATTACATCATTTTATTATAATATTATTTTTAGCTTTGTTCTTCATGATATTTAATTACATGCAAGGGTTTACCACACAGTGATGCTGAGTCGAATAGCACAGACCCCGAGGTTCAGAGAATGTGAGAGGTGAGAGAAGAGGCTGACGTGGTTAGGGCTGGCATACATCTGAGAGCAGTGGTTTTCAGGAGGAGCTAAATGTCAGTTTGTTTTTCTCTTGTATTTGGTTCCCCAGCATGGCCCAGATGGACCCCCACATCTCAAGCAGAGCTGGGCTGGGCTCAAGCTGAGATCCTGGCTACATTTTAATTGTCAACGCGCAGTCAGATAATGATCATAATGACAGCAACAACAACGGTAATTATATCAAATTTACATCAATCACATCTGCGCCAAGCACCAGGCTGAGCGCTCTTCATGGGTTATCTCAAGTGGGTACTTTTATAGTCATTTTACAGATAAGAAAATTGAGGCACAGAGTGGTTAAGAGCTTGTGCCCAGGTCATAGGGCGTGGCAGTCAGGACTTGGACTGGGGCCCTCTGACACCGGTTTGTGCTTTTGAACCACTCTGCTCTGTGTCCCACCACCCCACCAGAAAGGCAGTCTGAAAGATGTCTGGAAAAATATTTTTGTTTGTTTTCATTATACAGCAACTGGAGCATTCTGGAAAGATTTCCTGGCTAGAGTTTGCACCCCTCCCTAGAGTCACCACCATCCTAGTCACCTCATCTTCTCCTTCTCAGCTGACAGGAAATGTAGCACTTACTCTCCTGTGGGAGTCTCCTCATATCTGTCCTCCTCTTCTCATGGCCCCCACCTTTATCCTGGCCTAACCTCACCTCTGGATTATTACTCCTCCCCTCCATGAAAACTTCTACTTAGTTTTCATTGTTCACAGGTCTTCTCCCTAGAAACCAGGCCACGTATCCCCACCAGGGAGATCTTTCTAGATCCCTGCTCTGCGTGACACACTGCTCTGCCCACTTCAACAACTGTCATGGCTCCCTTTGCTCAGAGGAAAATTCTCAGTCCCAGAGCAGGGTGTGCAGACTGACTGATCTTCCCTCCCCCAGTGTATCGCCTGTAAGCCTCCCTTCTAGGATCATCCACTATAGGCAGGTGCTTCATTGCTGCCCAAACAAGTTAAGCCATGCTCTCCTCCATAACTTTACTGATCCTTGTTCTCCAGTGTGCAATGGCCTCCTCTCCCTTCTGGCTTCTCTGAGCCCTTTCCTGCCCTTGACAGTCCCCAGCTTCTAGGATGCTAGCACATCCCAGCGCATAAACAACCCGTCCCTCTTCTGAACCACCTTGGGAGAGCCTACGATTGTGATGTCCTAGCATTAGTCTTGTTCACTGTGAAATGAGTTTGTAATGATACTCCTTGCCTTGTAGGGTTGTTGTCCTGGTTAAAAATTCAGGATACATATGATACACTTAGCATAGTACCTAGCACAAAGCCACAGGCAAGTATTTGATAAATAAAAGATAATATTATTAATAATTAAGATCGTCATTTTTATTACTGCATTGTTCTTTCTAACTCTTCCATGAGGGGTGGATATCTTGAGAATGGGGCTCAAGTCATATCATATTAATCACAATGTCTGAAGCACCAAAGGTCCTGGGGGACCTTTGTGGAGGATGGGTGCACAAAGCCTAACCAGGGTATCGGAAGCTTGATGCCACTCTTGGCTCTGCAGGTAACTCCATGTGTGACCTTGACTTATCTCTTTGGAGTTCAGCCTCTCTCCCTTGTACCTCCTCTTTAAGGTTCTCTGTGAACCTGCTTCAAACCTAATCCCTGACATCGGTTCTCCACGTTAACTTGGACACATTCTTTATTCCTCCCTAACCCTCAGTTTTCTTCATCCATGAAATGGAGAGAATGGTTTTGCTTCACTACTGGCTGTGAAGATAAATGAGTTTGCTTTTCGGTACATAGTGGCTCTCGTGCTTCTTTTGTTATTGCTGGTTAGGTTAATGTTGAATTCATTAGTTTCTTGGCTGGGGCTGCCATAACCAAGTACCACAAAGTGGGTGGCTTAAAGAAATTCACTGTCTCATGGTTCTGAAGGCTAGAAATCCAAAATTAGTTCCTTTGGAGGGCAGTGAGGGAAACTGTTCCAGGCTTCTCCTCTAGCTTCAGGTAGCCTTAGTTATTCCCCGGCTTGTTGATGGTGGCACTCTCCCGGTGTCATGTCATCTTCCCTCTATTCAGATCAGTATATGAGTCCAAATTTCCCCTCTGTATAAGGTCATCAGTCATACTGGATTAGAGCCCACCCTAATGATCTCATCTTAACTCAATTACTTCTAGAAAGACCATATTTCCAAATAAGGTCACATTCTGAGGTCCTGGGGATTAGTGCTTCAATATACCTTCTTAGGGATTCACATTTCAACCCATAACACTGAAAGTGATTAAAGATTATATTCTCTACGAAAAGCTTTGCTGGAAAGATAACTTGGCATTTCTCAATGGAAGAGAAAACAACCCTACAACACCCGACAGCAATTCCTGTCTACTCTACTGCGCTTGCCATTTGCAGCAGTTCATTTCACTGGATCAGATAAGTGGAATCAGCTTCAACGAAGATCCGTTTCTTTCCACAAAGCAAATCCCAGGACCTCTGCCCCTTGTGACATTTCCCACATGTGCTTTTAGAATTGCAAATCTATCATTCCTGGTTCATGACATTTTTTGCAGAGCCCCCAGGATGGAAATAACACACCAGATCTCAGGCAGTTGGCATTCTTTCCCTGTTTTTTTTTTTTTTTTTTTTTATAGCATTCTGTGAAACTCTCATGCTGTTTACATGTGATTTATATTCTTCCTGTGGTTCCTAAATGGATATAATAAAAACATTTAGAATATTAATCTGACATGGTTCAGGCCAGCATGGTCTAATACAAATGTATTTACTAGAGATGGTGAAAGTCTGAAAAGATAAAGTGAGAATCAGTCCTTAGTAAATCTTTCTTGCTGGCTCCCTATGACACTGTTTCTGAGAGGGGTGTCCCCTGGAGTCCTTGGGATGTTTGTGGAAAATGTAGGTTTCCAGGTCTCACCCACTGCTCTGCAAGTTCAGAGGCTTTGGAGGAGGGGTTCCAGGGTTTGCGTGTCTAATAAGTGCCTCAAGCCGCTGTGGTTTGGGCCCACCCTTCGTCTGAGAACCACTGGTCTCCGGCATCACCCAGAAGTGTGTTTTGGTTTTGAGTCACATGATTTCCAGAGCTGGAGACTGTCCAGGGCTGAAGGTGGGGAGAGCCAGGCAGGTAGGCATTGGGGCAGGGGGCCCAGGGCTGTGCCGTCAGCATCGCGAGGATGAGTGTGTCCTGTCCATTGTGGGGTGGCATCTGCTGAATGTGGCAACAGATCAGTGTGGATTTCAGATGGAACAGGTTGACCTGTAAAGGTTGATGGCATGTATATATGACAGCAGGTGGGTTGACCTGGGGAGTGGGTTTCTGGCAGTTCCAGTGAAGGTGTCTGGCAGCCAGAGAGAGCTAAAGTGGGGTCAGGTGTATGGGATGGGCCTTGCCTCTGCCCCTGAGGGCTGCTCAGGGAGCAGGTGGGGCTCCGTGTTGCCCTGGGGAGCTGTGTGAAAACTTGGACTCCTGAGCTTGAACCAGCCCCTCTGTGTGTGCTGGGAATCTGTATTCTGAAGTCCTCCAGGTGATTTAATGTGACAGTCCCTCTGAATAGCATTTGGGAAGCACGGGTGCCATGGAAAGAATTGACTTTGGGAATCAGCAGGTCTGGCGTTGACTCCTGGCTGTTTGATCTTGACCTAACTCCATCTGAGCCACAGTTTCTCTATTTGTAAAATAAAGTACAAATATTTTCTTCTTGTTTTGATCATTGTGAGAATTAGGGAGAAGGGATGTGGCACATTTTAGCACAGTTTCTGGCACATGGTACACTTCATGTGGTGGTGGCTCCAAACCTCATAAGAGCTGTGTTTTGAAAGGATGTGATTGGGACAGAATGTGCCAGTCACTCTGTAGCAAGTGGCCACGGAGATTGACTTTGGCTCTGATAGCACTAGGTCCTGGTTTCCACAACTGAGACTAGAAAAAAAAGAAAAAAAGAAAAAAAAAAAGAATGACAATGTCAAGGCTTAAATAGTGTTTCCCACTCAGGTCTGATACTGTCCCAAGCATTTTATGAACGACCTTATGAGTTAGCTAGTATTGTTATCCCCATTTTACAGATGAGAAAATGGAGGCTCAGAGAGACGTGAGCATGGTCACACAGGTCTGACGTGGTGGAATCAAGCTCTCTGGCTCTGAGCCTTCAGCAGCTTTTCCAGCCAAGTTCAAGGTCACAGTGGTCCTTGACCCACAGTGCTGAGTCTCCAAGTGAGTTGGGCCTTCGGAGAAACAGTCCTTGATGTTTGCCACACCTTTCTAGATGTAAAATCGTATAGGCACTTCGTAACAAAGTTAGAAAAGCCGGCATTTTCTTAACAGAAGCTGAGTTGTAATAAACGTGTCCTGTTGCCAAAGGCTTGATAAATTCTAACAGAAAACCAGTAGCACATGGGGCACCTGGTGACTCAGTGGTTGAGTGTCTGCCTCTGGCTCAGGTCATGATCCCTGGGTCCTCAGATCAAGTCCCACATCAGGCTCCCTACAGGAAGTCTGCTTCTCTCTCTGCCTCTGTCTCTTTCTGTGTGTCTCTCATGAATAATTAAATAAAACCAAAAAAAAAAAAAAAGTAACACAAATTGTCTTATATTGAGACTCCTTTGCCCACTTTCTATTTCCTTCCTGTGTAAGAGTTGACCCCTTCCATAGATTAATCAATACCACTAAGGGCTTCTCTGACCACTGTTCTTTTTTTCCTTCCACTTTGTCTCACTGATTCAGTCTTTATTCATTTGATACGAATCCAAATGTCTAATCAAGATTTCTTCCACTTAACACGTGAAGCACTGGCATTAGTAAACATATTTAGTTCTGAGAGTATTTTCTCATAATTTCTGCATTTTGTAACACTTCCTCTCTCTCTTCTCTGTACTCCCAGGGCATAACCTTCAGTAGCAGAACAAATCAGGCCTGCCAGCAAGCTGCCAAGTCCTGTGGGCTCCTTGTCAAGGAAAACAGCTGGCCCCATTTCTAATCAACATTTCCCCCACAAAACAAAACACTGCTGGGTCACTGAAGGAGACCAGACCAGAATTTGAAACTTTCCAAAGACTTCCAATAGACATCGAATGCAAAAGGATACTTACATCGTTTTTGGATAAATCTACTCTGTTTGGGAGATAAGAGGGAGAATCAACCAAGAAGTCACACAAACAGTTTCTTCATTTACACCTCTGCACATACGATGGATGATGGTTATCGAAATAGCCCAAACCTTTACCACGGTGCAAGGGATATAGCTCGAGAGGCGACCCGGCAGTCCCGGAACCAAGGAATGGATGACTACAAGTATCAGGACAACTATGAGGGCTATGCCCCCAATGATGCCTATTATCGTGGCAATGAGTCCAACCCAGAGGAGGATGCACAGAGTGATGTTACAGAAGGCCATGACGAGGAGGATGAGATCTATGAGGGCGAGTACCAGGGCATCCCTCACCCAGATGATGTCAAGGCCAAGCAGGCCAAGATGGCGCCCTCCAGGGCGGATGGCCTTCGGGGCCAGGCTGACCTGATGGCCGAGAGGATGGAAGATGAGGAGCAGTTGGCCCACCAGTATGAGACCATCATTGATGAGTGTGGCCATGGACGTTTCCAGTGGATCCTCTTTTTTGTCTTGGGTTTGGCTCTGATGGCTGATGGAGTGGAGGTGTTCGTGGTGAGTTTCGTCCTGCCCAGTGCAGAGAAGGACATGTGTCTGTCCAGTTCCAAAAAAGGAATGCTTGGTAAGTAGAAATTTCCAAAGATCATTCTCTTGTGGTGTTAAATCATGAAGGGGAAAGAGCAATAAAATTTGTATAGCACCTGTCACAATTGGGTGCCTTAAATCAATCACAATGCCTTTGCAATGTTCTCACTTTACATCCATTTGTCTTTAAGGTAAATTTATCTCAGAGACAATTAATTTGCTCAAGTTTACCCAGCTAGTAAGTACTGGAGCTTGAACCCCTGCTCAGGTCTGTCTGACTCTCAAGTTCTTGTTTCTTTTTCCAAATCCTATTGCCTTTTTGAGAGTCAGACCTCTCTCATCTTCATATTAAGCCATCTCCAAACATATCCAAATGACAATATCCAATATCCAATATCCAAATGACAAACACATTTTGTGAGTGGTAGGCCAGAAGGCCTGTTCCACTTAGCCCTCTCTGTGTCCTTCTAGAATCCAGTGGCATCTGCTACCAGTTTCTCTTGTACGTAGATGTTACTGGGCTGACTACCCATGTACCTTGGGGATGCATGCTGGACTGAACTTACCCCTAGAACCCCTGCAGGCCATTGGGAACCACACTGTGAAGGACAGATGGATTCCACAGGATGGAGGACCAGCTTTGCAAGTCAGTAATGAGACTGGCACCATCAGAGTCAAAGTGTCAGATATCAGGACATGAGACAAAGAGGATTTTAAGTTAGAGAGAGGAAGGGCACCAATGGCGTGGTATACAAGAGATTCATCATAATACAGACAAGGGTTTGTCTTGATTATTAAACATCTTGCAAACATATCCACTTCTAAATGTAAAGTCCATGCAGTTGATTATTTACCAAACATACAGTTTTTGAGAACTTCATGTAAGTCATATTCTTAAGAACATTCAAGAACTCAAAACCTATCTAGCAACTTAGTTTATTAATTCAACAAATATTTGTTACATGTATACTGTGTGCCAGTCTCTATGTTCAGCCTTGGGGAGAAAATATTGAATCAGATTGACATAGTCTTTGCCTCTCAAGGGACTCACACAGCAGAACACACAGGCATTAACAAACACAGAGACTTATTTAATTACTGTAGAGATAAGTGCTATGAAATATCTTATGTAACTCTTTTCCCTAGTACTTGCTTTAAAGCAAGTGCTGGCAAGGGTGCCTGGGTGGTACAATCAGTTAACCATCTGACTTGGTTTTGGCTCAGGTCCTGATCTCAAAGTCCTGATTTCAGGGTCATGAGATTGAGCCCTGAGTTGGGCTCCATGCTCAGCATGGGGTCTGCTTCAGATTCTCTCTCTCCTTGCCTGTCCCCTCATGCTCTCTTTCTCTCTGAAATAAATACATCTTTTTTTTTTTTAAAGCAGTGTTGGTAACATTTTCCATAAAGACCCAGATACTAAATATTTTAGGCTCTGCAGGCCCAGATAGTCTGTCACCACCACTCAACTCTGCCTTGGTAGTGCAAAAGAAGTCATAGACAACACACAAACACATGGGCATAATTTGTTCCAATAAAACTTTATTTATGAAAAAAGACAAAGGGCTGGATTTAGCCTGTGGGCGTAGTTTGCCAGCCCTGATATAAAGCCACTATAAATAAGGTTGGGATATAAAATAAAGAAAACATCTGCAATAAAGAATTGCTCCTGGAAGCTTTTAAAATTTGTTTTATCCATTTCTGCCTAACTAAAGGGCAATTTAAAATGATTAATGTGTCAGATATGATCGTTAGGGAACCAGAAGAGACTGAGTATGGACAAGTAGAAGGAATGATTTGAGGAGCAAGGCTATCACCTGAAGTTTTTAAACACCAACAAAATTTTAGTTGCTTTTAAAATTGTATTCTTATTTAAAAAATTCTGCTCTGTGCTTTTAAGTTTGAATCCTTTTTTTTTTTTTTTTGATAAGGGCAAAAAATCCTTTTTTTTTTTTTGATAAGGGCAAAAAACAAACCCCAAGCCCCAAACCAAAGCATACAGCCCCTAACTTATCTAAATATTTCCAAAGCATTGATTTGCTTTGTGGTATTCTCAGCTGAAACCCTGGGTCCCCATTAGGCCAAATTGGCAATGTCAGGAATGATTTCATGCCCTCTTGGTCTCTCTGCCATCCTGGTGCCTGGCAACCTCATTAATAGAGTCATGGTACAGTTGGAGCTACTAATGGCTCCCAGGGCAATTGCTGGGAGTTGAGGGAACGGGGTCCTAATCTGGAGAGCTCATGCTTGTGCAATTTTGCTTTCGATATTTACCAAGAAGACACTATGACTCAGCCCAAGAAGGACATGCAAACTACCAGACCAGAGATGGACTTCTGGGGCTCCCTTTGTGGTCAAGGAAATGGATCCGGGGCAGTAGATGGTGGAATGGTCTCCAGGGTCCAGCATTTCCACACGCCATCTCATCTGACCTTCATGGTCACCATGGTGGTTAGAGGAGTTTTACCCCATTTGTACACGACAGGAAGCAGGCTCAGAGAGCTATATTCTAGCTTACACAGTAATTGCTGGAGCTGAGATTTCAATCCAGGTCTGTCTGATTTTAGTCTCTACTCATTCTGCTCCACCATACTACCTTTCTTTCCTACATGGTCTTTGGAAAAGAGGTCATGCCATGAGACAGGCCTCCTTTCCATGTCATCAAGCAACCCCATAGATTGCTTAGAGGACCATAGATTGCTTCCAACAGAGAGGTAACATGGTGTCATAGATGACGGGGTGGGCCCTGGAGTCTGGCCACTATGAATTGGCCACTAACTATATCATTTGTCAGTTAGTGACCTTGGGCAAGTCATAAATTCTCTGAGTTTCCTGTATGTGGACTAGGGTAATGGTACCTTTTTTTTTTTTTTTTTTTGATAAGAACTAAATTAGATAAAGCTGGTAGAGCAACCAGCTCTACATAAGTCCTGAACAACTGTTATTTCTTGCTACTTTGTATCTTGACATTATCCTTCCCAGCATTTGCCACAAATTATATTTGCAGTGACATAATGGAGCAGCATGCATGCTGGAGCCAGGTGGCCTGGGTTTGAGTTCTTGCTCTGCCAATTCCTAGTAGGGTGATTTGGGGAAAGTGGCTTAGCTTCTCTATGCCTTCGTTTCCTTGCCTTCAAAATGGAGATGACAACAGGCTTTAATTTAAGGGTTATGTGAGGTTTCAGTGAGTTCAATGCATTTAACTTTCCTAAAACAGTGCCTTGCATGTAATAGGTGCTTGAGATATCTTGTTATTATTATTATTAAATAGTTGTTATTGTTACTAAACTGATGGCTTGATAATGAGGAGCCACCTAAATTCAGGCCTAGATCTTCCCAGGTGATGACACTGCACATTTTTTTTCAGGCCAAATTATTTTTTGTAGGCTTTTAAGGTCAAGCTGTCCTACGTTGGCCGGTAACAAGGCCTCCTCTCTTCTGTGCTAACCCAGTTCTTTCTTTCTTTCCCTTCCCTCTGTGTGTGTGTGTGTGTGTGTGTATGTTTGTGTGTGTTTAAGACTTAATTTTTTTTTTTATTAGACAGAAAGAGAGCACGTGCATGTAGGGGGAGCAGCAGGCAGAGGGAGAAGGAGAAGCAGACACTCTGCTGAGCAGGGAGCCTGACGTGATCCCAGGACCCAGAGACCACAACTTGAGCCAAGGCCAGACACTTAACCAACTGAGCCACCCAGGTGCCCCTAAGACTTAATCTTTTTAGAGCAGTTTTAGGTTCACAGCCAAACTGAGAGGAAGGTACAGAGATTTCCCATATGACTCTGCCCCTATACATGCCTGGCTCCCCCCATTACCAATATTCCACCCCCCACTAGAGTGATACATTTGTTATAATTGTTTAACCCTTGTGGACACATCATTGTCACCCCAAATTTGTACTTTACTTTCAATTTAGGGCTCACTCTTGGTGTTATACACTCAATGCATTTGGACAAATGTATAATGACATGCATCTATTATAAATAGTATCATACAAGGATGTTTCACTACCCTAAAAAATCCTCTGTGCTCTGCCCACTCAGCCCTTCCCTGACTCCAATCCCCAGAAACCACTGATTTTGTTGTTGTTGTTTCCATAAGGTTGTGCCTTTTCCAGAATGTTGTATAGTTGGATCATACATACAGTATGTAGCCTTTTCACACGGGCTTCTTTCACCTGAATAGTGTGCATTTACATTTCTTTCATGTGTTTTCATGGGTTGATAGTGCATGTCTTTTTAGTGCTGAATACGATCCCATTGTCTGGATGTACCACAGTTTATTTATCCATTCACCTACTGAAGGACGTCTTGGTTGCTTTCAAGTTTTGGCAACCAGAATAAAGCTGTCTTAAACATCTGCATGCAGATTTTTGTGTGGATGTAAGTTTCAACTCCTTTGGATAAATACCAAGGAGTGTGATTGTTGGATCGTATGGTAAGAACACGTTTGGTTTTGTAAAAAACTGCCAAACTGCCTTCCAAAGTGGCTGTACCATTTTGCATTCCCACCAACAGTGAATGAGATCTCCTGTTGCTCCACATCCTGGCCAGCATTTGGTGTCCTTGATGTTCTGCTTTTTGGCCATTGTCATAGGTGTGTCTCCTTGTTGTTTTAACTTACCTTTCTCTGATGACATACCACATGGAGCATCTTTTCATATGCTTATTTACCAAATATGTAACTTCTGTAAGGTCTGTTAGGGTGCTTGGCCCATTTTAAAATTAGATTGTTTCCTTATTGTTGAGTTTTAAGAGTTCTTTGTATGTTTCGGATAACAGTCCTTTCTCAAGATGTGTCTTTTGCCAATATCTTCCAGTCTGTGACCTCTCTTCTCATTCATTCTTCTTGAATCTCTTCCTTTTAAAAAGAAACAGAAAGTGATGCCTCTAGACTTGACTCCGAACTTGATGTTCCAAGGAAGAGAATTCGGAAGAGAACATCTCACACCCCAGACTCAGGCCTCAAATCATAGAGTATTTTGTTAGTTTTCTCCCTGGAATCAAATGAATCCGTTTCAGAAAATAAGAGAAGTGTCCCTGGGACAGGTAACAGAAATATCTGAGTGCCTCTGTGCCACTTTCCTGAGCTTTCAGAAAGATGCAAGTGAGTTCCTTCAAGTGCTGTGCTTTAGTGGGTCACTCATCTAGAACTATCTCACTTGGGGAAGAAAAGTCTGTTAAAATGTTGTTAGCGTTGAAGGTCCTGCCCTGCTTACTGTCAAGCGGTCAGTCTCTTTCAAGACAAGGAAAATGCATCCATTTGTGAGTTAAAACCTTCCTTCATTATTATTTTTAAAACTACTGAGTATTACCGTATGTCTGGTATTCCCTCTGGTTGATGGTCAACCAAAGCAGGCAGGGCATAGCACACAATGAAATATATATATATATATGCTAACTTATCAACATTATTATGTGAATGGTTTCTTGGTAGTTTATTACAAAACAAGAAGTAAAACTCTGTATACCACTTTTCTGGTCTAAGATATATTTTTCATGGAATAAAATACTTTGTTTTCAAAACCATGACTTCCTTATAAAGAAACTCAATGCTAGACTGGTGCTTTAAGTAACTGCTTGTTTTTAGAGTGTGGTTCAGAACATTTCAAGGATAGATGGTTCTGGCAAGGCCTGTCTGCACACTGTGAGACAGAGCAAAATGATTTTATTTATTTAAAGTCCATTTAAAAAGTTAAAAATTAGGGGGAGGCTATCTGATACTTAATGTCCAACTGTATTATGTATTTAATTAAATTTATTTATTTTTGCAGTTTTATGTTCTGCTTTTTTTTTAATGCAAGTGTAGTTGACACAAATCAATGAGTTTTATTCTAAAGGCAAAGTTAGAGCTCACACAGTAGATATAAAATATAAAACAGCATAGGGAACCTTTCAATGGCACATCCAATGTTATCCTTATTGTACAGATATGAAGAAAACAAAGATGTGTACTGGATGGAGCTGGAGAATAGGCTGCTCTGAAGTCTGCCTCTGAGATTTTAGGTAGTTGATGAATGAATTCACATTTCTTTTTAATCCCCTTTCAGGTAATACAATGTATTTTCCATTTATAAGTAAAAAATCACTCAAAGAAATAACTGTAAAGGTAGGTAGTTCAGGATTGTGTTTGATGTTTTCAAGTGACAACCACTGTTGGCATCTCAATGCCTTGTTTCCTTGCATTTAATACTGGTGACACATAGGGCAAACCAATGGCACCCTCCTCTGCCTGGATTTGTTCATTGACACCAAAGTTTCTCCACAATTACAAAAATACTCCTTAAATTGGTGGACTAAAGGTGGACTCTTCCCACCTTAATGCTGACCAAAAGAAAGTCCCATTTTCATGCAAGAGTTCCATTTTTGCCTTCAGAATTTTGATTTCCTGGAAGGGTCTAGTTGCTTGACGTGTATTTTATTGGCTCTTAGTTTTTCTTGCCATTTGCAGTGGACAGACAACTCAGGGAGTCCTACTCTTAAGACAGTAATTTAGAACCTAACAAGAGACCCCTGGAGCTTGAGGTCTGCATGAACTATGGGGCAGACACAGAGCAATGTCCCAGGGGGTAGATTCATTAGAATAAATTTTGAGCTGAATTTCCATGGCAGCTCATCCATAGGCATCTCGTCCATGGAGATGCATTTATTACTCTGCTGTCATGGAAAATTATCCTTTAATTGTTTTATGTGTGAGTTTGAGGTGAACATCAAGGCAGAACATTTGATTTATGAACTACTTTTTCTTTAGGCCCTGAATTCTCAGTGTCAGTTCCTGAAAGGAGGGCCACTCTGGGCCCTAGAGCCTGACACAAAATATGTGCTCAGTAAGTACTTACCTACCACCATGAAAATAAATACTAATGATGGTGAAATTCACTGCTAGGAATACACATACACACACACAGACACACACGTGTGTGTGTGTGTACCTGCTTTGGTTGGCCGTGTGTGTGTGTGTGTGTTATTTATATCAATAGGTCTGAGTCCACAGGCAATGGGGACTTGTTTAATGAGGAGCTATCAAATGCCTTTGAGGAAGGGAATGATGAGGTGGGATCTGTGATTTAGGAGGATTAGCTGCCCCAGTGGTTTTCGTACTGGGAGTGGTTCTAGAGGAACAGAATCTTAAGGATGAGAATCAGAATGGGCTGTGGCGCTTCTGGAAATGGCTCTCTAATCTGATTAGATATAGACATGATTGACCATTCCAGTAAAGAGAACACTGACCATCCATGGTGTGATGTGGCAACAGAGATATGCAAATTATCATCCTTGAATACTTTGAAGAGGCAAGGTGACCATGTACAGAATCCCTTGGAACTTTTTGTCCGGCTAATGAGTGTAATGAGTTTGGCAGGGTCAGAGAAGAAATTAGAACAGTCTGATTCGTGGAGACTGTGGTGTTTCCAGAAGTGAAACAGGCAGGAAGTGTACTCATGTTCCGTATAAGCAGAAAAATTCTGGGTAAATTGAACAAAACTCCAACTTGTATCATAAAAGCAGCATCATGTCAATTTCCAGACTTGAGCCAGTTTACAGACCCAAAACCCCTGAATGAGGAAGAGGCTGAGTCTCTTTGAGGATGGATCCTGGTACACTACCAAAAACATTCTTTCTCACAATCTTTCCAATTGTGCACTGGGGAAATGGAAATAATGATACTTTTTGAAGATTGCGAGACATTGGCTCTGAACTGGCTCTAATTCTGGGAGACCTTAACATCTCTGTCGCCCACCAGGCAGAGTAAGGGCCCATGGAGGTTAGGTGATCAATGGAGATTTAGCTCAGGTCCCTCTCACAGAGGACTCAGTGGATCCCCAAACCCTCCTGTGGTTATTCCCCCAGTTCTGGAATGTGTCATTGGGGTAGATCTACTCAGCAATTGGCAAACCCCACATTGATGAAAAATGGATTGTCAGGGAGGCTAGAGATAGGACAGCTGACAGAAGATTACTGGAATGGTCTGGGGGAGAAATGTGCAGCCCCTGGACTGGTATGTCGAGGAAATAGTAGATGCCATCTGAGTGTTTTGAAAAATCAAAATTTTTATATAGAGATTTAAAATATTTCTGCTATAAGTACCATTTTTAATTTAATTTATGCAAGGAAGGAAGCAGAGGATCTGGGCAAAGAAGCTAGCCTCTTTTAAGAGATTTACACTTTCCCACAGCTGGTTGTGTTTATTATAAGATCAGCACATTCATAGCAAAGGGTTGACTATTACAAAGCTTATGAATAAAGCCAATATTTTTGAAACTGACATACAAAGAGTAAAAACAATTTCCTGTGCAACCAACTAACCCACCGGCCAATCATCCATCCAAAAAACTAGCATCATGTTTTTTTTTTTTTTTTAATTTCTATTTATTTATGATAGTCACACAGAGAGAGAGGCAGAGACACAGGCAGAGGGAGAAGCAGGTTCCATGCACCAGGAGCCCGACATGGGATTCAATCCCAGGTCTCCAGGATCGCGCCCTGGGCCAAAGGCAAACGCTAAACCACTGCGCCACCCAGGTATCCCAAGCATCATGTTCTTAAGATTAAGAGTTTTTTTTTTTTTTTCACAATTAACGATGGAGGTTTGGGGAAAAAAAATATCTTACAAGGAGAACTTCTTGCAAAGAAAATCCTCACTTTCATGATGTGGGATACAGATTAAGTATAGATTTGGCTTTGAGAGAGGGACTTTCCCACCTGTCTACAGCTGTTTTGGTTTCTGTGCCTTTTCACTCACTCCTACGTTAAAGGTTAGTGCCTACCTTTGTCTCAAAGCCCTTGTGTCAACCACTTCAAATTATTATTTGCTAGTGCAAATTTATGTATCCTGGGTTTTACTCTGATTTTTAAAAAATATTTTATTTATTTATTCATGAGAGACACAGAGAGAGAGGCAGAGACACAGGCAGAGGGAGAAGGAGGTTCCTTGCAGGGAGCCCCATGTGGGACTCGATCCTGGGACTCCTGGGCCCTGGGCCGAACGAAGGCTGACGCTTAACTGCTGAGCCACCCAGGCGTCCCTTTACTCTGATTTTAACCTACATTGAATCAACGATATTTGGAGCTTATGTATGTGTAGTTTTTAGTTTTACTTGGAGTAAATGGCATTGTCTGGAGAGAGAGGGAGGAGGGAGAGAGAGAGAGAGAAAGAGAGAGAGAGAAGAGAAGGAAACAGAGGATGATAGGCCACCCTCCAGGGTTCTGAGAGGATTAAATGGAAGCTCATGCTAACTGTGCAGCTTGGTATGTGCACACAGTAGGTGCTTACTCAGTGTTCATCCTGCACCTCTGATCCATCCGCAAAACCTGATGGTTTAGCTTCTCACGTGTTTGAACCTTGGTTAGAGCAAGGACACTTGAGCACATTCTGTCTATTCTGTTTGCAGAACATTTCCTTTGGCAATAAGACTTTCAAAGACTTGAAGGATATTTTTTCCCCTCTATGTTTATATGCACACTCCTTGAAACCTTGTAAATAAAAGATGTTTGGTTAACCATGGACTTACTTATTATCAAAATAAAAATGTCGTGGTTATTCATATATATTGGCCTCCCAATATTTATATTTGTCCCCATCATGGAAAACTTCAGCAAATAATAAAAGCTCATGAAACTCTTTCCCTGACCATGGAAAATACAACAGGAATGAATGAGAGGAATTCTCAAGTAAACTGGTATATTTATTGCAAATGGAGGGGAAGTTGCAGGGTTGGGCATGGGCTTAATACATATAGATAGCCCTATCCCTGTAAAAGTATATAAAGACTTTGATGTCATTGGCCCAGTCAAGGTGAGCCTGCCACGGATCTTTCACAGAATTGTAGTGGGCTTCCTTCTGACTCTATATTGCTGCATATCAAACAAACAAACATACATTCCCTGTAGAACCAAAACCTTTGCACCATTTTCTTTGCTAAAGAACCTGACTTCTTTGCTAATGAACCTGCAGTCTGGGCAGACACCTGGCCTCTGTTCTACTTGGCTTTACCTAGGGCAACTGGAAGGTGGAGCTAGAATCATCTGAAGGCTCACTCACACATGCCTGGTGCCAAGACTGGGAAGACACAAACAGCTGGGGGCTGTTTATGTTATAGGGTCTCTCTACACCAACATGGCAGCTTCAAGACAGATTTCATACTTGTTGGCTCAGGGTGGCCAAGGTGCCTACCCTGAGAGAGAAAGACAAGCAAAAGTCATATATTTAAGTTTTTATTTAAATTCTTGTTACCATACGGTGAAATATTAGTTTCAGGTCTACAATATAGTGATTCAACACTTGCATGCATCACCTGATGCTCATCACAAGTGCCCTGCTTAATTTCCATCCCCTATTTCACCCATGCCCCCACCCACCTCCATTCTGGTAACCAACAGTGTGTCCTCTAAGAGTATATTTCTTGGTTTGCCTCCCTCTCTTTTTTTTCTCTTTCCTTATTTGTTTTCTTTTTCTTAAATTCCACACACGAGTGAAATCATATGGCAGTTGTCCTTTTTTGATTGGCTCATTTTGCTTACTGTAATACTCTCTAGCTCCATCATTGCAAATGACAATATTTCATCCTTTTTATTACTGAGTAACATTCCACTGTGTATATATACCACTGATTCAAAGGGTACATGTACCCCAATGTATATATAGCAGCATTATCTACAATGGCCAGATATGTAAGCAGCCCAAGTGTCCATTGATTAATGAATGGATAAAGTAGATGTGATATATATCTCCATGTTTTTTTTTTTTTTTTTGTGATGAAGTCTAAGGAGGCAGGCAGTGTTTCTTCTGCTGCATTCTTTTCATTGAGGCCATCATGAAGACCTTTTCCATTTCAAGGAGGAGGGGAAATAGACCCCAGCTCATGATGGCAGAGTGACAACATTCTGGAGAGAAGGGAGCAGGAGGGACCAGAAATATTGCCGAGCCATTTTGTGCGGTGCAATCAGTGACTGATTGTTTTGAACCAGTCCTCTTGGTGGCCCCTCTCAACAGCATACATTCTTGCCATTTGAGACTAAATAATTCCTTGCTCTGGGACCCTGTTCTGGGCATTCAAGGCTATTAGCAGAACCCTAGACCTTTACCCCACCAGATGCCTGAAGCACCCAGCTCCCACTTATGACAACCAAAAATATATCCAGAAGTCACCAAATGTCCCCCAGAGAGGGGTCAGGTTGTGTGGGGGGGGATCAGCTCCAGCAGAGAACCACTTCTAGATGAATTTTCTCAGTCCTGTCTTCCCATAAGGTCACGTTAGAAAGAAACAGACCCTGCTCTAGAATAATTAAGTCAGAATCTCTACGGGTGAAGTGTGGGCATAGGTATTTGCTAATAGGTCCCTGGTGATTCTGTGGTGCAGCCAGGTTAGAGAGCTAAGTATTTTACAGATGCTTAGTGGCAGTAGGAGCTGCTGAGATGTCAGAGTTTTTGCTTATTGTGCTCTGTAAGAATGTCCCCAAAAGGCTTCCTTCTTATGTTTGTAATGATGGTTGGGATATTTGTGTCTACTTTGACCAGCATGAAAAAATGGGGTTGCATCTGAAAATCATGTTTGCTTTTGCACAGTGCTTTACAGATTTTCGGGGGTGTTCATGGATACTCTGAATTTTAAACAACCTAGTAAGATGGTCAGAATGATCATCTCCAGTTTATGTGATGAGAGGAATGTTGTCAGAGATCTTAGGTGATGTATGCCAGCCCAAAGTTCAGTTCTGAAAGCATTTTCTTATCCTGTGTTGTCACTCATTGTCACTTCTCTTCACTGTGGGCTACTTTCTAGTGATGAGGCTGAAAGATTCTTTGCTCTTGTACAGAATTTTTCATAGAAAGCCAAAGGAATCCATTTATTGGAAATCAGTTATTTCCCAGTGCCTGATACAACCTCTGTGACCTTTCTTATAATTTAAAAGCCAATTATAATAACTATACTGCCACCACCAAGGGCTATAATCTGGTAAGCTCTTCCGGGCAACCATTCTGTACTAGGTATTTGATATATGACATCTATCATCCTTAGAGCAACCCGCAAGGAAAGCATTCTTTTCAGCATTTTACAGGTGGGAAAAGTTAGGCTCCAAATGGTTAAAGTAACTGGTCAAAAGTAGTTAATGATACGTCTAGGATTTGAAACCAGTGATTAGGTCTGACTTCAAAGTCTATTGCTTCTCCTTCCCCTTGCTGTCCCATCCATGGCAGTTGTTTCTAGGTACCCACTCCAGGATGCTGCAAGCACCGGGCCTACATGGGAGTGCTGGAGTAGGGTACAGCTCATATCTGTAGATGTAGCCCATGTCCCAACAAGCTGCACCAGAAAGGCAGATGTTGATTTTACTGGGGATTCGCAGGGGTCCCTGAGGCATAGACCATCAGCCCCCAGTAGGCTGTCCAAAGAGTGAAAAGCAGCTCTGCCTTCCTGTATCAGGCCATATAAGACGTCTCAAGGAATGATCCATCACTGTGTAGAGACCAGAGCAACAGAGGCAAAAAGAACTCCCCTATACCCGCACTGCACTGCCAAGAATCATGTCAGATGTGGCATTCACAACTATTCAGCTAAAACGGTCCTCTGTAGGCCAGTGGGTATATAAAATCCAACTTTATTTATAAATCATGTGCACCACAAGCCAAGATGAGTTAGTTTTCACTTTGCAAAGGATTGTTTTAGTTTCCAGAAAAAGTCTCAGTTAGTAGCTGGGCAGGAAAGAGGGAGGGGAGAGTCAAATATACGGTCTTGGGATTGTAATAGCCCTTGACATGCCCTGTGGAGTCCACTAAACAGATTGAATGTGAACACCTTCTACTCCATGGGGGTCCCTAGCTGGGGCTGCTCAAATGTGCAGAGTGACCATTATCTGTTTCACTGCTGGAATTTTTGCTGATTCGGAGGCATGCATCCCTCTTTGCTGGGGACATGTAGGAAAGGGCCCAGAGAAGTTTCATCCTTTCCTTGGTCCCTCTGCCTCACCTCTCTTGGGTCCCAGAAAGGGAAGTGTTATCTTTGAAAGGACATGTGATAACAAATTATAAGGCACAAGCCATTAATTATAACATGATAGAATCATCTAAGATTAGAAGTGAGAGGGATGAAGGAGAACTCCTAGCATGCCTTTCCTTTCTAACTGGAGGAAACTGAGCACCAAGAGGGAATGCGTTGGTCAAGGTCAGATACTCTGAGGCTAGGACCTAGGACGCTTAACTACTGGCACAGAGCTCTTTCCTCTATACCAAGTTGTCTTGCCTTTTGTTTTTAAGAAAGACTATGTAAATCAATCAGATGATCTTTTACCTGTATGATTTCTTTTTTAGGAGGCAGTATGTGTCTTGGATGCAGTTCAGTTGCTGATAACAATGGCTTTGAATCATAGAGATGTTTATTATTTACTTATCAAGAATTCCCAAATTAGGTGGTTCCAGGGGGTGGGTCAGTGGTTCACCCACGTCAGGGTATAAGGCTTGTCATCTCTGTCATCTCCTTCCTTTTCTCTCATGGTCACAAGATGATCACTGAAGCTCTAAGCTCTGCATCTTTCCATACTGACTTTCCAAACAGAAAGTAAGAGAGATGGTGGCAAGGGAGTGCTTTCTCTGCTTTTATTAGGCAGAAAAATATTGCCCAGAAGCCTCTGACAAATACACCCATATGTTTTATTGCTCTCCCTGAATAAATCACTGACAAAAGGAATTGGATGAAGATGGCCATCTTGAATTCATTATGATCTACCCCTTAGGGTTGAGTATGTACATAGGGGGGCAATTTCTCTGAGCACATTTTAATACCTAAAGAAAAACCAAGGTTTCTTTAATAAGGAAGAAGGAAGAAGTTTTTTTGGAATGTGACCAACAGAGTCTACCATATGTATAAGTGCTTTAAAGACAGACTGTGTGATTTTATATCTTGGCTACACCATTAATTACGTCTATCATCCCAGACAAGTCACTTAACTTCCCTGAACCTTGGCTTCTTTTTAAAAGATTTTATTTATTTATTCATGAGATACACAGAGACCTAGGCAGAGGGAGAAGCAGGCTCCCTGTGAGGAGCCTGGTAGGGGACTCAATCCCAGAACCCCGGGATCACGATCTGAGCCAAAGGCAGATGCTCAACTACTGAGCCACCCAGGCATCCCCAACCTTGGCTTCTTTATTTATGGGATTAAAATACTATAAATCCCTACCTTGCAGAACCACTGGGAGGATTAAATAAGATAATGCACATAAAGGGTTGATCACAGTGCCCAATAAGGACCCAATACATATGAAGTTGCTTTGTATATTCTTTATTTTATATAATAACTCTAAGGAATCAATTATTTGTTGAATGACTCATTGATGAATGACATACAGCTCCCTTGGTCATGGAGCTAACATTTTCAGGGAAGTAGACAATAAATAAGATGGTTCCCCTGACCTCCACTCCTCCATTGGCAGGAACAAAGGGGGCTCCAGAGCTCACTGTGCTCTTCATTGTAGGCCCTCCAATACTTTTTTCTTCCCCAACACTATCAGCCTTGCCACCAAAATTGGTCTTGAGAGCATCGGAACTAATTTCATTATGCCCTTTATCACTCTCTGTGTTGGTCACTGTGAGGGGTCTGTGTCTTCTATGACTTTCCTTATCACCCAGATTCTCATTACTGTACAGCATTGTCCATCCCTTCTTCCCCGTCTCTTCTCTCTCACCTCTTCTCTTAAGGCCATTTGCCTTCTTGCTGTACCTGAAATGTATCCTTCTGCAGTCTCGAGTGGTGGCTGTTTTCTCTCTCATACTCCATACCCCTAGTCCCATTGCTCCTCCTTGCTTCTCACTGACAGTTCCAGACCATTCTCCCCTCCTCCTCCCTTATATCCATATTTAATGTGTCACTGAGATAATTGCCTACAGTGTATTATTGTGGTAGTCACCTACTGATCCCTGTCTCATGCCCCCTCATTCCTTGAGGATCTTAATTCCAGGTTCACTGTCACACTCCAAAACTATTTCCATTAGAATTCTTGGTGATTTCAGTAAGTGCTCTCCAATATCCCTGTCTGTCATTCATTGAGGTGATGTCAGTTACTTACCAGTGATCTCAATTACTTACCTTCCAATCCAGTGATCTCAATTACTTACCTTCCTGGTCTTATCTAGATCTTATCATGACCATTAACTCCAGCTCCGTTGCAACTCCAATAGGAAACACCCCTTCTTCTGTTTCCAACTCACTCTGTTTCTAGTTCTCCAGCCTCCACTTGTTTTCAGCCTCAGGGACACCTTCAGCCTTTGGTCTGTCCTCACCACCCTTTTGTCCCCACCACATTCTTCACTGAGCTTAAACTCTATGGACCAGGGCAGCCTGGGTGGCTCAGCAGTTTAGCACCACCTTCAGCCCAGGGCGTGATCCTAGAGACCCGGGATCGAGTCCCACGTTGGGCTTCCTGCGTGGGGCCTGCTTCTTCCTCTGCCTCTCTCTCTCTCTCTCTCTCTGAATAAATAAATTTTAAAAATCTTAAAAAAAAAAAAAAAACAGAAACTACAACTTAAACTGTATGGACCAGAATCTTAACCATTCCTTGCATATGCCATCAACTTCCTTGTGCATCTTTTACTTCTCTGTGTTCTCCCACTCTGGTTCCCTCTAACTCTTCATCAGTCTATTCCATGGACCCTGGAGCTGAACATGGCTGGTGAGCCACACACAGTGCTATCCACTGGCCTCACATTAAATTCATGATCAGTAGCCTCAAGGGGCCCTTTATGCTGCCAGCCTTCATTTTTCATTGCCATGAACCATTTACTTTCCCATGCTCCTGATGACTATTTCCTGCCTTACCCTCTGCTGTCAATTCCCAGCATCTCTTCCTCATCCTCACTCTCAGTGCAAAACATTCAGTCCCTCTTTCATCAAGGAAACAGAAACCACCAGTAAAGAAGCCCCACAGCTTTAACCCCCACACCTCCCTTGCTAATTGCCTCTGTTTTTACCTTATTCCTGTGGGAGTGGAGGAACCTTAGTGTAATGTGCCCATTCTCACACCAGATGCCCATGCCCAGGGAAGGAGACACAACTCATAATGATCAATTTCCTCCTCTTCATCTCATTTTCTACCTGTACTCAGCCATTCCTATCAATGCACAAACACGATACAGTTTCTCCCATCTTGACTCTGCACTCATCCTTTCTATTCCCTTTTTGGTAAAATTCAGCGAGTCTAACTCCTCACTTCTCATTCTCCCTGGAGCCCTCTGGGAACAGGATATAGTCCCTGCCACTTCCTAAAACTGTGCTTGTCTAGATCACCAGTGGCCCCACTTGGCCAATCCAGCGGTCCAATCTTGGTCCTCAGCTTTCTAGACCTGTCAGCGGCAACTGAAACAGTCTACCCCCACTCCTCAGTGATACACTTTTTTAATTGGACTTGCAGCTACCATAATCTTCTATCTTTCCTGCTGCCTCTATCCCCCTTCCCTGCCTCCCCTGCTGGTCCTTCCCAGCTACTGGCTTCTCTTCATTCTTTTGACCCTTAAACATTGGAACATTTCACTACTTTGCCCTGGGATCTCTTCTCATTGCCCCTTCCTTGGGAACTCTGGTTGTCTCTGCTTTAAGAACCACCCATTTTCTTGACTCTACCTTTGAAATGTATCCAGAATCCAATCACTTCTTACCACTTACACTGTTACCTACCACTCTGGCCCATACTGTCAGCATTGCTCACTTGAAATAAATGTCATGGCCTTCTAACTGGCCTGATTACACTTTTGGAAGGAGAATCACTATGAATGGGTGATCAGAGAAGGCCTCCCAGAGCCTGGGTCTGGAGTATGAGAAGGAGCCATCCATGCAAAGAGATGAATAAAGAACATACTAAGTGAAACAAAAGCAGTATGAAGACTCTGAGATGTGAGCATAGAAAAACACTACCCAGGGGGTAATTGATACCTAATAAGACACGTTGTCATAAGAATAGAAAAAATGAAGAGATCTAAACCACAAGAAACATTTTAATGAAAATGTGAATATTCACGTTCCTAATATACTACTAAAACCTGTACAGCTCTTTCTCACATAGGGTTCTTAAAGAGTGGAGGAAAATAATTGCTTTCCCAGTCAAGTGTTTTAAAAAGCAAAGAGTTTTATTTAGAAATCCATATTTCTGATGCTCTTTGAAATTCTAGAAATAGCATCTGTATTCCATAACACAGCAATTGGCTAAAGGTGGGTATGGCTGCTCCCTTTAGATGGGTGTGTATTCCTTATTAGGTATGCCTGGTTGGCTTCACTCGCTTCCTGGCCTGGTCCCTGTAGGCATCTGATTTTGCAACCCTTGGGCCAAGTGGTGAAAAGATTTCATCATTTTGGGTATTTGAAAGGATTCACAAGTCTCCACCGAGTACAATCACATAAGGCTTTTATTTAAAGACAAAGGA
This sequence comes from Canis aureus, assembly GCF_053574225.1. NCBI lineage: Eukaryota > Metazoa > Chordata > Mammalia > Carnivora > Canidae > Canis > Canis aureus. Next base: position 49,582,344 of record NC_135612.1, on the reverse strand, counting down.
CCAGAGAAAGATCATATGGGCAAGCACTGGGAATTCAAGACGCATCCAGGCAGTCTCTCCAGGGTTCTTCTTATTCTCAGATGGACCTGTCACCAGATTGAACCACCAAGATCTGTGCAAGAAACCATCACTCTGTGATAACTCATGGTAGAAGTCCCCCCAGGGGCTGTCATGTCCCTTTGGTCTTGTGATCAAGCTGGGCTGACCAATCACTTATACCACTGGAAATCATCAGTAAACAAACTGGCCCCCGAGGTTGTCAGGGGAGTTTCAGACTTAAAAAAAGCATGTCACAAATTCCATTGCTCTTATGTTTCCCAAAAGTCAGAGACAGACATCCAGGTGTCTCCAGAGAGGAAGATAGTTCTTTTCCAATCCGGCTGCAAATCAACTCTATCCTAACATAGAGGATAGTGTCCTTTGAAAACAAGGTGACCCACTTTGGTGCAAAGTGATTATACCAAAAAGGCAACTAAGTTCTGGAAGATCATGGGTTTGACTTTGGCCAATAATCAGCTGCATCACTTTCTGATCCCTTGCTGTGATGCTCAGCTTCACTCCCACCCCACTGGCCATCTGCTTGCTCAGCTATCACCCTTTTTCAGCTTGCCAGAGTTCTTGCTGTGTCCGTTCTCTGGCCCTTGCCTTGATCCACCATGTCCTATTTCCCTACCGCTTTATTTCTGCTAGATTGTCAGGTTTTTGAAAACAGAGGGCTAGGATTTATTTATCTTTATGCCCCTATGCCAGGTTCACTGACATGTAGAGAATGGGGTTTAGCAAATTTCCTTGTAAAGACTTTGGTTTCCTCTTCTGATCTTTTATCATCCACTCTTTTCTCAGCTTCTGGCTCTTGGCTGTACTCCATAACTGGCTTTATTGTGATTCCCCTGGACCGGTCCACCCTCTAGAAATGACCACAGTGGCAGCACCAACTTGGTCTTTAGTGGAATGGCCAAGGGATTGTTGGGTCTCCCTGGGTAATGATCACATCTGAGACACCCACAGTACCAGAACAACTATCAGAGATGTCATAATTCTACTGGCTTTAGCCCAGGTGACACCCTCCATTGCCTCCCTCACCTCCTCTCACCTGCTGTGGGAGGTACCTGAAGGGAAACTTTGCTTTTTTAAGAGATCTCTACTGTGGTAGTATGTGAATAAGGCAATTTCAAGATTCTCACAGTATTCTCAGGAAATGCTTCTTGAAGCCTCTTGTTTCTGGTGTGAAAGAAAATTGAGGTAAATGACAGGTACCACTTTGCCCCAGGGCTAATGGACAGAAGCCTTATTAGTGACTTGAATCCTTTCTGTTACCATTGCTCCCACCATGGCTATGGGCCTATCTTCTGCTCACCAAAGACATGGCCAGGGATCTGAGGCCTGGTCTCCTCATAGGCTCATAGCTTGGCCCAGAATATTGCCTCATGACTTAAACTTGGTCACACACCGCTGGGACAATGAAGTCTCCAGGCTGCCTAGCAGGGTCTTTATTTCCCCTAAGTATGGTTGAAGAGAGAACTGCTTCCTGATTTAAGATCTTACCCTTACTCTATGTTGCTGAAACAAGGAGCTTCTCTCTCTCAGACTCCCCAATCTGTCTGCAGACTTCTGCCTTTGGACCTGTTGGCCACACCCAGAACCTAGAACTTCCAGAAGAGGTAATTCTACTCTTCCATAGGGCTGTGGCTTCTACTGAGCAGAAGGGCCAGATGAAAGTGAGTGTGATGCATCCTCAGGCAGAGTGACAAATGCCTTATCCAACCCAGGTGTCCCTGAATAGTACTGGTGTATCTTCTCTTGAGGGTTACCATGATCTGGGCCATGGATGAGTCACTCAACTGCAAACCTAGATTTCTTCCATCAGATATCAGAAAAACTTTACTTAGATATTTTAATAATTGTGATCAGAGAGGAAAACTCTTAATCTCAAGTTCCTCACCTGTTAATGAAGATATTAGTACTTCCCTCATGTTGTTGGAATGACAAGTTGAAATTGTAACCTATGTCACCTACTATAGTACTTAGCATGTGATAGGAGCTGAACAGATACTAGTTCCTTTGTCCTTCCTTTCTCGTCTGCCCATTTGTTTTTAAATAAATATGTGACATTTGGAAAAGAATTCCAACTTTTGATAGGTAAGGAAAGTCAACCTACTACCAAAGATTCATTCACTTGAGTTTATTGGACACATAAAGTACTAGAAAAGTCCAACATCGTGATTGCCAGATTTGTTTTCACTTGACAAGTTGTTAAAGCCAAACCTTTTCTGTGCCAAGTACCTGGATCCAAAAGAAAGTGTTTATTCATCCCAGAAGTTTCCAAGCATCCACATGTCATACACACACAGCACTTGGCTGACTTAACCTAATGCATCTGATTTCATGGAGTTGTGCAGATAGATAGCCTGAAATTCTTCCATGACTTAATACCAAAATGAGATGTCACTGGGGGATTCCTGTATACATGAAATCTTTATGAAATTAACTTCCCAGACCCTAGTCCAAGAAAATATCGCTCTTTATAAAGGTATGTTTGTTTGAATAATAAAGAGATGTAATGGAGATAGTTCATTTGGGAGGTGCTAATTTTGATCCTTGCAAAGCATGTATGTATAGTCCAATAAATGAGTGGTTGCAAGGAAAGGAAGCTTAGAATCTTCCCAGGGTAATTAATGCATTTAATTTCCATGTATTCAAGAAAGAAAGTTAGAAATGGCTTCTTTGTCCTTGGTTAATTGTATACTTCATCCCACTGCCTCCGATGCTCAGAGAGTATATTCACAAAAAGCATCTCTAGAGATTGCAAGAGGTTTGTGATGTAGATTAGCTCTCTGGAAGGAGATTTGGCATCGTGTCTCAGGAACCACAAACTCACTGAGCCCCTTTGACCTCATGATTTCATTTCTTGGAATCAATTCTGACCCCATGACAGACAAGGACATATGCATAAAGATGTTCTTTGTAGAGTTATTTAGCAAATGGAAAATAGGTCATGAAACTTCTAATACAGAATAGTCTCAATCATATAGAGTATGTAGTTGCATGTGTACAAGTACAAATACAAAGAGTAACACAGGCTATCACAATAGCTTTGGGTGGATGGCATGATGGACAATTTTTGCATTCACTTTTGTACATTTTTTTGTATTTTTCAGATTTTTCTATCTGAACAGCATTGCTGCTGCCTGCCAGCCTCCGAGCTAGATGCTAGAGACACAGAGAGAATTTCACTCAAACAAAACCAACACAGTCCTTTCCTCTAGGGGTCTACAGTCTGAGGGACTGGACAGATATTGAACAAATGAGTGTATAATAGCAAACAGATACATGTGATAGGAAAGAAGGAGCGGTATGTTGCAGAAATACCAGCAGGGAGGAGAGAATTTCCTTTGGAACAGGGCGTCAGGAAACTATGGCCTCCTTTTGTTTTTACATTTTTAAAGGATTATAAAGAAAAAAGGAAGAAGAAGATGTCACTGCGACCATAGGAAATCTGCAAAGTAAATTATTTACAAGTGAAAGATTTTTTTTTCTCTGCCCCTTTAACAGAAAAAGTTTGTTGAGTTCTAGTTTGGAATATCAGGGATGCCTCTCTAAGGAGATGACAATCAATCTGGCAGCTTAAATATGAGTTAGCAAAAGGAAAAAACAATTCCCAGAAAAGTTTCCTTAGAGGAAACTTGAAAAATGTTGTAGTTAAAAAAAGCTTTTTATTGGAACCTGGCTTCTTCTTCAGGTAGGGAGGAAGGGAGGTGCGTTTAAAGGGCGTGCTACTATAAATAAATTTCTTCTGCTAGTCTCTGTTCCCTTGCCTCCAATTCCTTTAAAATATGATTGGTTTGACTTTAAAATACCACCAACTTATTTTCATTTTTCTAACCCTGGGCTTTCTTAGGTCACAGCCAGTTCTATGCTGCTGCTGCTCCTAACAATAGCAACTTTGATTAATTGTGCATTTACTTTTGTGCTAGCATCCTGCTAGCATCCTGCTAGGGTGCTTCCAATCCACTGTGCTGTGTCATGCTAACAACTCCACAAGATGAGCACTAAGCACTATCATCTGACTTTTACAAAGAAGGAACAGAGATCAGAGAAGCTGAATGGGTTGCCTCTGGTCATGCTGTGGGTAATTGGTGGAACCGGGACTGGGAACTGGATCATCTCTCTTTCAAGATTGGGCTCTTCTTTTTTATGGCACCTCTTGCTCATTGTGGGCTCCTCTTTCTTCCATGGAGACATATTTCATTTCCTCTGTGGTGTTATCACCCATTAAAACTTCCTCTCACCCTCCCACATCCCCTTCCCTTTACCCTCATCAACCCTACTCTGAAAGTAGCAATTTTGGCTTATGATTTTCTTAAAATGCTCATTTATTGTAGGAGGGGAGATTTCCTTAATCTGCCATTGAGCTTGTTGAGGGGAACTGAAGGATAATAGACTTTCTCACTTTCTAGCTAGTCCCTTATCTGCTTTGTGCTAAAGTAATTTTTGATAACTCCATTACATTTCAGTTTTCCAAATTTATTGTCTTAATTTCTTCTGCTAAAGACAAATTTTAAATACATTTAATAGCACAGCCATTTCAGAGGCATTGTTAATTTTATATTTCTCTTCTCTGTGGATTGGCCCCTCTTCCCTTCATTCATCCTTGTCATAGCCTTCCAACAAGTGCAGGGGAGGAAAAGCTTCTTCCCTCAGCCCTCCCAGGTTGGAGGCTGAGTGAATTAAACTGACAAAAGATTGATTAGCAAAAGAAAAACCATTTATTAGCACGTGTCTTACACTGGAGTCATTCAAAGGGATGGTTAGGACTTGGCTTTTATTTTTTATTTTTATTTATTTTTTAAATATTTTATTCATTTATTCATGAGAGAGAGAGGGAGAGAAGCAGAGGCACAGGCAGAGGGAGAAGCAGGCTCCATGCAGGGAGCCGGAAGTGGGACTCGATCCCGGGTCTCCAGGATCACGCCCTGGGCTGAAGGTGGCGCTAAACCGCTGAGCCGCCCGGGCTGCCCAGGACTTGGGTTTTAGATAGGAACTTCACAAAGAACAATACACTTGGAAAGAAGGAACAAGACAAAAGAGCAGGGTTGTAGGCTTCCCTGGGTGGCAAACGGGGCAAACTAATGGAAGACAAGAATGTTTTGGTTTTTATTATCATTTTTAATTTTTTAAAATTTTTGATTCACATTCTTTTAAAAATTTTTTTATTTAACTTTAATTAATTAACATTATGTCTAATTGGTTTCAGAGGCAGAAGTTGGGAATTCATCAGTCTTACATAATATCCAGTGCTCATTCCATCACATGCCCCCCTTAATGTTGTTTTAGGAAGCTTCGTTATGTCCATCCTTCTTTGTGCTGTCTCTGGGCTGGTAAGAGTCTGTGGTGATGAAACGCCTAGGCCTGCTTTTAGGCAAATATGCAGGAGGGCAGGGAGCTTTCTTTTGGAATGTGCTGTTTCTCAACCATCTTCAGCTCAAAATAATCCTTAGACCAAAGTGGCACTTTTTGGGGCTGCGTATTCTGATCCCGGACAACAGCATCTTGAAAAGCTTTTCTTATTCTTTCTAGTTCTTCCTCTGCCTTGGACAGTAAGTAACAAAAGCCCCAGGCTAGGAGCCAGGACAGCAGAATCGCAGTGCCAGCAGGTCCTGAGCCAGCAGGGAATTTCCAGGAGAGTCACTGACCAGATCTGGGGCTCAGCAGCCTTAGCCAGTAAAGAAAGGGAATTGGATCCCAAACCGAATCTCTGTGATACATCAGTTTGCCGATGTGTCTGGATCGGTCAGAGTATAGTCAGTTACTAGAATAGACAGAATTTAATATAAGAAATTTTTAGCAGGGTGAGTAAAATGTGTTTATAAAGTATACTGAGATAGTGAATGCAGGGAGCAGCTGCCACCCTAGGACTGTGGGAAGAAAGGGAAGAGAATGGAATTACTCTGCCTCAAAATGCTCAGAGAAGGGAGCTCATGGAGCTATAATTCAGATCTCTGGAAGTGGGGGGACCCTCCCTGGCTGGTGTTGGTGTGGGAGAAGAGGGGATGGCAGGATGTGGCTGGTTCTGCTAATTGGATTCAGCTGCTCCCATGTGGAACAGCATTGCTGCTGCCTGGTGAACAACGCTGAGGTGGAAGTCATAGGAACAGAAAGCACAGGTCCCTTCTTCCTGCTCCAGCCTTTCAGCCTCTCTCTCTCTCTCTCTCTCTTTCTCTCTCTCTCCTGCCTCCCTATTGCCAGGGCCTAGCAGTGACTGGCTGGCAATGCACAGGTGTTTATGGACCAAGTAGGTGCTGAATAACAACTGGCACAAAGTCCGTCGCTGAGATTGCACACTGATGGTTCTACTGGCCATGTATCATCCATAGACATGTCTTGTGTGGGCTTCACAATAGTTTGATCAAACATGTGTCACTGGGTTTATTTCCAAAATCCGAACATGTTCTTCCTGGGAAAACTACACAACTTCATCATTCATGATTTATAGTTTTGAAAGACAAATGAATAGGAAGGCAGCTTGGAAATTCTCTAGTAATCAGTTTACACATGTGGTGGTAAGGCCCTCAGAGAGTGTGAGAATTTCCTCTCAAATCTCACAATCAGTGAAGGATATTTTGAGATTCTAAGGCCAGAATTCTCATCACTATCCCCTCACTGTGCTTCCAGGAGGATGGGTATGCTATGGCCTCCCATTGCTCAGACTGTGGTCCATGGATCAGCAACATCAGTCTTGTTAGAAATGCATAATCTTAGGTACCTGGGCGGCACAGTTGGTTGAGTGTCTGACTCTTGATTTTGCCTCAGGCCATGATCTCAGGGTCATGAGATGGAGCCCCACAACAGGCTCCACACTGGGCATGCAGCCTGCTTAAGATTCTCTTCCACCCCCTCTCTTTGCCCACTCGCCCATTCCAGCTAGCATGCTCACTTTCTCTCTCTCTCATTTAAAAAAAAAAATGGAGAATCTCAGACCCCACATCTGACTTACTGAATCAGAGTCTGATTTCACTAAGATCCTTCCATGATTTGTGTGTGCACAGTAGCATTTGAGAAGTGCTAAAGATAGCTTTACTGGAAAAAGAAAAACAAACTTGGATACTAGTGTTTTTCTCATCTCATGAGAGACCAGGGTGGGACCAGGGCATAGGGTATACAGAATGGTTCTCAGCAAGTCTCCTGACCACTCCTCTGATTTCTCTTCTTCCTTCCTCCCAATTTATAGGCCCACATACATGGTGCGAACAGCAACATGCACATAACTACACATGCAAGGATCAAAAAATGCATAGGTTTTTTCTCTTTCTCTCTCACATGCATGCATGCGCACCAATGAGCCATTTATGGTGTGCCCTTTGCTCTACCTCCTAGCCCCAATCCCTTACCAGGTTCCCCCATGTACACTCTGCTCTACTCACATTGAACTACTCTAACATTGTTGCCCAAACATATCAGGTATTCTTTTTGTCTCCCTGTCTTTTGCATGTGCTGCCTGCCACTGCCTGTGATGCACTACCCCAACCACCAAGATAGAAACCTGAATAACTTCTGTTTGTCCTTCACCAGCAACTCAATGACTTTCTTTTGGAAGCCTTCCCACATTGAGTGAGGTGCATCCAGACTGTGCTCTTTCTCCATTTTGCATATTACCTGACATACGCCTTTATTGGAATGTTCTTTCTCACCAGGAGATAATCAATAATTTACTGTTTATCTCCTTGAAAGGAAGGAACCATGCCCCACTCTGAGGGTGAGCAAACACGGAAATAATAAACTAATACAAAGCTAAGAAATCTATCTGATGCTTATCTATAAAGAACAGTAAAGGGTAGTAGTTAAAGCCTCAACTCTGAGGTTGGAATTCCCAGATTACAATCTTCATACTTCACTAGTTGTGTAACCTTGGGGAACCACTTTACCTCTCTGTGAATCAGTTTCCTCCTTTACAAAACAGGGACAGAAGTGGTATCCACTGAGTTGTTATAAGCATTATATGAGACCAACAATGCCTGTGAAATGGTTCACATGGAGCCAGGCTAGTAGCGAGTGCTCACTCTGTGTTTGCTACCTCGGTGCTATGAGTTGATACATTAGGCTCTCATGACCTATTGCTGGATTACTCACTGTCTTAAAGCATCCATAACACTTACTTTGCAATTTGGGTAAGGCTCTCTTCCTCCCTCCCTTCATCCTCTCTTCCTTCCTTTCAATATCTGTTTCTTTATTCCAAATGTTATTGACCACATATCATGAGAGAACCACCAGGTATTTGTTGGCTGAATGGGGTATTGGAAATTCTTGACAAGGAGTTGAGCTGAAGCCAACAAATTTTGGGAGCTGAATAGATCTAACTTGGAAAAAGATGTTCCCTCTCTGCTCTGGTCTAGAATTCTAAATTACCAAGTACAAAGGACTTGGGTAAAACCCCACTTTGAGTTGGGCTGGTGGTGATATCCCAGTAGTCTACCCAGAAGGAAGGGCATCTCAGGTATGGGGCTCCTGACTATGGCCAGCATGTTGGTAGGTTACCTAAGTCAGAGGAAATAGAATCCAGTTCTTTCCTGGGGAGAACCTGGCTAGGCATAGACAGAGTTTGGGTCTTTCCCAATTGGTTGGGATATGAGATGCTAATCAGAAACTAGCATGGGGATCAGGATCACAGTCATGAGCCACTTATGCGGACTGAAACCATGAAATGAAAGTAACAGGGAGGCTGCAGTCTGACCTTCAATCAGGCTTATCTGGTGGGCATGGGGATGGCAGCAGCAGATGTGTGAGTAAGGCATCACTCACTCATCAGTGAGTAAGGCAGTTCTGCTGGACATGGCTCACAATGGCTAAGAACTGAGCAAGATTAAGTCTGCAGGGAACTAGATATTGGAGACTCTTGGCTGGTCAGGGCTGGATAGCAGATAAACTCATAGTCTAGCAGAGCACACTGACTCACACGTTATTACAACACAGCATGACATATACTGAGTTGTGTTTGCAAGTCTTTACTCATTTTCCGAAACACAAGTGTTGGTGACTTAATATTAGTAGGAAATTGCTCATTACATTTTGGGAGCTTTGGGCTGGGAAACTGGTGAAATAGGGAGGAGGAGGTGTCCTCACTCTATTACTTCTCTGTGGATCCTTCAAGTATGCAGAGAAATGGCAGATCAGGAGCACAGGCTCAGTAATTTCCCTTAGATATCCCCATGGTTGGCTTCCTTAAGGTCTTTGTCCAAATGTCCCATCTCAGTGAGGGCCTCCTGAACTATCTTCTTTAAAATTGCTACCTCTCAGCCTGGATCTCCCTGTTCCCCTCCTTCACATTATTTTTCTCTAGAACTCTTATCAGTTCCCCACTAACCGTATATTTTGCTCATGTATTTATTATCTCTTTTCCCCTAAATGGAATGTAAGCTCTGTGAAGGCAGGGATTTTCATGTGTTTCTACCTCACTGTATCCCCAGTAACTACAAGAGTGCTTACCTAATAACAGACATTTAATAGATACTTTGTAGACCCGTTGACATATTCCATGAAGTAACAGCATACACCGAAATATAAAAGGAAATAGCATCTTACATAGTGTTGAGCTATGTAAAGGCTAAGAGTTACAATCCAGGTAAGTGAAGGAAATCTTCATGAAAGCCATTGACAACATCAAAGTTATCATTTCTTTTCATCTCATAGAATAAGACGATAAAAGAACGAACTCTGTCATTGGGAAGATAAAACAGAGCATACTTAAATCTTTCCTTTTGGGAACCAGCCTTCAAGTTGATTAATCAGCTAATTGAAGCTCTTTGCTTTATGTCGGCCCTTCCTGGCACACATCTGCATAAATAAAGCATCTGTATGTCCAAAAGCTTCCTTTCTGTGAAAGACAATTTGTGTTCATCGTTTGATTTACAGTTAAGGCTGGGTGAAAGGATCCTTCCATAATTTGCATTCAGCATTTTCTCCTCATGAAGGATGGTCTGCAAAGTTTCCTTCAGAGAAGTAGTAAATCACATACGGACTTAGCACAGTCGTTGATAATTAGTAAGCACTCACTATTTATCAGGAAGGAATCATCCATATGCTTTTGGAGATGTGCCATGTCTGTGAGGATGCTGACTTTCACTGGAACACCATAAACATGTCAACAACAATATATTTATATGATACCTTAAATTGACTGATCTTATTATTAGAAGGCAAGTAGAAGTTACATGTCTTAAAGACAGGACAGCTCATTGCTTGTCTCTTATGCATTCCCCTAAGAAATCTGAACGTTGGTTGTAGTGTGGAGAAGATCTTTTTTGGAACAATAAAATAGCCAGGCTTATTGGTAATTGCTACTTTACACTTGTACATTTTTCTTCCTTCCCATGTTCCTTCCACCCTTTTGGCCTTTTCCCTGGAAATTCTCTCTTTAAACCTACCCCTGCAGGTAGGGATTTTTATACACATTCTTTTTCACTTAAAAATAAAATGACAGCACTGCCTTCTGCAGATTATGCCTCTAAAAGAGTCATCTTCAAGAAAGGTACATCAGACCGAGCTATGGTTGATCTATTTTAGTATGTGCACATATGTATCAATCTGTGAGGCTATTTTTTTGAATAGCATTCTTAAGGATTTGAGTCTGTACCATACTTCTAATTTGCCATGAACATCTGTTATAGTCCACCTTTTATGTCTTTGACATGAAATTTCTAGAATACATAAAAATGGGCATTGGATTTTCTAGCACATTGCATGGTTTCTAATGTTTTGTATCTTCTTTCCACCCTCTCTTCTCTTTTTCCTTTCACCTTCACAGGGCTGATTGTCTACCTAGGAATGATGGCGGGGGCCTTCGTCCTGGGAGGCCTGGCAGATAAGCTGGGGAGGAAGAGAGTCCTCAGCATGTCTCTGGCCCTCAACGCTTCCTTCGCTTCTCTCTCCTCCTTCGTGCAGGGATATGGAGCCTTCCTCTTCTGCCGTCTCCTCTCAGGCATAGGGTATGTACATGCAGGGCTTTGCTAGACCCTTATAGACCATCCTGCTACTTTAGCCCTGAGTGGTACCTCCAGAAAATCTTGGACTGAGTTTTGTATTTGACTTCCAAGATACTGTATTAAAGTTGAACCTTAGAAAAGGTTGTAAAGTCAGTGTGTAAGGTCACATAACCCGACACTGCCTTGGCTGGTCTTTCAAACTCACAAAGGTGGAGTATAAGGTAACTAGGCTTCTGGCATGACCATTTTTAGTGTTATGACTTGATTCTTTTTGGCATCTTATTTTCGCAGGATCGGGGGTGCTCTGCCCATTGTTTTTGCCTATTTTTCTGAATTCTTATCTCGTGAGAAGCGAGGAGAACATCTTAGTTGGCTGGGCATCTTCTGGATGACGGGGGGCATCTATGCATCTGCCATGGCTTGGAGCATCATTCCACACTACGGTGAGTGCCCTGCCTTCAGATAGCCCAGGGGCCCTTGTTACTATGGAACCTGCAGCCAACATTTCCTGTCCTTAACCTTATTCCCCATACTCACACACAGTTCCCTTTTATACCTTTGATCTTTCTATAGAACTTCCAATACTGGATACACATCACTAATTTCAATATACATGTCTTTCTGGAAATAATACAAACTGTTCTTCTTGCCTCCCTCCCTCCCTCTCTCCATCCCTTTCTTCTTTACTTCCTTTTATTTGAAAGAATTTCAATCTTTACCTCCCTAGCCCTCCTCCCGCAGTCATAAAGTTAGGCTTCGGGAACCCCATTTATAGATGATGGAACAGAAGTCAAGAGAAGTTGGTGACTTGGCTAAGGTCAGGTCCCTGGCATGACCTTGACTGGATGCTCTGCCTGCCTCCTACCCCCATGTAGTACTTTCCACTCTAGTGCCTGCTGTCACTCTTGTTTGGCTGCCGAAGTGGAGAGCCCTTACAGACAAGGTCTTGGATTCAGCCGGGACAATTTTATTATCCTGGGTAATTGCAAAAACCGGATTCTCTGGACAGAGACCTGGCAATGTTTACTTTCACAATTGGTTTTGTTAAGAGTAAAGTAGGGAGAAGGCAGCAGTTTTGAATTTGATTATGTCTTTTGAGCATCCTGGGCAATAACTGCCATCGCGTCCTGCGTCCTTCAAGGTTTTTTTTTTTTTTTTTTTTTTGTAAACCACCAATTACAGGTATAGGCTTTGTCATCATTTAGAAACCTGCAGACCTAGAAGGGTAGCAGGTAACTGCCCTGAAGCTAACCAACATTTTTCTACCCATTCACCTCCTTGGTGTTTTTGAAACCTCATCCTCTGTGTATTTGCAGGTGATGGAGGTTCCATGTATATTTCTTTAAGAAGCAGCTTTAGTGTAGACAATGCCTACTTTATTAGTTAAGGTGATCCTGGGTGCATTATTCTGGTAATCTGATAAACCCTGAAATCTCAGTGGTTTAACACAACAAAAGTTTCCCCACTTGTAAAGTATGGCTAATGTTTCTGATCTGCAGGTGGCTCTGCTTCATCGGTAATATTGGGGCTCAGACTCCTTCCTACATGTGATTCCACTGTCTTCAACGTGTGGCTTGAAGTCTCTGGTTGGGGAAAGAGCATGGGCAGTTCTAGATGGAAGGCTCTGAAAGGCAGGCTGGGAAATGGAATGTGTCCTCCCTGCTTACAACTCACTGGCCCCAAATCTGTAATCTGATCACCCCTACTGCCAAGGACACTTGGCAATGTAATCTTGTTGTGTGTCCAGAAATGGATTTGGGAACAAGTAATCTTTGTCCTGTCTAGTCTTTGAGAACCCACTGGGTTTCATCTAAGAAACAGAGAAGAAATATGAACAAGAATAATGAAATAAACAGCTAAAGAGTTTTCCAGATAATTCTGTCACCAAAAGCAATTCTCCATCATTTTTAGATACAAAATCATATTACTCCTAACATCATTTCTGCACTCTGTCTAGCACCCGAACACACACTTTAATGATCCCTGTACTGTGCTGTGGGTTATATGGGTCAGAGGAATCACTTCCCCTCTCCCCAGTTCTTGCTATAACATCATTTATACTGTTAACTGGTCCAACTGTGTGAGTGCTAAGAAACTATTTCCACATTTAAATTAAATGAGTAAAAAAAAAAAATCCTTTTTTGGAGGGGGGCATGGGCGACAAGTAAAATCTGAATAAAAGCTGAGTCAAAATAGTGGTGGTGTGTGACTGGGGATAAGTCCCTCCATCTTGTCTGGTGTCTTCCTTTACCTATAAGGAGAGAGAAGGAAGCAAAAGAGCAGACTGTAGATATCGTGCCAGCCCTCACATTCAGTAATTCCTGAGATGCAAAGAGCAGTGCAGAGAATATGTTTAAAACAATTCTTGGGCACCTGGGTGGCTCAATTGTTGACCATCTGCCTTTGGCTCAGGTCGTGATCCCAGGGCCCTGGGATTAAGTCACACGTCAGACTCTGTGTGGGGCCTGCTTCTCCCTCTGCTTATGTCTCTGCTTCTCTGTGTGTCTCTCGTGAATAAATAAATAAAATATTTAAAACGATTCTTACACTTGAGCTAGCTTCCCTCCTGATAACATTAACAGTGTCAGCCTCCTTATTTGCAGACTGCTTGTTCCCTAAGGGAAGCTTGCGGAACCTCGACTGGCTAGGCTTAGGTCATGTTCCCACCTCAACCAATCACTACACTCCAGAGGATGCTGGGTCCTGATTGGTTTCCAGATACTTCCTTCCTCAAATCCAGCAGGAGTGGGGATGGGGTAGGGTCAGTCCCACCCATATCAGGTGGCCGAGCACAGTGGAGCCCTCCTGGTGCGGGGTGTTGTGACAGGGGCCATGCACAACAGTTACTACATGCTGCATCGCTTTTTCATTCTGCTTTACACACACAAGCACACACTCCCGTCTGAGGGTATGGCTGCTAAGGAAGTGATACAAAGATTTAGGCTGGGAGTGTGTTGACCAAGACTGAATGGGATGCCCATGGCAGAGGGGCCACATGGCTGCTGGCTGGCCACTGCTGGCCAATATCAGGGCTTGTGGTTCAATCATTTTACCCCAAATGTACAGAATATTTTTCCTGTTTGTATGCTTGTATGAAATCTGTGACTTTTATGTCCATTTTTAAGATCCAAGCCTCTAGGGCACCTGGGTGGCTCAGTGGTTGAGTGTCTGCCTTTGGCTCAGGTGTGATTCCGGGTTTCTGGGATTGAGTCCCACATTGGGCTCCCCACAATGAGCCTACTTCTCCATCTGCCTATGTCTCTGCCTCTCTCTGTGTCTCTCAGGAATACATAAATAAATCTTAAAAAGAAAAAAGATCCAAACCACTTGGGCAATTGGGTATCTTTGAAACAAGCATTAGCTGGGGGAAACCCACCCTAGAAACATGGTATTCTAGAATCACAGCGTAACAGGAGTGATTATTCATTTTAAGCCTCATTTTACCAGGACCAGATGTTGTGTCCACAGTGAACCATACATTTGATGATATTTCTCAATGTGCCCGAGATGTTAATCCTCTAACACCCCTCCACTCAGCAGGGACAAATGCCAGTGTGACAACAGAAAAGGAGACTGATGTTTGTGGATGGCTTGTGCAACCCACTTAATCGCTTTTGCAGGAATGAAGTGATGGGAGGTCTTGGCACCAGGAATTTGGGTGACTGAGTCATTGAGAAAGAAAATTACAAAACTCAGAATGTTTTCTTGGGAACTCATGGTCACAGCCCAGAAAAAAAATTGGATATATTATGGAAGATTAATTCCCATTGTAGTCAGCACCACCAGCTGTTTGTGAAATCCTGATGGAGAAAAGTAGGGCAAGCTAAAAGATCAGTGAACAGAACAATCCCTGTCTCCAAATTAATAGTTGTTCTATATATTTGGAAGCAGTTCACTATTTAATTTTATTTAATTTAAAGTCCCAAAGATCTGCCTAATGAATGCAATAAATGCAGATTACTAAAATCACCATAAAAATCATAGAGGCATGAGGGAGTAACGTATTTGGGATAATTTACACATATTATCATAAAGAAAAAAATTTGTCTCAGGAAGAATACTTTATAAACGTACCCACTTCTGCTGTCCTTCCCTCATTATCCACCTGAGTTTGACTGCTACGTAGTTTTGATCAACTTGACTTCTAATTACTCCAGAGTAGCTTTTGATATGAGCTGCAAGATGTGTAAATATTACTATGGTTTTATCTTCCTCTTTCTAGTGTTACTGTCAGGAGAAATGAAAGGTTTCTTAATTAAAATGAAAACAAACAAACCCCAGGGAGAGCATGCTGTGCAAAAAGAGATTTGATTTTGGTTGAGAAAGTTGGATGATGTGTGTGTTGTGTGGACAAATGTGTCACAGCAGCTTCAGTCCCACGTTTTTCCACCTGGGGTTCCCTCTGGCAAGTCCTTCAGTAGCACAGAGTAGGAAATATCATCAGAAACAGTAGTGCAAGTAGAGTGAGTTGAAGCACAATGAGTTAAGAGTCAAGGGCAAGTAGAAACGGCCAAAACACAATGAGAGTAATAAAGCGTTCAAGACACTCACTGCCCAGCACTGCAGTTGGCCACGTGATATATTTTTATGCATAGACATTTCATTTTATTGTGCTTCACAGATAGTAAATGGAATAGAGATTTTATGTCCCAATAATGATTACCCTCTGAACTTTAGAAAATATATTTATTTCTATGAATATATTTATTCATTTATACAGTTTTTAAAAAAGATTTTATTTATTCATGAGAGACACAGAGAGAGGCAGAGACACAGGCAGAGGGTGAAGCAGGCTCCCTGCAGTGAACCTGATGTGGGACTCGATCCCAGGACCCCGGGATCACGATCTGAGCCAAAAGCAGGTGCTCAACCACTGAGCCACCCAGATGTCCCCCATTTATAGTTTTGTGTTTTTAAAAAAATGCTGTTGGAATGGTCTTCAGAGCTACTTTGAGTGGCATGAGAAAACCAAGCCATTTTAGAGCCTTGTATTATTTATTTAAATATTTATTTATTTATTTATTTATTTATTTATTTATTTAATGAGTAGGGAGAGGGGCAAAAGGAGAGGGAGAGATAGAATCTCAAGTAGATTCCCCGCTGAGTATGGAGCCCAATGTGGGGCCCAATCTCACGACCCTGAGATCATGACCCAAGCCAAAATCAAGGGTCAGATGCTTAACACACTGAGCCACCCAGATGCCCCTTAACCTTGGGTTGTTTTTTTTTAAGAAGCAATTATTTTGCCGATCCTTGCTGATGTTCATCTATTTCAGTCAACAACTTTGGTACTAAATGTAAATTAGCCATTTCTAAGCAAACCAAATCTACTCTCAAAGCAGATGAATTATTATTGATTGCCAGGAGCTTTTGCACTTATCAGATCTGTGGTGATATTGTTACCTGCATTCTGCAGCTGTGAAAACCCACCAACCCAGTAATGATATGAGAAAACCAGGATTTGTACTTTGATCTCATGACTACAGAAATCTAGGCTCTTTCCACTGTGCTACCCATTCCGTAAAGGAGGGACTTCTGTGACCCATGAGGATATTTGAAATAATGTTTTGTAGATACAGAGGCAATTTCTAAAAATGAATTTTAGAAATGTTTTCAAGAGGCACCTGGGTAGCTCAGTTGATTAAGCATCTGCTTTTAGCTCAGGTCATGATTCCGGAGTCCTGGGGTCAAGCCCCACCACGTTGGGTTCTCTGCTCAGTGGGGAGTCTGTCTCTCTTCTCTGCCACTTCCAATTCCCACTGTGCTCTCTCTCTAATAAATAAATAAATAATAAAATATATTTTAAAAAAAGAAATGCCTCCAATAACGAATGCTGAGTAGGAGCTCTCCATTTCAGTGATGATAGAATTCATTTGAATTTAGAAGCCCTGTCTCCTTAAAATTAAAAAAAATTAATATAGGCATACCTTGGAGATATGGGTTTGGTTTCAGACCACCCCAATAAAGCAAATATCACAGTATAATGAATCAAATAAATTATTTGGTTTCCTAGTGCATCTAAAAGTAGTTATGTTTACATCAAACTGTAGTCTACTAAACGTGCAAATAGCATTATGTCTAAAAAAAGTACATACCTTAATTTTAAAAATGCTGCTAAAAAAGCTAACCATCATCTGAGCTGTTGGCAAGTAGTAACAACTGATCACAGATCACCATAACAAATATAATAATAATGCAAAAGTTTGAAAGGTTTTGAAAATTGCCAAAATGCGATGCAGAGACACAAAGTGAGTGAATGCTGATAGAAAAGTGACACCAATAGACTTGCTCGATGCAAGGTTGACACAAACCTTCAATTTGTAAAAAATGCTATATCTGTGATGCACAATAAAATGAGATGTGCCTATAATATGACTGAGAGTGCTTTTCAGAGTGTGATCCTGAACCCTTTGCATTAGAATTACCTGGGGCTGGTACTGCCGTTTGACCTGGGTAAGAGGGATGCCCATGGTCATAAGGCCCTGATCTGGCTTTCTTTCTCCTGATGCATGATCATCCTCCTTTCCATTCAGATCATGCTCTGGGTACTCAGAACTGAGAAGATCCCACTAAACTCAAGGAATCATGACAAGGATACCCATTGTCACCGAGGTGGAGTGTGATGTGTTCACATGTGTCAACATGAGGCCCCTTCACTCCGTGGGAGGGGCTAGGAGAAAAAATGAAAGGGGTCTTGCAAGGGTGGGTCACGGCCTAGCCTTCTGGCTCCTTATTTGTCAAGGCAAGGGGATAGAACATCTGTCATTTAACAGTTTATTAACTTAAAGTTTAATGAATATAGAGAAATATGGGATGCTGCCTCCATGTGTACTCTTGCCCAAAGCCCTGTGAATGTCAGACCTGGCCAACCCTGGGGGGGTTCTTGAGATGCACATTGCCAGTGCCTATCCAGACTTCTGCATCAGAAGCTTCGGGGCAGTCAAGGGTTTGCATTTTATTTATTTATTTATTTATTTATTTATTTATTTATTTATTTATTTATTGTTTGCATTTTAACTTGCTCCCCAGGTGATGCTCTCATGCCCTCATTGGAGAACCAGTGCTTTAAGGTTACTCTAAGATAATGTCAGAAATCCCCTGTCTTCACAGGCTGGGGCTTCAGCATGGGCACCAATTACCACTTCCACAGCTGGAGGGTGTTTGTCATCATCTGTGCTCTGCCCTGTACCGTGTCCATGGTGGCCCTGAGATTCATGCCAGAGAGTCCAAGGTTCCTGCTAGAGGTGAGTCAGGCCCCTGACCCCACACCACCCCCCATGCGAGAGCAATAGCCCTTTGACCCCACCTCCTCTCCCACTGGCATGTTGCAAACTACCCCCATGTCAACCCACCTGGCCCATCATTACATCTGGTTTCATTGCCATCTGTGATGGCTGCCTAACCTGGATTCACAGACTGTCAGAGACAGAGGGGGGCCCTCTGATGCTGCTTCCAGCACCCACCCTCTCTAGGAACTCTTCAAAGCTGTGAGATTTTTTTTTTTTTTTTCAACTTGCTGCAATAAGATCTGTGGGGAAAACTTGTGTTGCCTCCAAGCCCTTCAGGACTCTTGACCAGCCAGGCCCCTTCCCCATGGGAAAGCCACTCCTAGTATCTTGAGAAGAGTCTTTCCAACCTGGCGGCGGGGTGGGGGGGTGGGGGGGGGTGGGGGGGGTGGGGGGGGTGGGGGGGTGGCGCTGCTTGTGGCTGCAGTGATCAGACAAAGGCGGCTGGCAGGGGAGCAATAGGGCTCTTTTGTGTCTCCTTCTAGATCTTTCTACAGAGTGACCATCCTTGTCAAATTCCCTTTTGTCCCATTGATCAGGGGCAGGCACTGCAGGAAGGCTTTTTTAACCAGGGATATCCCAAAAGTTACCCTTTGTGGTATACTAGTTTCCTAAGGCTGCTGTGACAAAGGACTAAGTTGCAAACTGAGTAGCTTCAGATAACAGAAATTGTGTCACAATTCTGGAGGCTGGAAACCAAGGCATCAGCAGGGCCATGTTCTCTCTGAAGTCTGTAGGGGGAGTCCTCCTTTGCCTCTTCCAGCTTCCAGTGCTTTGCTGGCAATTACTTGGCTCTTGGCTGCACCACTATGCTTCCTGCCTGGGCCATCTCTGGCGTTCTCCTGGCTTCTTATAAGGACACCAGTCGAACTAGATTAGGTGCCCACCCCTACTCCCATATGATCTCATTTTAATTATATTTACAGTAACCCTATTTCCAAATAGAGCCATATTCCAAGGTACCAGGGGCTGGGGGTGGGGACACAATTCAATCCATTACATGTTGTTTCTCTGCTTTCTCTTTTGGGGAAGAATATGGCTTCCACCCAGCAGTCATTCAACCTTCGGACTAGGAGGGTTGTACTATGTAGTGGAAATAGCACTGTAATAATGTAATAACTGCCTCATGTTTACACCGTGGAGGCACCACGTTAGTATCCTTCCAAGATCGGCTGGGGACAGAGACTCGTCCTGCTCTTTCACAAGCCCTAGTTGGCAGTGTACTCATGTCTAATCACCTCACACTCCGGGTTGGATGTGCAGGGTTTCCACCCCTCATCAGCAAAGGATTTCTTATCCCTCTTTCCTTGCTTTAACCAGATGGGCAAACACGATGAAGCCTGGATGATTCTCAAGCAAGTCCATGACACCAACATGAGGGCTAAAGGGGCCCCGGAGAAGGTGTTCACGGTGAGTGTGTGGCACCTATGCCAGCAAGAGGGGGCCTCCCCTCCTTACTGTTTTGGCTTGCTAAAAATATTAATTTTATTATATTAGTATGATGTTATATTAATCTGACAAAGAAATGTATCAAAGGGAGAATAAAACCCCTGACATTCCTATTATGGCGTCATAATTATTTGTTCATTTTGATAGATATCCTTCTTGTAACTGCTAATTGTTCAAAAAATCACTGAAAGAAAAAATTAGCTGTATTCATATGGGGATAAGCATATGTATATATGTTTACAGCTACATATTTGTTTGTTTTTCAGAGAGAGAGAGTATGTGCGAGCAGGGTGGGAGGGGCAGAGGGAGAGGGAGAGAAAGAGAATCTTAAGCAAGTTCCATGCTCAGCACACGGGGCTTGATCCCAAGACCCTGAGATCAGGACCTGAGCTGAAATCAAGAGTCAGATGATTAACCAACCAAGTCACCCAGGCGCCCCTGCATCTACATGTTTTTAAAGAGTACTCATAAGCATTCTGTATGTTGTCTCATGACATTCATAATTATCATTTTAATAAACATTAAAGTTGGGAACATTAACACAGTCTTCCTAAACATGTCCCGAATACTAGAAATTTATTTACCCTGTTTTATTACCTAGTTCCTATTAATACTGTTTCAGTGAACCTTTATGCAACACACATAGTTCCTTCCCCTTGATGTTCTAGGTTTGTTTTCCAAGATAGACTCCTAGAAATAAAATGACTGGCTTAGAAAGCACTAGTATTTTTATAGCTCATGAGTTACATTGCCAGATTGCATTTCAATAGGGTTTTGCCAGTCTACAGTGCCATAAGCAGCAGTATAACCATTTCTCTCCACCCTTACCAGCATTGGCTCTTAGCCTGAATTTTGTTTCTTGCTAGTTTAAAAAGTGAAAAACCAGTGAGTGACAATTTCCATAAAGATGTCCTGTTAGTTACCAAGATCTGTGCTCTGCCCTGCCTCCCTCCACAAACCCTGGGGCCAAGGAGGAATTCCTGCTTTGGGTCCTTGTTTTGCATAACTTCCTTTCAGGCTGACTTCAAATCCATTTCCACTAGGAAGCCCTCCTGTGTTAACCCCTTCCCACTCCAATTCACTTGTTTTGCTTCTTTGGCCTCAGCTGTCAATCTTGGACAAGACACTTGTCCTTGTTAACCGTTGCTTGGAAGCCCTGATGCTCAGGCAGGATTATGTGGCAGCTAAAAATCCACAGCCTGGAGCCAGACAGTCTGGTCCAAAGTTTTGGACTTGATACTATGTTTTGATACTTTCTAGCTATGTGGCCTTAGGCAAGTTATTCCCTCTGCCTCAGTTTCCTTATTGGGAACAGAAGGATAATAATAGCTGTAAATATGGTCATGGTAAGGATTGAATAAAGTACCTGAACCAGTGCTTGCCTTGGAGTAGGGGCTACATAGATGTCAACTATTATTCAAAAACGTTATGACATATTTTTTCTTAAATTAACTCAAGCAATAAATTTTACTGCCTATTTCCCTCAATTCCAGTGCTCCTAAAAATATCTAAAATATGGGACCGGTGCTTTCTTTTGACATTTATTAAGAAGCACAACTAACAGATGAAAGATGTTAAGGGCGTAGATGGTTCTTCCAAGCTCCCTATCTCCACTGCTGTCCTTGGTGGATTGTAATGCTGCAGCTGGACGGCAGGTGTGGGCACCAGATGTTCGCGGGCTCCCCCCACACCAGGGCTTGGGTGTGCTTGGCTCGGTCCTATCCCCACCCCTACCCATTCCATAGATTGCCCTTCAAACTCCTGCTTGTTCCCAAGAGACGTCTTCATGGTCTTCTGTCTCTGCTTCAAGGCTCTGAATCCACATCAGCTGCATTGGATTGTGGGCCACATCAATCTGGTACGGAACACACATGTTGACACGTAGACACATCCAGACACAAAGACACATGAACACATCCAGACACACAGATCCAAACTCACACACATCATGCATATAGGCACACAGACACATGTATACAGACACACACATACAGATACACATGCACACACGCACACAGACACAAACATCATGCGTATAGACACACAGACGCATATATACTGAAACATGCACACACACACAGATACAGACGCATAAACACAGGCACATCCAGACACACAGACACACACATCACACATACACACAGACACATGAATACAGACACATGCACGCACATAGACATGAAGACACAAACACACAGACATATCTCACTTATACCAAGCATTTGTGACTTTAATAATCTTTATGACAATTTGAGGAGCTTCCTCCCTGTCCCATTCCCCCTCCTTTCCTCCTCCTTTCTAGTTTTCCCTCTTTCCCCTGCCCTCCCTGTGGAATAGTGAATTTTCCTTAGCTGGCACAGGGCGGGCTGCTGCTCCTCCCTGGCATTCCCGAGCCCCTCAAGTAGACTATTAGCGTATCTATTCCAAGCAAACCCAGAGCTCTCCTGGGAGGAGTCCTGATGGATGATTGCTCTCCATCTCATTTGTATGTCTGTCCCCACCTGCCCAAAGTGACTGTAAACTCTTCCTGGCCTTCGTCTTACCCACGTGGCCATGCAGCATCTCACCCCCAGTGGCTTCCCCGTCTGTTGCTTCTGGAAGACCCACTTCTAAACCAAATGCGTGGGCTTGCCAGACTGGGAGTCCTTTTTAGAAAAGTGATCCCACATTCTCTCCTCACAACAGGTTTATTGTTAAGCAGCCTGATTTTGAAGAATGAGGTCTTACTTAGCTTGGAAATCAGTAAAGCCTCCAGTTTGCAAAGGCAAAAGCTCAGCCTTTCACTTCAGCACTAGAGCCCCTCACCTCTGGGATGGATATGCATCCCGAGGAAGAAGAGTTCAGGCAGGGCTCCTGCAGCAGGAATGTGAACCGTAGGTGGGCAGTTTCTCTTACCCCAACCCGCATGCCAGCCATACGTTCTCAGGCATCACCTCTGCTTTTAGTAGTTTTCATCTAATAGGAAAGAGAATCAGAAAGAATAAAAATCAGAATCAGAATCATCTAACAAGAAAGAAATTCAGAAAGGTTGTGGCTTCAGCATTGGTAATCACATTAATTAGGTAGAAATAGATGAGTGGATGGGCCAAGGGAAAGAAAAGAAAGAAACAACCAGAAAGTGTTGACTGGTCAGAGAGCAGAGGCTGTCGGGGAGTGAACTCCTGCTACATGGGGTTAACTGCTTTGCTGTTAATAAATAATGAATGCATCCTTGAATGTATGTACTCGGAAGCCTGGCGGAGAGCAACAGATGATAGGGTCTTCACCTTCATCTTTGAGCAGCTGGGGTTCAGGACACCTACCCCAAAATGTGGCACCTTGGCATAGTGAATATCATAAGCTGAAGGAGTTCGAAACAGTGACAGAAGCAGGAAGGCTATTCTGACCTCTCCACATTCACCCTTCTTCTGGAACAGGTCTTAGATCTCCTGTGTGAAGTGACTGTTTACGCAGCCTTCTTGATCTCTCCACCCATCTCTGATGATAAGAAAGTCTTCTTCCTGGTAGAGGGACAAACTTTCTTTCTTCCCAGTTACTTCTTCACCATTTGCTACTCTTAGCCCACACCCCTTTGTCTTGTCAATTCTTCACAAATTTATTGTTTCGTGGTCTAAAAGAGACAAAAGCTTTCTGCCCTGGTCACTTCATCAAGCCTTCATTCTCTTCAGAAGGCTCCCTTGTCCATGTTAAAATTCAATAAAATTTGTAGGCTTTTCCTCCTGTTATTCAGGCTTTTCTCCTTTGTCAGTTTAATTTTCAGACCCAGCCTGGGATGCTGGAAGAGGTGAGGGAAATTTCTTCATCCCCTACAAAGTCCCAGATTTCAGTCATCCCATTTGCTGGCTCCCTCACGAGCTTCTGAACTGCTACCTGGCAGGTGTCCCCCATAGAATGTTCTGCAGGGCTGGGGTGAACACAGGCCATATTTCTGATTTAGACCCAATCAAGGACGAGTATCTTAGTTAATTGTAAACTAGAGCAATTTTGCTTGAGGTTGTCAAATACACTCACTCCCAAATACCTAGGGAATAGAATGTTATTTTCCCTAGGAACTACGAAAGGAAAAAAATTGCATTTGAGTGGATATCTTAATGCTTTGGAGTATGATTTTTGACATGCTTCCTGATTTGGTTTCAGCCTTGTCCTCTGGCTTCTTTTGGATGCTTTGGAGAGTTCATGGTCTCCCTGGGGGTATCTGATAACATGAAGCCCAGCTCCAGCCGAGAGTTCTGTTGCAGGGTCTGTGCATTCATTCTCCTGTGTCCTTGTCAAAGCTAGGCAAAGAGATTTGCAAAGGGCGCACAGCTGCAGATGGGAGGATATGCCCAGGAGGCTCTCAGCATGCTCATGTACCTCCAATTTTAGGAAGAACACTGATGCTTTCACCAGATTCTCAAAGGGGCATGCAGCCCTCCCCAAAGTTTAATAACTACCGTTTCTAGGTTAGAAAAGCATAGCCGTGCCATTCTGGTCCTAGTGCTCAGAGTTAATGAGTCTGTTGTCCACACCCAGGAGCTCTTTCTTTTCCTGTGGATTACCAGCCTTATTTCCATATCTTGTCCCTTCTCCTCACAATCTCATATGGCTGAAGAAGGCAATAGAGACATTCCTATGACTAAAACAATTTTCCCTAGACAAAAGTTTGTTGGACTGGGTGATGGAAACTCTGAATTTTTTTAGTGTGCTCCTCTATTTTTCTCTGAATGTCTGCAAGCATGTATCTTGCTAACTTGGCTAAAAAAGTGTACCTGTGGTTGGGGATCTCCTTAACATGATGGTTAGTTACAGAATATACTGGTTGCTTTAAACATTGTTTAACTTGACAATCACTGTCTTTGTGAGTCAGAATTGCTCATTGGTTGCTCTGCTGACATTAGACAAGTCAACACTTTCCAGGGTCCTTTCGGCAGAGCACTGAGACATATAACCTTATCCTCACTCCCCATTTCTTTGATTTCCACTAGGAAAGCCAGAGACAGCCAGGAGGACATGATATCTCTTATTCTGCTGTGTTTTAAAAATAGCTTAAGTAGTAGGGCATATGGGTGGCTTAGTTGGTGAATCAGCCAACTCTTGATTTCAGCTTGGGTCATGATCTCAAGGTCCTGGGATTGAGGCTTGTGTCCAGCTCTGTGCTAAGCAGGGAGTCTGCTTGAGGATTCTCTATCTGTCCTCTCCTTGAGCCCCTCCTCCTGCTTGCAAGCTCTCTCTCTTTACCTCCCCCTCAAATATACAAATCTTTAAAAAAAAAACTTAAACAGCAACCTCCTTGTCTAACATACACACCATTGTTTACATTGTTTCTGTGATGTTAATTGTTAATACCAATTATGGATAGACTTGGTGAATTTTAAGGTGGAGTGAACTTTACTGTGGGCAAATCACGTGTACATGGGAATTCAGCATATTATGACTGATGAATATAAATTTCTCAAAACATGATCTGGTGAAAAGGTGGGTTCATCTTGTCTTCAGTGGGACTTATCTCTCCGAGCAAGATCCCAAAGAGAGGCCATATACATCTTTGGTTAAGAATCACTGAACTAGAGGGTCATTCAAGGTTCCTGTAGCCCTTGATAAGTAATAGAAACTCAGTTACATTAGACTAAACATTGAAAAGTCTGAAACAGAGTGGGGTTAAGATTCCCTAGACTATCTTTGTTTTGCAGGTTTCCCACATCAAAACTCCCAAGCAAATGGATGAATTCATTGAGATCCAAAGTTCAACAGGAACTTGGTACCAGCGCTGGCTGGTCAGGTTCAAGACCACTTTCAAGCAGGTATGATTGGGTACATGTGAGAGATGAGAGAGAGGATGTCTAGAAATCTGTAACTTTGGTGGATGAAGGATAAAGACCCTAAACACCCCCATCAACCCAAGGCAGTGTGATAGGAGGAAGTGCCTTGGATGGGGATGCTTGGGACACAGCTTGTGCCTGCTTCTTATTCGTTGTGTGACTTGAGCCACAAACTCTCTAAACCTTCATTTCTTTTCTTTGCTCTTCCTTCCCAAGGCAGAAATTTTGAATGCAGGTGAAGTGTCTACTCTTAAACATCCTTCTCTCTACATAATCCGTAGGAAGAAAGTAATGAGTGAAATAGATGGCCCTTTGAGGTGTGTTGGTGGTTTCTGAGAAGGTGTCTGTGAAGGGCAAGGTCATTTCCCTAGAAGTGACTCCTTTAGGCAACTCAGCTTTTGGGCACTGAGGCAGCCAATGAATGGTTTCATGGTTATTAAATGTTAGGAATATCACCTATTTCCAGAGGCAAGAAGCAGAGCTCACTACTCAAGTTTATCCAGTGTCTCAAAATCTCAACCCAGTGCTTTTAATGATGGATTATTGTGTTCCCAGGGAAGATGCCCCGGGACTGTTATGTTGGAGGCCAAGGCCAGGCAGTAAGAAAAGAAGAAGCTTTGTTATTTGAACAGAATTCCTGCCTCTGGGAGATCACAGTTGTCCATTCTCTCATGGGGGTCCTAGGAAATTTATCAGAAAATCCTAGAAATGAGCTTTCAAGTCTCAAGTCTCTTGCTTTAATAACCCTTCTGTGGGTTGCAGGTCTGGGATAATGCTCTGTACTGTGTGATGGGGCCCTACAGGATGAACACACTGATTCTGGCTGTGATCTGGTTCACCATGGCTCTAAGGTAAATTCTATCTCACTTAACTCCATTAATTTCCCTATGCCTCCAACGCCTCATCTGTAAAGCAGAGATTACAATTAGTTCTAACTCATAGAGTTTGGATGCTTTGGGCTGCAAGTAACAGGCAACCCACATGTCTTATCCTTTGTAACAAGAATTCCATAGAGAGGCAGGCTCCATGTGGGGTTTCAGCCCCAGGCTAGATCTCCTGGTGTTTGACAGATGCCTGTACTCTTCTTGGCACCCTGTCAATGTGGGAAAATGTCCCAAGGAGGAAGAGGCTGCCTCTCTGAGCTTCTTTTAGTAATAGCAAGGAAAGCTTTCTCAGGAGCACCCCCACCCCATGCCCCCACATCAGCAGTTTTTCTATTACCCAGATGTGTGTCACACACCTAGTGCCAAACTAATCACTGGTGAAGGGGTTATAATTTC
This sequence comes from Canis aureus, assembly GCF_053574225.1. NCBI lineage: Eukaryota > Metazoa > Chordata > Mammalia > Carnivora > Canidae > Canis > Canis aureus. Next base: position 49,555,555 of record NC_135612.1, on the reverse strand, counting down.
CCGGTGATTTCAAACTAATCAGGATTTGCATCTGAGCTAAAAATACCATTAGCTTTCCTGAGGGTTGGTACCCAAACAAAATCTAGTTTCTGTTCTCCAGAAGTGAGTGGGGAATGAGGGCTATGTAGGCAGCCTTCAGTTGTGTTGTGGCTATGGGATAGAACAGTGAGACTCTGCAGTACTGTGCCCTATAATACGGAAAATCGAATATAATAGGAATGGTGATTAGCTGGCTCCTCTCTTAACTGGCAGGTTCTCACCCATCTCATTTCATGCACTTCCAAATATCATGACCTTCTTTATGCCACTTAAGTCACTTACAGCATTATGAGGCTATTTATTGTATAAAGAACATGCTTGCTATAGTTTCTGGCACTTAGTAAGTGCTCAATTAATTACTATTATCAACAAGGAACTGTCAACAAGATTTTAAACTTCCATCTGTGAAATCACTTGGTTTCCCATCACCTGTGTCTGGGTCTTATCCCTGACGTTAGTGGGACTGTCCTTACTATTTCCACATGAAGTATGATTCTACCTTTGAGATATGTATTTTCTTACATGCTAAGGAGTGCCCACCAATTCCAAATCTATATTTTTTAAATCAGGAAAAAAATTTAAAAAAAAATCAAATGCCTTCTCAGCATCTATGGGGATAGTCATGATTTTTTCCCTTAGATCTGTTCATATAATGAGTGATAGTATAGCCCTAATGTCTTAATTTCTAATAATGAACCATAGTCATACATTTAAAATGAGCTGGATTTACATCAGATTAGGGATATAGACTGTGATCATGAAAGAATAAATCATGTTGCTGCTTGAATATTCTGTCTTCTTTATTACAGCTACTACGGACTGACAGTTTGGTTCCCTGATATGATCCGGTATTTTCAGGATGAAGAATACAAGTCCAAAATGAAGGTGTTTTATGGTGAGCACGTGTATGGTGCCACCATCAACTTTACGATGGAGAATCAGGTTCACCAACGTGGGAAACTTGTGAATGACAAGTAAGTGAGAGACCATAGGCTTTCCCCAGATCAGGAGAGCAGTCTGTGGGGATTATTTCTTGGGAGAGGGTCCATTGGAAAGAGAATTCAATATGCCAAGTGAATGAGCCCCAAGACTGTTGTAGAATCTCAGAAACACAACGAGGCCTACTGAGGCTCCACTCATCCCTCATCACCTGGCTAGAGCTGATTCATCCAAGGATGGAGACATTTGACTGAGGAGAGGCAATCAGACCATGTTTCCTGAGACCTCATACCTTTAATGGAGATATGCACAGGGCTGTGGCTTCTTATCAGTGTCTGCCTAGAAAGAGGGCCCAAAAAAAAAAAGAAAAAAAAAAAAAAAAAAAAAAAGAAAGAGGGCCCAGAGAGTTGAGCTCCCTATACCAATCTACTGCCTGGTTTTTTAGCTTTTTCTTTGATTTTTATTTATTTATTTATTTATTTATTTATTTATTTTTTTATTTACTTATGATAGTCACAGAGAGAGAGAGAGGCAGAGACACAGGCAGAGGGAGAAGCAGGCTCCATGCAGCGGGAGCCCGACGTGGGATTCGATCCTGGGTCTCCAGGATCGCGCCCTGGGCCAAAGGCAGGCGCTAAACCGCTGCGCCACCCAGGGATCCCTTTCTTTGATTTTTAAAGCTTCTCTAGAAGCAAATCTAGAGGCTAATGTGGTATTGTCTTATGTTATTTCACCCAATATTACCTCCAAGGGTTGGTCAGCATGGCCCATTGCCATCAAGAGTGTTGTCCCTTGGGGGCAAAATCAGTGGTGTATTGGAAGAGACCCACCCACATCTTTGTGGGGCTGACTCCTCAATCACTTACACTTCTCTTCCTATTCCTGGGACCAACTAGGTGGGCAGTCCCATCGCTGGGCTTTAAGAATGCCTCCTTGAAGCTGCCCTCTGAAAGCCCCCACATGGGTCAGGACAACACATTAAAGTTGACCCCAAGAAGAAATGTGTGGGAAATATCAGAAAGGGAGACAGAAAATAAAGACTCCTAACTCTGGGAAACTAACTAGGGGTGGTGGAAGGGGAGGAGGGCGGGGGGTGGGGGTGAATGGGTGACGGGCACTGAGGGGGCACTTGACGGGATGAGCACTGGGTGTTATTCTGTATGTTGGCAAGTTGAACACCAATAAAAAATAAATTTATTATTAAAAAAATAAAGTTGACCCCAGGCCACATTATTCACCAAGCTGAACATCTACTCCTGTTCCCCTTCTTGAATTGTACTTAGCAAGCTTATCAAGTCAGGATGCATGACAGCATTGGAAATACCACGGCCCAGGTAGTTCAGCGTCAATGATATAAACTGCCCCACATTTTCCACCTCCGTACAAGAATTAACACCATGAATTCTCCCCTGCAGTGCATGGTCTCCCATGACCCCTATGTCCACTTCTGTGTCTAAGTGAAGTGGCCTGGCCCGTGACTATCAGCCACATCAGGAGAGGATCCTCAGTCTGGAGGATGTCTTCTGCTGGCTGCTAGTCCATGTCGCTCTTACAGGCCACACCTGAGCAGACATTCACTGTTATTCAGGATGAGAGAGAGGAAAGGGGGCAATATCATTTCTGCAAATATGAGACCTCTGGGGAGGAAGGTTAGGACCAAACATGAATAGACAAGGAATTTAGACTTTCATATGATTTTTTTTTCTTTTTAATGAAGAAGCCCAATCACAAACATCTACACATTCTCATGCCCATGCATGCACACAGCCCCTTTGTCTGCACTTCATTCAGTTCAGGGATGGCATCTTGAGCTAGTAGGGGTGGGCAGTGGTTACCCTGGGATTTCTCACTCTCAGGGATCTTTGGTATAAATCAGGAGATCTTGTGGTAGCATTGCCAAGGAAAAAACGTTACCCTTGCTTTATAAGAATGCTTTGGAAATGTTGAAAATGAAGGGACGTTATGTATGGCCAGATGTCACCCATGACATGACACCATTCTCTCCAGAGATGAATTCAGTAAGAGACCTCATGCATGAAGTTTCCAATGTTCACTGGTACTCTCTTGTGGTATTAGTAATAGTAATGATAGTATGACATTGATAATGAAGCTCATGATCATAAATGTGGCTGCCATAAAAACCAGATATCGTTTCACCAGGAAACTTTCTGTTCCCACAGAGGCCCTGTGTTACATAGTATCTTCTGCATTAAAAAGTTCATCCCTATGCCAGCGCCTTCATAGTTTGCAACAGGTTGGTTTTGTAGTTTTTAGACTTAGCTACATAAAAAATGGGAACTTCTGATTCACTCTGTTTTTTTAAAAAACGATTTTATGTATTTATTCATGAGGGAGAGAGAAGCAGAGACACAAGGAGAGGGAGAAGCAGGCTCCATGCAGGAAGCCTGATGCAGGACTTGATCCCTGGACCCCGGGATCATGCCCTGAGCTGAAGGCAGGCGCTCAATTGCTGAGCCACCCAGGCATTTCTCATTCTGTTCTTCTAACCTTTCTCAGCCTCTGGAAGCTTTCATTAAGCTTCTGAGTGGGAGTGGGAAGAAGCAAGGGTTCTTGAAAGTGGAGGTCTTGTGTGGACCCAGAACCCCCTCCGGGACCATACAGTTATTACCAAGGGTCTGGGAATGCAGAGGCATGCCAAGGATTGTCTGAGAGTGGGTGAGGATATTCTGCATGCACAGATATGTTGCCATGTTTCTATGTTTCAAGAGCATGTGAATGTTTCTGTGTAGCTATTACAATATAAATTCCTTCAGAAGTTGCAGTGAGTTAATTTTAACTTGTCATTTATATGTTTTTTTTTTTTTTTTTTTTTGAGAGAGAGAGAGGGAGAGAAAGAGAGCACAAGAGGGGCAGAGAGAGAATCCTAAGCAGGCTTCACACCCAGCACGTAGCCTAACTGGGAGCCGGATCTCACAATCCCGAGGTCATGACCTGAGCTGAAATCAAGAGCTGGACGCCTAACCAACCAAACTTCCAAGCACCCCTCATTTACATTTCTTAACCAGTGGATCCTAAAAGCACAATCACTATCATGTGAAACCCATCATTTTTACCCTCAGCAAATTGAATAAAAAGGGTGTTTTCCTCTTTTGTAGGATTAGGAACCTTGAAATTTACCTAAGAAATGAAGGAATTTGGTTTCTTTTCTTGAGTTATGCTGCCACCTGCTGATCATGGGCTAGAAAGCACCATATCTTTGTAAACCCTGACCCTCTTTGGAGAGTTAACTGCTGGACTTGAGCTTGGGTGGCGCATGTCTCCATACATGCCCTGTATACCTCCTCTGACTTTATCCACACTGACTAATTTAAAATTTAAATAGAAATTGTTTACCTCATTGACTATTGCACACGGGGGAAGATGACTTTTGTGTAAGTAGGGCTTCAAACTTTACCCACAGGCTTTGTCAATAAAGGAAAACTTCTTGAAATCTGAACTTAGGGGCGCCTGGGTGGCTCAGTGGTTGAGCATCTGCCTTTGACTCAAGTCGTGATCCCAGGGTCCTGGAATCGAGTCCCGCAATCGAGTCCCGCATCTGGCTCCCTGCAGGGAGCCTGCTTCTCCCTCTGCCTATTGATTAAATAAATAAAATCTTAAAAAAAAAAAAATCCAAACTTCATCCTGCTTTAAAACAATCCCTTTGGCCCCAAGAAGAAATGAAAATATACAGATTAGTTTGCGCTTATTCCCCAAGCACCGTCCTGCAGGCTTCCTGGGCATCTAATGGGACCAGGTGGCTCTGAACTCTCATACTGCTTTTGCTCTAGAACTTGTATGTTTTTGGAAAATGCAAGAAAAGCAAGAGAAAAAAAAACTGATATTCTAAGCCCCAAGCCAAAACATCAGGCTAGGCTTCTTGTGCTGTTAATTGAAAGCAGGATATGAGAGCATGCGTAAACTAATTAATTAATTACCCTCTCTGCTTGGGAAGACTCCTGCTGGGCAGGGCTCCTTTCTGAGAGGGTTAAGATGGGGGAAGAGTATGATACAAGTCAGCCAAGGGGAAGGAAATTGGAGAAAAGCTCTCATGAGTTCTTATAGTAGGTCAGGGGATGGTACTCTGAAATGAGGGTGGCTTGGCAGAAAAGAGAAGAAGGCTGGTTTCAAACATTACACTGAGGCATTACTCACACTGCAAATCTCCTTTGAGTGAGGCAGAAAGAAGAATTTTCTTCAGCTGCCCTGGGTCTGTTTCAAGGCCATGAATTTCCATGAAGCTGCCCAGAGTGGGAAATGTGTAAAAGCACCTTCTGGCTTCCCAGTCTGAGGAAGTAGCTTGAGGGACTGGGTTTTAGGCTTCATGGGTTGGAGACTAGCTGAGCTATCTGACCTGTGTCAGCCTCCGATTCCACATCTGAAAGCCGTAATATCGATAGATAACATACCTCCTGCTTCAGAGTTGATTAAATCTCTCCATTTAATACAGGTCCTGCAGAGTTCTTTGTGGAGACTCTTCCGGGATATTTTATAACTTCCTCCACCACTGAAAATTGGGTTGCTTCCTCTCCATCAAATATTGACAGAGGTTATTGCAAATAAATAGAAATCCTATTGATTTGGAAGTGTTTACTTGGTACCTAAGCTTTTTAATTAGTCCTAAGAGTTTCCCTTTGTGATTGTTGTATGATCCCATCTTCTGCAAATAATCACTGTTTTGTCTCCTTTCTTCTCTTTTATATTCCATTGTGGAGTACATCGAGGAGGTGGAGAATAGAGAATAATGCAAACAACCCGATTCAGAGCATCTAGCTTTATAAAATCATAAGCTGTGCTAGACTTCAGATTTCAAAATAGATTAAACATTTCTCACTCTGTGACCCTCAATGCAATTCCTTTCCCTCCCAAAGCGGTGATGATCACCATTGTTAATAAATCGGGTGTTTTACATTCGTGTTTTTACACTTTTCCCATGTATTTCTGTATCTATAAACATTGTACAGTGTTCTTTTGCATGATTTAAAGGTTAGATAAATATTATACCATCTTATGTATGCAAACGTATAATTATACTATAAATTTCACAACTTTTTTTGGTGTAAAATCAGGGTTTGGAAGACTCTTTCTGTTGGTTAACGTAGCTACATAATTCACTTTCATTCACTGAAATGTCATTACGTGAGTATTCCATCGTGTGTTTGTCTGTTCTTCTTTGGATAGACATATAAGTCACTTGCAATTCTTGGGTGTTACATATAATACTGCAATGAGTGTTCTGATGGGGGAAATCTTCTAGCCTGATACTAAGAGGTGGAATTGCCAGACAGAAGGATGTTCACATCTTCAGCTTCTCTGCCACATTAGTCTCCACGAGCCTTGTACTAACTATACTTCCCACTTAGCAGACTGAGCACGCCTCTCTCTACTACTGGGCCCATTCTTGGTTTGTGAGATTGAGGAGTGTGACATGGTATTTCTTTGTCTTTTAACTTATATTTTTCCCATCCTGGTGAGATTATCTTTTCCTGTGTTTCTTGGCTCTTTGGGTTTCTTCTTCTATACCTGTTCATGGACTTTGTTTATTTATTGGATATTCATTTTCATATTAATTTGCATAATGCCTTAGTCTCTTCTGGCTGCTATAACAAAATACCACAGACTGGGTGGCTTATAAACAACAGAAATTTATTTCTCCTAGTTCTGGAGGCTGGAAGTCTGAGATTAAGGCACAGGTAGATTCCGTATCTGGTAAGGACCCTCTTCCTGGTTCATAGATGGACGTCTGTTTGCTGCGTGTCCATGTGAAGAAATGCAGGAGGGGGCTCTCTGGGGCCCTTTTTATAGAGGCATTAATCCCATTCACTACCCTCATGACCTAACTCCTCCCCAAGGCCCTACCTCTTAAGACTATCACATTGAGGATTAGGTTTCATCATATGTATCTTTGAGGGAGACGCAAACATCCAGTCTATAGTACATGAGTTCTTTAAACTTATGTATAAAATCAAGTGTCAATGATATGTTTGAAATTTTTCTGTGTTTTTTTTTAAATAAGATTGTAATTTTAGAACAGTTCTAGTTTCACAGAAAAATTGCAAAGGTAGTGTAGAGAGTTTCTGAATATCTTGCACCTTGTTTCTTTTGTTATAACAGCTTATATTACTATTGCATGTTGGTTACAATTAATAAACCAATATCAGGACACCTCAGTAAAGTCTGTACTCCACTTGGATTTCCTTTTTTTAAAGATTTTGTTTATGTGTTTGACAGAGAGAGAGAGAGCATGAGCAGGGGCAGGGAGGGGTAGAGGCAGAGGGAAAAGCAGACTCTCTGCTAAGCAGGGAGCCCAGCATGGGCTGAGCCGAAGGCAGACACTTAATCACCTGAGTCACCTAGGCGCCCCACTCAGATTTCCTTTTACCTCCTATTCTTTCTCTCTTCCAAGATCACTTCCAGGCCACCACATCCATGTTAGTAGTCATGCCTCCTCAGGCTCCTCATGGCTCTGACAGTTTGTAGTTTGCTTTTTTATTTCGCTTCAGTAGTCCCCAAGAAAGGGCAGATACTTCATATTTTAATGCCAAGTTTGTCACATTTCCTTTTAAGGTTATTGAAGAAATCCTTCATGTTTGAAGTCATAAAGTCATTTTCCATTTGTTTCTCTTCTTTAAAGCTTCTTTCACATTCAAGGCCTTAACTTACCTGGGTGTGGCCTCTAAGAGACAGGAATAATTTGATTATCCCCCCCATGTGAATAGCCAATTGTTTTCATGTTTGTAAAATTGCCCATCTTTTCTCTATTGACAAGTAGTAACGCTTTTATGGTAAGTCAAGATTTCTTGTCTGTATTACTGTGTTTCTGTGCACTCTGTTTGGTTCCATGGTTCTAACGGACATGGAGCCAAACAGAGAGGAGCAGTAACCATGTCTCTCTCTTTACCATACTGACTTCTTTGCTGTAATTTTATTGTTTTGTTGTGTTTCCAGGAGGATTAGGTTCTTTCACTTCATTCTTTACATTTTTCTTGGGTGGTTTAGCCCCTGTGCTTTTCCAGACAAATTTTAGGATCAAGTTATAAAATTCCATTGAAAACAGCTTGTTGGGATTTTGATTGGAATGACATAGAATGTCTGGATTCATTGGGGGACATCTTTAGAATACAGGATCTCCCAATCATTGCATGTGGTATTTTTCTCTGTTTACTTAGTCATTCTTTGATAATGGTTTATAACGTTCTCTATAAGTTTCCATATGGGACCACCTGGGTGACTCAGTTGGTTAAGTGTCCGACACTTGATTTCAGCTCAGGTCTCCATCTCAGGGTCATGAATTCAAGTCCCACATTGGGCTACACGCTGGGCATGGGGCCTACTTTAAAAAAATTGATCTCATATGTATTTTGTGAGGTTTATTGCTGATGCTTCATTGGTCCTTGCTGCTGTTGTGAGTGGGGCCCTTACTTTCTCCTCTTCCTCTCTTTTCTCTCTTGTGGTTCTCCTCCTTTCTTTTCTTCCTATTCTTCCTTTTTTCCCTTATACATGATTTTTTGGGCTCTAACACGTTGGCCCAACCCTCCATTAATTTTGGTAGCTTCTTGGTAGATTTGCCTAGCTCTTGTATGTGGCACACACACTGAAAAAAATTAATGATAGTCTTATTTCCTCCTTTCTTACCTTGGTATTTGTGTTCTTTTCTCATTGTGTTGCATTGATTAGAATCTCCCATTCAGTTGATGGATATGAGCAGTGCTAACAGGTATCTTGACATCAGAGGGTGCTTTTGGTGTCTCCCTCTTAAGTATGACATCTGCTGTATGTTTTTGAATCATCATCTTTAGAAAGTAAAGGAAGAGGGTGCTTGGGTCCCTCAGTCAGTTAAGCCTCTGCCTTTGGCTCAGGTTGTGATCCCAGGGTCCTGGGATCAAGCCCTTCATTGGGCTCCCTACTCAGCAGGGAGTCTGCTTCTGCCTCTCTCTCTCTGTCCCTCTCCCTGGTCTTTTTCAAAACAAACTGTATAGGATAGAGGTAGTTGTTTTCTTAAAGGTTTGGTAAAGCTAGTCTTTATAACTATATCAGCTTGCCATTAATCAAGGCAACAGATTTTGATTACCAACTTATTTTTTAAATGGCATTAATATATTCAGGTATGCTCATTTTTCTTTTGTAAAATTATTTCTTTTAAGCTTTAGATATATTGTCACAAAGTCCATAACATTGTTTTATGACTTTTAAGTTTTTATTAGATTTGCAATAATGAATCCTCCCTTTTTATTGTTAATACTACTCATGTGCTTTTGGTCTTATTTTATAATCAGTCTTACTGGAGTTTTGCATATTTTATATTTAAATAATAATATTCCTTTCTTTAATAATTTCTTCTTAGGATTTACTTTTTTATGTCTCATTAGTTTCTTTATTGTATTTCTTGATTTAAAAAAAAAGTTAATGAATTTAATTAGGTACATTTCATTTCAATTTTGCTTTAGTTGCATCAAACAACTTTTTATACTTACTAATATATATTTTATATTTTCCAGTAATATTTACTCTTCATCTCACAAATTATTTAGAAGTGCATTTTAAGTATCAAATGCTATTTTTAAAAAAGATTTATTTATTTGAGAGAGGGAGAGAGCATCAGTGGGAGGGTCAGAGGGTGAGGGATTGAGAATCTCAAGAAGATTCCACATAGCACAGAGCCCAATATGGGGTTTGACTTCATGACCCAGAGATCATGACCCCAGCCAAAATCAAAAGTTGGCTACTTAACTGACTGAGATACCCAAGTGCTCTTTCAAAATGTCTTATGCCAAATTTTCTCTCTCTTTTAATTCTTAAATTCCAATCACACTTAAGTTCGATTGTTTGATAGTTTCCCAAAGTCTTTGGTTACTCTTTTCTGGGTTTCCCCTTTCTCTTTCTCTTTATGTCATAGTTTTGATAACTGCTCTTGAATTATATACCAGCCAGGTAGTTCTTTCCTTGAATATGATGAGTCTACTGGTGAGTTCATCAAAGGTATTCTTAATCTGTTTTACTGCTTTAAGAAATTTCTAGCATTTCTAGTCGACTCTTTCTAATAGTTTGCATTTCTGTGCTAGAATTCTCTATAATGCACGCATGTTATTCACCTTTTCCAGTAAGGCATTATGTTAAAGTTATATTAAATTTCCTAATAGTTCCAGCAATGATATCGTATTTATACCCGTTTTAAAAAATATTGTTTTAACATAATGCTGTTTTACTCTTACTTCTTTGTGTGTATTGTAATCTTGGTTGAAAGTCAGATATGTAGGACAATAGAGACCTTTTTAGGAATGGGTACATCTCTTTTGCTAAGCATTTACAGGGTGTGGGAGTTTTGAATCAATCTAGTTAGTATTCGAACTTTGGGTTTTTTTGGTTTATTACCATAGAAATTTGTTGGGACTTCTATTTATTTATTTATTTATTTATTTTTAAAGGTTTTATTTATTTATTCTTGAGAGAGAGAGAGAGAGAGAGAGTCAGAGACACAGGCAGAGGGAGAAGCAGGCTCCATGTTGGGAGACCGACGTGGGACTCGATCCCGGGTACCCAGGATCACACCCTGGGCTGAAGGTGGCACTAAACCCCTGAGCCCCCCGGGCTGCCTGGGACTTCCTTTTAATTGGAGTGTAATTTATATATAGTAAAATTCACCGTTCTTATAGTATAATTCTGAGTTTGCCAAGTGCATATGGTCATGTAACCACCACAATCTAGATACCATTATTCCCCAGATTTCCTATGCCACTTTTTATCAACCCTTACTCCACCTCCAGTCCCTAGCAACCAGTGATCTCTCTGTCACATAAATGGAATCCTACAACATTGAAGCCTTTTAATCCTATTTTTTTCACTTAGCATTGTGTGCTTGAGATCTATCCATATTGTTGCACATTCAGCAGTTTATTTTATGACACAGTACTTACTATTCCATGGTCTGAATGTACTACTATAATTTTATCCATTTACCAGGTGAAGGAATTTTGTGTTTTTTCCAGATTTTGGCATGTTTAAATTAATGTTTCATTTAGGATGTTTACAACAATATTTACATATGAAGTTGTTCTACTTTTTTCCTCTTGCAAGTCAATAATTGCTTTTCTCTTTATTATTTCTCTTTTTTCCTAAATTCCATTTTTATAATTCTTTAAAAAAATTTTTTTTTGTTTTTATAATTCTTGCTTAAGATTTTATTTACAAAGGCTGTCATGTGCTAGGATCTTTGTCAAAGGAACAGGATGAGACCTTGCTCCCTCCTCAGGGAGCCTGAGTGTAAAAGAAAGGGAAGAAAGGAAATTGGGTTTACTGGCAGATTCACCAAGGCAAAAGAATGTATGTTCTTAGAGAGTCTATTAGATTGACATTGGAACCAGTATTTCCATGAATACTTATTCTCCATGATATAATATTTTCACAATTTGGAGAAAAAAGATGGTCATATCCTCAGTCCACTCTTTTATTTCTTTTTTTTTTTTTTTTAAAGATTTTATTTATTTATTCATGAGAGACACAGAGAGAGAGAGAGAGGCAGAGACACAGATAGAGGAGAAGCAGGCTTCATGCAGGAAGCCTGATGTGGGACTTGATCCTGGGACTCCAGGATCACGCCCTGGGCCGAAGGCAGGTGCCAAACTGCTGAGCCACCCAGGGATCCCCTCTTTTATTTCTTTTTAGGCAACAGACAGTTAAGACACTCCTCATTTATAGAACTATACAGAGCTGGAAAAAAAACTCCTCCTCAATACCTCTATTTTAAAGATTTTTTCTAGTGTCAACCTAGAGAGGAGAAAAGACTTGCCTGAGATCTCTTGGTGCTTAAGCTCTGAAAGTTGGACTCCATTCTTTGGTTTCTGGAGAGTGGTATCAGAGGTGGGAGAAAGGCCTTATGACCACATTGGAGAATTTAACAAGTTATATGGAATATCAGGCAAGACTACCACTTTCCTTATCTCTTTAAGAAAATTAGGCACGCTCTAGCATATATTTTCTGAAGCAAATGATCCTCTTCTTTATGCTCTGCTTTACCTCAGGTTAGGACCTGACATGAGATAATGTGTGAGAGACTAGAATTCCAGTTATTTTCCAAAGCATTCTATTTCATTTTGCTGTGGCTGGAAGGTTTATTGTAGTAAGATATGTATATGGAAGCTTTGGAGAACTGTACCCTTTGTTTGTTTTCTCCCCACAAGGTGAATTAATTTATCTAAAAGAGAATTTTCTACTTCTCAATTTTTTGAAAACACAGTTAAAGGGTCTATGTAATACAACTCCATGTCTTTGCACATGCTGTTTCCTCTGCCTGGACTGCATGTCCTCCATGTCTTCTCTTGGATAGCCTCTATTTGTCCTTCAGAATGGGTCACCTCATGCTTTTCCCAACCAGATCACAAGTGCCCCCTTTGAACTGATCTTGAAACATACCCCTATCTTGATAATTATCACACCAAATCTTAACGACCAGTTTCCTTGATTATCTCTTTCATTAGACTGAGCTTCTTGAGGATGCCATAAAGTAAAACACAGTGACTAAACGGATACAATTTTTGGCATAGTTTAGACCATCTGGTGGACTGACCATCAGCCATGAGGGTGACTAACATAAAGTATTTGTAGTAATAATTCTGCCATAGATTCTGGATTGCCAATGGCTCCTGTTTTCTAATAGAACATGTTCCAGAAGATACTTGCACTAACTTTTCTTTCAGCCTTTGAATTCTTCTGAGTGAAGAATCTTGGACCATTTCAGTGTATAAATGAGAGATAGGGGATGATTTATATAAAGACTCATAAAATATGCCTTGGTCCTTTCTCCTTTTATCTCTTTCCTTATAACTTTGGCTTTTTATAACTCACTTGAAGATACATTTTAAGGTCTGCTTGCGTCAGGCCCATTATGATTTATGGCTCTGCTCCCTCACTCACTCTTGGAAGAACATTAAAATATATCTGGGGGCCACATCAGCAGCCTATTACTATATTAAAGAGAAGGATATATTAAGAAAGGCAAAGACCTGAGACAGAATCCAGGAATAGCTTTCCTGAGTAAACATATTCAGCACACAAATTACATTAATTTTGAAATTGAAGGCATCTTCCTGTAATACAAGGCTTACCAATCTCCATGGAGATATGAAGAGTCCAGTGATAGCCTTTGGAGGCCCCTGTTTAAAAGTCTGTAGCAAATTTGACCCTATGAAAAGTTATATAAAATAATTTGACTAATCTAGACCAGTGACTCTCACATGTTTTAAATAATCTGACATCTGCCTCTGGTGATTATGGTTCAAGAGGTCTAGGAATATAAGAAACTACATCTTTTTTAAACAACATTCTGTTTTGTTCTGATACAAGTGTTCTGGGGATCTCTCTTTGAGAAACACTTGCTCAGGCCTTTTTACTGGGTGTGGTGGGGGTCTGTTTGCAGAAATTCGTGACAGGTGGCTCTAGATTAGGGTTGTTAGCAGAATATAATATAACATAAATGGAAAGGGAAACTGATCATCATCTGAGGTCATGGGATGAATAATATGATTGCCCTGAAAAGGAATAGCCTGTGCTACGTCTATCACAGTGATTCCCACTATATTGTTGTCTGCTTGTTTTTTTTTTCCAATTAGACTTAAGGGCAGGAACCATATCTTTCCTCTCTGTATTCATAGCACCTAATACCATGTAAGTAAGTTTTGCTGAAGACTGAGTGTATAAATAAATGGATAGACAAATGAATGAGTTGTAATTCTCCACAAATGAAAACATATCCAAGGTTTCTAGTTTCAAGTTTGACCAAGCTTGGTAAAGGTCCAGCAGAGGATGATGTTAACATATGTTGGTATATGTTTCTGAATGCAATATTGTTTTTTTTCCTATTAAGTTCATGTAGGAGTTGGAGTACAGCAGTGGCTCTCAAATGTGGATGCACCTCAAAGTCCCCTAGATGCTTTCATCTGTTTTATTATTAAGTGAAAAAGTAATATGTATGCTTGATATAAAGGAAAAATTAAGTTTATCTCATTCCCAACTCCCGTTGGACCTCTCCAGGGCCAACCACATCCACCAGTTTCTTGTGTGTATTCTATGCATTTGGAGGCATATCTTATATGAATGGTCACAGGCTAGAAACACTGTATTGCATTTGATTTTTTTTTCAGTTAACAATATACCTTGAGAATTGTTCCATATTAAGGTATATAAACTACCTAAAAACTGTAACAATCACATGCTATTCCACTGGGTGGTGTCTGTCTGTCTGTCTGTCTACCTACTCATCATCCATCTAGTAATCAATTCTTGCTGCCAGAAATTTTGCAACAAGCATTGGTGAATGTATCTCTTTGGATGCGTGAGCAAGCTTAGGTAAGATAAATTCTTAGAGGTGGTATTTCTAGGGCAAAGAGATTGCGTGTTTGAAATTTTGCAAAATTGCTCCCCCAAGAGGCTGCACCAATTTTATTCTACCAACCATATGAATGAAAGTGCCTGTCCCTCCAAATCTTTGTTGGGGGAAATTTTTAAAACGAAGATTCTTAGCCCCTCACAAATCTATTGCTTCCAAACCTATTAAGACCAGCTGAGGGAACTGGATTTTTTTAAAAAAGATTTTATTTATTTATTTATTTATTTATTTATTTATTTATTTGAGAGAACACGCATAAGTGGGGGGAGGGAGGGGTAGAGGGAGAGGAAGAAGCAGACTCCCTGCTGAGTAAGAAGCCTAAAGTGGGGCCCTGGGATAGATCATGACCTGAGCCAAAGGCAGGCGCTTAACCAACTGAGTCACCAAGATACCCCAGACCTGCATGTTTTTAAAGCTCCTCATAAAGTGCCATGTTATCAGTATTTTCATTTCACACTAGTCCGTATCTCGATGAGTCTGATACAGAAGGTCCATGACTGCATTTGGGAATCACCAGGCTGCTTCATAACACCCCGGTATCTACCCAGACTGGATACCAGCTTCCACATTCCTGCTGCCCTCCCTCCTTTATAAACATCAGCTAAGGAATAGGGAACTAACCTTGGAAAATAATGTTTCAGCACCTTTTGGTTTGAAGTTCTCCTTTTTCTGCCTTCCTGTGCTTTCCATTTTGGTCTCAAGTCTTTTCTCTTCCTGGCTGAATTACTCAGGGACTAATGTCTTTTCCACAGGTTCACAAAGATGTACTTTAAACATGTGCTCTTTGAGGACACATTCTTTGACGAGTGCTATTTTGAAGATGTTACATCTACTGATACCTATTTCAAAAATTGCACTATTGAATCGACTGTCTTCTATAACACAGGTGAGAACATGGGTGGTGTGGGTGCACAGTATCAAGGGTGGACTGGTCTTATGTAAGAAGCAAAGTGCTCAGTCATAAGCTTTAGGAGTATCAAGGTATACACAGATATGACTACTGAGTGTTAGGTTGGAGAAATGAGTTCTAGCCCAAGTATGGCACAGATTAATTGCCCAGTCCTTACCAATGCATTTAATTTGTCTTCATGTTTTACCACGTGTGAAGTGGAAACAAAAGTTCTGGATGAGTGCTCTGATCTCAATGAGACTGATGCTATGTGTGCTTCAGATCTTTGGTAGGAACAAAATATGACGCAGATGAAAACTAAGCATTCCAGGAGGGCAGCATTTTATGCATGGAGTGCATTCTTGAAGACCTCACATAATTTGAGTTTTGCAAACTTCAAGGCTCATGTTCTCACAATAATAAAGGAAAAGGGAAAATTGTATCTTCTCAAGCCTTGTGCATAAAACGAGACAATAAGAATATTTTTAAAAGGTACCTTTCGGGCTTCGATGATTAAAAAAATATTCACAAAGTTCCACCATTCTATCATTCTTTGTTACGTTTACTACCATCATATATTAATAACATACAGAGTGGAGTTGGGACATGAGGAGACTACCCTGAGCTTTTCCAGGGGCTTCATTTACATTGTCTCCAGTGAGAAATGCACAATTATTCCCATTTTTTAAAGATTTTATTTATTTATTATGAGAGACACACACACACACACAGAGGCAGAGACATAGACAGAGAGAGAAGCAGGCTCCATGCAGGGAGCCCATGTGGGACTTGATCAGGATCACGCCCTGAGCTGGAAGGCAGGCGCTTAACTGCTGAGCCACCCAGGCATCCCAATTATTCCCATTTTATAGCTAGCTCTTGCCTAAGGCCACAGCTAGCAAGCTGAGGGAGCTTGGACTCATTCCTCAGTTGCTTGGTTGTAAAGTCTGTGATCTCTCCACTGTACTCCATTTACCATGCCAATATCAGTATTTTCTCCAAGACCTCACCACCATGGTTTATGCAAAAACATCTTCTTCCATGAGGTCAGCTTCAAGAGGTTCAATATCTGGCCTCCACATACCCTTCAGTCTCTAAATGATCTATTATGAGATGTACCTTCCTAAATTTTTTTTTAGGCTGAACTTAAAAAAAAAATGAGTGCTATACACTTCCTTTGTCATTAAAACCTGAGGCATCTTTTAGTTTCTTCTTTCAAGTTTTAATGTTGCCTTGTGGTTTGCATACTCTCATGTGGGGATTTTTGCAAACACCTGTAGTCATGAAATGTCAGTGCTGGGAAGTGATGGAGAGAACCAGGTGTACTTTTCTAATTTTGTAGGAGGAGGTTTAAGAAAGGTTAGAGAGGGTCAGTGGTAGAGCCAGTTCCTGAAACCCAGATTTTCTGAGAGCCCACTTAGACATGCTTTCTGCTTGAAGAGTTGGTGTTAGAAGGTGTTGGAAGACTTGGGAACTAGGTCTAAAGCAAATGGCTTCTATTTTTTTAAGACTTGATTTTTTGGAGATGTGTTAGATTTCTAATTTCATTAGAAAGAAGGTACAAAGATTTCCTTAGAACTCCTGTCCTCTCCTAGTCTTCCCCATTATCAATCAACATCTCCCCAATAGAGTGGTGTATTGGTTACCACTGATGAACCTACACTGACACATAATAATCATCCCAAGTCCAGAGGTTACAGGAGGGTTCATTGTAAAGAATGTTAGACATTCTTTGGGCATGGACAAATGTATAATGGCATATATTCACCATTATTATGCTATATAGAGTATTTTCTCTGCTCTGTGCTCTCCATATTCATCTCCCTTGCTCCCCACCCTGGAAACTACTGAGCAAATGTTTTTACTTTTCTTTTTTAAAAATTTTATCTAATCTTTATTTTTAAAAAGATTTTATTTATTTATTAGAAAGAGAGAGAGCAAGCGAGCACAAGTGGGGAAGAGGTAGAGGGAGAAAGAGAATCCCAAGCAGATTCCCCACTGAGCAGGAAGCCTGATGTGGGGGGTCAATCCTAGGGCCCCGAGATCATGACCTGAGCTGAAACCAAGAGTCAGACTCAACCAACTGAGCTACCCAGGCGCCCTGCAAACAGTTTTTATTTTGAAGAATGTTCAGGTTTCTGCATGGACTCTAGAGTGGTCACCTCAATTCAGATTCAATTCTCTCGTCTTCTGTTTCCTATAAGTTGGGTAGCCTCGGAGGAGTGGTTCAGCCTTGGTGTGGACCTTAGTGTTGTCTCATTGATAGAAACAGGACTGCTTCCTACTTGAGAGATGATGTATTCAGACATGCCTCTCTGTGAGCATTTGTTTCATTTCCTATGCTTACGGGAAGTTGAAGCAGTCATCACACTGTTACAGTTTTCTCTCTTCATC